>NC_137814.1:63184748-63582301 GCF_963921795.1 Nannobrachium achirus
CTTCCACTCCTGTTAGAGCATGTCCGGCTGCAACTCCTGAAAAGGTTGTGAAGATCTCCTTCCCAGACTACGTAGTACACACAGATACTGAACTTGAGCACGTCCGAACTCAATACTTTGAGTTGGCGAAGAAGGGTGAAGAGCGGAACTGCCAGATGTCCAAGGAACTCAGATGCCGACTCATTCGTAACACCATGACCAGCATGATCGCAATCCTGAGGGCAAAGGGGGATGCTGAATCTGACAGATACCCATCAAAGCCAGAACTTACAGCTATGGCAAGAAGAATAGTCCAGTACTACCCCATGCTGCAGGACCTGAACAATAAGAACACATGGGTAAGTGAAATGTATCCAGTTGATAACTAAAGTGTTTGGCATTTTAAGTGGAAATTAGAACGCTTTACTTTTGTCTTGTACAGGCCACTGTGTATGGACAGCTATTCAAAAGATTGCAAAACGTGAGAACCCCCCAAAAGACCGTTCCAGAAGGGAGACCTTCAAAGAAACGCCATCTGCAGCCAAAACTGGCCCGTCTTGAGCAGCCAACTGACACAGATGAAATCGATTCCAGTGACACGACCATCATTCTCAACCACTCCTCAGAGGAGAATACAAGCGCAGACTCTTCCATTAATGAAAAAGGTGACCTTCAAATGTATATTTAAACATTTAACCTTGTGATGTGTTTATAACATTTATTTTATGTTGAGGAGAGATGGGAGAACCCTGTTAATCAACACAAACACTATGATTGCTGTGGAGTTATTTGACTTTGCGTTTGTGTCTTATAGGTAACATGCCGGCAAACATCGACAGTCCTGATTCTGACAGTCCAGCAACCATGGCCAAGCACTACAGAACCCTACAGTTGTTGTACAAAAAGAAAAATCCAAACCACGAGTCTGTCTCTCAGCTCCTGGATTTGGAGTTCAAAGCCAGAAGAGCTTTCATTGATTCAGATTCCATTCGTGAGGAGGACCGATACGACAAAATTATAGAGGCATATCCTTGCTTCAAGGTCATTGGACATGTAAGTGATTGTTGAGTAGGCATAATTTGAAACACATACCAATGTTTTCCTCCTCCTAAATGATGCATCCAAATGTCCATTATATATTTAATATTTCATAGGTGTTGCAGGAACTTCGCCGCATCCTGGACAAGAATAACAGCGACTACATTGATGAACTGAAGGGAAGATGGAATGAGTTCTGCCAGAAGGTGCTGTTTTATGGCGTGTCCAAAAAGATCATGAAACCTCCAATGGGACTGACCAAAAGTAAGCATTGATGTTGGGTGGATGTATGATGTTAATGTTCAAGTGTCTTGTCTTTCTTTTTCATCTCTTGGCTGTAATTTTTTTTTATGTAAACCTTTGTAGATCATTGAGCGTGCATTTTATCAACATATAAATGTAATGATCTTTTTCCTCAACAGTTCAACAGGCTCTCATGGTTCTCCGTGCACTGCCATCGCTGTTCCCCTCCACGGCTGCTGCTCCCAAGAAGCTACGAGACACGAGTGAGGCTCTGGTGTATGTCCTGGAGGTGAGCATACTTAGTTATACTGCAATGTACAACATTACAGTATAATATTCTCCTGTCAAAAGCAACCCTATTTTGATGTGTTAAAATGATTATAGCTGAAGGTCCTGCTTACTCTATAACTTCATCAGGATTTAGCTGGCTTAGCTAAAAAATAAATTGATAAATACTAAAATGGTCCTTGAAAACAAAGTTCATTATCTGATAGAACGATATGTGTGTTTTGTGTTAAAGGAAAAAGAAGACCCCAATGCATACTTGAAGAAGCGTCCTCTATCCTGTCCCGTGCTGATTGTGAGTGAGTCCAACTGCCTCCTGGCCATAGGAGATGAGCCCATACACACACTCCCAAAATGTGAGGTAGCAGACGGTGTTGTCTACCTTATGGCCTACTATTATACCCTACACCTTAGATACCCCAAGTGTGTTGCCACTCTGCTTTCTGTCATACAAACGGAGGTCCTCTTGGATGAAATCCATGAGGGAGACCTCACTCCATCTTACAAGAAGGCCATGGCCGATTGGAAAGCTTTCATTGGCCACTAAAGCCCCCCTTGACCCCCCTAACCCCATCTGAGATTGTATTATACCATCCACAGCATTAGATTCTGTATTATTGTTCCAGTTCCAACCCCCCACAACAGTTTAATTTTTTTACACTGGACTTTATATTGAAGAGAACTGGTCCAAAGTTTGTTTAAATGTTATTTTGACCAGCTGCTTGTGTTAATGTTAAAGCAATGCCCTTATTTTGTATGTTAAAATATACATTAAGCACTTTGGGTAAAGCCAATGGGTAGCTAGTACTGTGGAATATGTGACTTCTTTGCAGAAGTAGAACTACCTGGTTCTGGCCCGTTTATGCATCTGACCTACCCAAAGTGTCTGGGAACACTGCTGTCTGTCTTGCAGACCGAAATCTTGCAGGATAACATTCACGATCGTGACGCCACATCTTCGTACAAAAAAGCTATGGGGGAGTGGAAGTCTTTCGTTCAGGGGAATTAGAAGTAGCAGGGTTTAAGGAAATGTGCAATACCAGATGCTGTTTGAAGTCACAGATCTGCTGTGTTTTATTTGTTTTTTATTTATTTTAAAGTTTAAGTGCTATATGTTTATGTTAAAGCTCTGGTAACTTTTGTCCGTTGAGTCTGTTAGTGTTAAGTCAACAATGTTAGTGGTAAGTCAGGGGAATTAGAAGTAGCAGGGTTTAAGGAAATGTGCAATACCAGATGCTGTTTGAAGTCACAGATCTGCTGTGTTGTATTTGTTTTTTATTTATTTTAAAGTTTAAGTGCTATATGTTTATGTTAAAGCTCTGGTAACTTTTGTCCGTTGAGTCTGTTAGTGTTAAGTCAACAATGTTAGTGGTAAGTCAACAGTAAGTCAGCAGTTTGGGCCTATCCGGGATCAGGACATGTACTGTAAGATGTGAGTCATGTTGCAGAAGAGACCTAAACAAAACCAGAGGATCAATGTTACAATGTCTGTCTATTTGCTATTTGCAAATCAGATCTGGGCCACATGCAGACAGGAATCCAATTGGTATTAACAACACGTGACCATTAAAACCGATCAGATTCCAGTCTGCATGTGGCCCAGATCTGATAGGATTTGGCATACAAATAGCGAATAGACAGACATTGTCACATTGATCCTTTGGGGATTTTTTTATGTCTCTTCGGCAAGGACATTACAGATGTCATAGTGTTAAAAGTGAAATGTTTGAAGTCAGATCTGTGTTTTTATTTATTTTAAGTTAAGTGCTGCTATTTTATGTTGAAGCTCTGGTACCTTGTCTGTTCAGTCTATTAGTGTTGAGTCAGCAGTTTGGGCCTATCTGGGATCAGGACATGTACTGTAAGATGTCACTCATTGATCCTCTGGTTTTGTTTAGGTCTTTTCTGCACCATGTTACAATGTCTATTCGCTATTTGCAAATCTGTGCCAAATCCTATCTGATCTGGGCCACATGCAGACTGGATTCCAATTGGTATTAACAACACGTGACCATTAAAACCGATCGCATTCCAGTCTGCATGTGGCCCAGATCTGATAGGATTTGGCGCCGACATCACCACAACTAAAGTACCCACATCAGATTCACCCTCTTGTTGAAACATTTAACAAATTTAGGAAAGTGTCAGCATACAAATGGTGAATAGACAGACATTGTTGTGACATTGATCCTTCGTATCATATCTGGGCCACATGCAGACTGGAATCCGTTTGGTATTAACAACACGTGACCATTAAAACCGATCAGATTCCAGTCTGCATGTGGCCCAGATCTGATAGGATTTGGCATACAAATAGTGAATAGACAGACATTGTGACATCGACCCTTTGTTTTTGTTAACTACTGTACCTATACCTAACTGGCCTGCTGCCTGCGCACTCTGGCACTTTGTTTTGGATTAAATGTTGACAAAGTTGACAACAATGGTTATGCCTTCATGTCTTTATTACTGAATACATTTCTGATTTGCTTTTTTGAGTACCTTTAACCTAATTGTGTATTTGACTTGGTACAGTGCTTGAAAAGGGATTTTAAAACGTATTTCAAGACTCAATGGCTAGTTATGAGTCTATTTGACTTGGTACAGTGCTTGAAAAGGGATTTTACAACTTATTTCAGGACCATTAATGGCTAGTTATGAGTCTATTTGACTTGGTACAGTGCTTGAAAAGGGATTTTACAACTTATTTCAGGACCGTTAAGGGCTAGTTCAGTGATTGCGCTAGGATTTTTAACTGCCGGTCACCGTGACCGGCATGATTAAAATTTACCGGACATCTGAAGAATATACCGGACATAATCATTTTAATGCATACATTACAAGCAGGTGCACAAACAGCCAATAGCAACAGTTAAAGTATTAGGCCTACTGCATAGTTGGGACTGAAAACGAATTGAATAAAAAAGTATAGGCTAAAAAGAAAAAAACGCTTCAATCTTGCATAAGGGAATTCATTATATTGGACTAATCGCGCTGTTCGCGCAGGCTGTCTGCATGTGGCACACGCACACTGCTTTCACAACAACGTCTTTCTGTTGCATCATGTTTCATGCCAACAATACAATACCATGTCTTGACTTCAGAATAATGAAAAGGTTGATATTCATCTGGCCAGCAATTAATCCAATACTCACTGTCGAGTGGTGACAGTGCGTCCATGTTATGCAACTTTGGGAGAGTTGAAAAGGCTTTGTTCTTCCTACTGTCTCCACTCCATCTCTCCTCATAACTTCAATCAAGTGTATGTTTGTTTATGCGTTGATTGCTGACCGTGCGTGCATTCCTTAATTCCCATGGCTTTACATGCTGTGCGTGCATCGCAAACTGACACTGAAATGAGCGAGCGAGAGAGAGAAAGAGAGAGAGAGAGAGAACGGGGGAGCGCGCGGGCGAGCGCGCGCGCGAGAGAGAGAGAGAGAGAGAGAGAGAGAGAGAGAGAGAGAGAAAGAGCGAGAGAGAGAGAGAGAGAGAGAGAGAGAGAGAGAGAGAGAGAGAGAGAGAGAGAGAGGCAGGCAGCCTGCGCATGAGGAGCAGACGGCGATAATGATAAATGACCATTGGTTTTTCAATCGGTCAGGATGTCCGGGAGGAATTTTATTTTTCGGTCTTGGCCATAAAAAATCGGTCAAATCCGGCAATTCCCGGTCTAACGCAATCTCTGGGCTAGTTATGAGTCTATTTGACTTGGTACAGTGCTTGAAAAGGGATTTTACAACTTATTTCAGGACCGTTAATGGCTAGTTATGAGTCTATTTGACTTGGTACAGTGCTTGAAAAGGGATTTTACAACTTATTTCAGGACCGTTAAGGGCTAGTTATGAGTCTATTTGACTTGGTACAGTGCTTGAAAAGGGATTTTACAACTTATTTCAGGACCGTTAATGGCTAGTTATGAGTCTATTTTACTGAAATATCGTGCTTGGAATGAGTTTGAAAAACGTATTTCAAGATATTTGCCAACTAATTCTGAGTTTATATGACTTAATTAATTACTTGGAATGGGGTTTAATGAACTTATTTTAAGAATCCCTGACTTCCCTAAAGCCTTGATATATTTTCTTATTTCAAGAAATCTTACCGGGAAAAATTTTCTTACCCCACTGGCAGATAATCTTACTTGTTTTTAGTTGATTTATACTCAAAAACATATTTTTTTTCTTATATTTAGAGTAGGTTTTTTTGCAGTGTGCTATTTTTCAATAGCAAAAGTATAAAATAATTAAGGCCCTGGCTTTCACCTTGAGCCCTAGTAACTCAGTCCCACTTTTCTCCCCCTTGTGACGCCCCAGCAGAGTATCGGGCGCTGCCGTGAGAAGTATCTGGCGAGTACGAGTACAGCAAAATAGGGTTGTATCGGGTCGAGTACCGATACCACGAGTACCGATACCGCATCCCTATTTGAGAGGTGTGCCAATGAAGTGGGGTATCAGAGTTTATCAAATGGGGGTTAACTGAGGACTCGAGTGCAGAGTAGGAGACTGGGAAAAATCACAAGACATGCAAGCAATCATAAGATAAAGACATACAGAGAAAAGTCCAATAAGCAAGTAACTGAAGCAAGTAACTAACTAGGCAGCAAGTATAAGAAAGTAAGTATTTAGTTAGATAGGGTAGCAGAAGCTAAAGCTAGGTTTAGATATAGTCAGTTAGAGTATATAGATAAGATAAAACAAATGCATATAAGGGACATTTGTTGAGTTTTCATTGCCTTTTTGTATTTTGATCTACTTGATCACTTTGACACCGCATGTAGCATATTTTTCACTTCATTTGAAGCCGAACATGTCGTGTGCAGCTTTTGGATGTACGAACAGATGCAAACCTGGGAATGGAATTTCAGTTCACCGGTGAGTTGGCCTATGTATATATTTTATTAATTTTGGTGATTGTATTTTTTGTTTGCATCATAGCCTGTATGAAATGCAATGAGCATTGTAGCTCTGGTTCAAAACATTAGCGAGGTAATGTTTCTCTCTGGAATCTGGACCACAGACTGTAAAAGCTCTGCATGGTCTTGACCAGGCAGCATGATACATTTTGGTCAAATTAAGCCTGATATACGCTATCCAAATCAGTTGCTTGCCGTGAAAAGTTTGTAAAATAATGTGAACATTGTGTCGCTAGCTTGTCAGTCGGTTTGGGTAGACCTTATCAAGACGACCGGGTCATTCATCTTTATAATGACTTTTTCAATTACTTTAAAATGTTAACGTTCAAGTGTGTGTGTGTGTGTGTGTGTGTGTGTGTGTGTGTGTGTGTGTGTTTAATTGTTAATAGTATCATAATGATAAATGACAACCGTCTTGTATCGTCGTGGACCGTGGAGCAGTAGGGATAGTTAGAGATAGTTATATACAGTAGATAAAGAGAAATAGTAGAGTTAGAGATAGATGAGTTAGATATAGGCTAGATTAGAATAGATATGGATCCACAGATGGTTAAAGAGTTGATGGACTTTTTGGTCCACAAAAGATTCCCAGAAGGAGCTTTAGGTCAGAATCAAATGCACACATTAAAAAGAAGGGCCGAGTCCTATAAAGTTAAAGGTAAGCAATTGTATACACTACAATATCAACCCCAGCCTTATCCCATGTGTTCTCTTCAACTCATGAGTGTTATACCCCTGAACAGATGGAGTCCTGTACTATTTGTGCAGGAGAAAGGCTGACCTGACACAGCAATGTGCCAAGGTGGTTACATCAGCCAAAGTGAGTGATGAGGTCTTCATGGAGTTTCATGACAGTGACATTGGGGGCCACTGTGTGGGGTGGAAAAAACACAAGCAGCCATCATTCAGGAGATTCCGCCTAACATCCCCTGAGTTTTGGAACTCAACAGTGATAGAGTTGGGACGTTACAGGACTGTGGCTTAACACAGGGAACAACACTGTGTGTTCGTTGGCTTGACCACACAGTTTTTTATTTAAGTTTACTTTTTCATTATATTATATACTGTATCAAACTTAAGGATGTTAATGTTCTACTGTTGAGGCCCAAAAAAAAAAATTCAATTCCCTGTCTAACTGTCTTCGTCTCACATTTCAGGATTCATTTAATGGTCCGCTTCCAATGACCAATCCCTCTGTGTCTGCTGAGCTAAACTCCCTTTCTGCAACTGCCAACAGCGCTGAACCGACCCCTACCCCTGACACATTGTCTCCTCTCTCTGCATCAGAGCCAGTTGCTTCCGTCTCTGCTCCTACTCCAGCCAGTTTGCTACCAGAGCCCCAAGACGAGCCAGTGTCTCCTCCTGACACAGTGTCTCCTCTCTCTGCACCAGAGCCATCAGCTTCTCTCTCTGCCCTTACTCCACCCAGTGCGCTACTTGACCCCCAAGAGGAACTCAAAAACACATTGAGAACACTCCAGGCCAACGTCGATTTCAAATCTACCCCACCACCTGGTAACAGTGTTAACGTTAACAGAGGTGACGTCTTGGGTTGTGCCCTGAGAGCTTTTAAAAGAGAAATGTTCAACCCCAAAAAGAGGCTTGACGTTGTTGACACCTGCGGTCGGGGAGAGGGAGCTGTGGACAACGCCTCTCAGCCGGTGTATAGCCTACTACCCCGGTAACCACTTGCCTCTTGTGGCTTATTGCTTTACTATGTATGGGGTGCTGTTTGGGTATTAATTTCAAACTCACTGCACGCACACGCACACACACACTTTGATTTTTTTGCTAAATGTTCCGCCCCAGGATAATCGATTGGGGATATTTTGATTATTGCGATATTGTATAGGGTAATTTCTTTGATCACTAATCGTGACATGAAATCACTACAGGTCAACAAAGAGGAATTGCCAAGTTCCGGTATGTTAAAAAAATGCGATTAGATGATTATGTAATAACTGTGACAGGCCTAGATACAGTATGTTCTACAATAGGAGGTCACAAAGGCCAGCCCTATGTGTCGGACCAGAGGGTGAAGAGGTTCCTCCAATGGACCAAGACACTCAAAGACAGCGTTGTGATGCACAAGTGCATTTTGGGAGGTCACTACTGTTTCCCTCATCCACCGCAGACCTTCACCCAGCCTGTGGCCGGTGGCTCAGGTTAGCTTTGACTTTCATTTAGTTATGATTAATCAAAGGCAGAACATCGGGAACATGCATTGTATTGTCCCTCAGTCTTTTGACCATACCACTCTTTACATTTGTCGTACCCACCAGTTGAAGGGCGGTGGGCCGTTTCTTTCGGGTCTACGCATCTTGGGCATACAACCGGTTCCTATTTTACGGTGGTGAAGAGCACATGTGGAATTATGTCATGGTGTCCCTCTTGTTTGCCTTGCCAGGTCTTGGCCTACTGTTGGCAATACCTGGTCTGGACCTTTTTTCTCTTCCTCTGCTGGGTCTTTGATGGTCTCTGGGGCTTTGTCCCAGATGAACTCCTGATCAGGTTGCCCCGAGAGTTCTGGGGGGAATCGAGCTTGGGGGTTTCCAAATGTTATTTGAATTGTTTTGTGTATAAAAAGACTCACAGGAGGGCAGCAGTCTGCTTCCCCCAGTCTGACCGGACCCCAAACCCTGACCTCCACAGTTCCCCTTCTTAGGCCGGGAGCCAATTCTGAAATTGGCACAAATTGGTACCACCCAAGGTGACCGTACATTTTTTACATTTTTGACTTCCTACACGTCTCTAGTTTACATTTTGGTATGATAACCCTTTCTGAGACCCAGCTTAATTGATGTTATCACCCGCTAGAGTCGGTCTCCCATCGACTTTCTATACAGGAGGAAAATACCCTGAAAACTTTTTTTTTCTGGGTATTTAAGTAGGATGTGAGGGGTCTAACTAGGGGTTTGTCATGATGCTGAATCCATTGCAAGCATTTGTTTTGCACGAAAAACATTCCGTGGGCTAGAAATGGCCTCAGAAAACAATACACGTATGGGTGAGTATTCATGTTAGTTGGAGGCCTTAGGGTTTTTTTTCTCGTGCTAATCAGTCTAAAAGTGCAAAATTTTGCACAGATGTAGCTCAGGGCATGCTCTAATGATTTAGCTAGGGCGCCCGAGTCGGCGACCTCCGGGGTCACCACAGCACCCACAAAACTCTGAAAAGTGATGACTCATCACTTTTCATCACTAAAGTCGATGGGAGCCCAACTTGATTTGGCCGCTGTGGCGACCCCGAAAGCCCTAGCTAAATCATTAGAGCATGCCATGAGCTACATCTGTGCAAAATTTTGCACTTTTAGACTGATTAGCATGAGAAAAAAAACCCTAAGGCCTCCGACTAACATGAATACTCACCCATACGTGTATTGTTTTCTGAGGCCATTTCTAGTCCACTGAATGTTTTTTGTGCAAAACAAATGCCTGCAATGGATTCAGCATCATGACAAACCCCTAGTTAGACCCCTCACATCCCACTTAAATACCCAGAAAAAAATACTTTTCTGGGTATTTTCCTCCTGTATAGAAAGTCGATGGGAGACCGACTCTAGTGGCTGATAACATCAATCATACCAAAATGTAAACTAGAGACATGTAGGAAGTCAAAAATGTAAAAAATGTACGGTCACCTTGGGTGGTACCAATTTGTGCCAATTTCAGAATTGGCTCCCGGCCTATCTCTACCACCCATAAGTGCTGGAGCAGCCACAGTGGTCCCTCCCCCCAGAGTGAGTACAGAAGGCCAGCAGAATAAAGGCATATCAAAGCCATGGCTGGTGATCAGTGTTAACTAGAGTTGAATGATATGGAAAAAATAATACATTATTAAACAAATTATTAACAAAGTATCTTTACGAACTGCCACCAGTGATATAGCTTCTGAAATTGATTAATACAACTATTTGCAATGTGATATGTTGAAATTACAGAGTGGAGAGCACCAGAGTGGAGCGAAGGTTTTGAGTGAGCCAGATGTGTCTCCTAGATACAATACATGTTCTACAACAGGAGGTCACAAAGGCCAGCCCTATGTGTCGGACCAGAGGGTGAAGAGGTTCCTCCAATGGACCAAGACACTCAAAGACAGCGTTGTGATGCACAAGTGCGTTTTGGGAGGTCACTACTGCCTGTCCTCCCTTATGTCCTCAGAGCACACGGCTCGAGCAGAACTTGCAAGGTTGGACTTGGATCAAGACTGTATTATGTATGTTTTTAACCGATTTGTATACTATCTACCATAACAGTTTCCACAAGTGGCCGTTTTATTCATTCCCACACACCAAAACAGAACATCTGGACATATCATGGTGCACAACAGGAGGAATAACTATTTGTTCATGTAAGGAACGAAACCATCCACTTCACAACACATTGTTCTCATAAGGACATTTATGAACCTACATTTTCACTAGCTTCTCCAAAGTCCCAGTTCATACGCATTACATGGACCCGATTCACAGCAGCCACAAAAATGAATTAAAACAACCCCTGTATGCTACAATATGTGGCCATTTATTTATATCCATCAAATCGTCCACTGTGTGGAATTCATGTTAGTTACATATCTAGTTAATATGTTAAGCATTATTATATACATAACAGGTTTAGTGTTTTTATTTTTTATCATGTAGTTAGTTAATTATTTAATTTACTTGGATGGCATCTTTAGGTCACTCCATGAGTGTCTGATCTATTGCCAAAAGAAAGGAGAAAAGAAAAAGAAATGTGCAAGGAAGGCCCCGTGGTAAGGTTTCACTAATTAAGTCATCTTGCTAGTATTCGCCTATTCGGATCAACTCTCGCTTGAAATTATGGGTAGTCCTTAAAAGGACCGTTTTGTTTTTAACAGCAGACTATTCGGTCTACTTGGAGCTGGTGTACTTGGTGACAGCCATGGTGACAGCCATTCACAATGTTTTCCCTCCTAATGGTTCTCATTAAGTCCAGACCCTTCAGTGGGTGGGGCCTGTCCCCCCTTACGTCCTCAGATCATAAATAAAAAAGGTGCTCCAGATTTTAAGTCACCGTCATTCTCCACTTTACTGTCTACCAGGATGGCGCTGACGACAGGCATTGCGAAGGTCTACATCAATGCCCTCCTCGGCCAGAAGCCCGATGACACCGTGAAATATCGGGACATCCAGGCGTATATCAGGGGTCAACTCATCGTTTCCCGGCTCACCAAAAAGGAAAACAAAATCATCTTTGACGCCCTGGTCGAAATGCATCTGGCTGTATTTCCTTAAGTGGTCCGGCGACGCAACCATGTAGAGCCGCGCAGCGCAGTACACCTAGACCTAGATAGGGATACCTACAGCCTTCCTACTCCTGCTGCTATTTTTGCTGCTTTTATTTTTGCTGCTGCTGCTGTTGCTGCCGGTATTGCACCTGCTCCTGTTGCACTTCCTGTTGTAGTTATACGCAATCCTCTTCCAGCTCTACCTCAACCTCGACGACGTCCACGTTAGAAGATCTGCTCCATTCATTTTTTTTTAAAACCCCACAAAGGCTGTTTTAGGTTATGTAGTGTATTCTTTTTATATATATATATATATATTAGGGGTGCAACGATACACAAAGTTCACAGGTTCAATTCCGTTCGATATTTTGTCACGGTTCGATATTTTTTCGATACAAAAAATAAACAGAAATGTCCATGATTTATGAATGTATTTTTATAACTACGTATTTTTTTGTTTTAACTTTGAACAATACAGTACCCAACCTCTAGGGTAGTGGTTCTCTAAGTGGGCTCTGCGGACCCCGAGGGGTCCTTGAGGGGGTTCCAGGGGAATGTGGATGTGGAGTGGTATTGTATTGTATTGTATTGTATTGTTCGGTACAGGGTCATGCGGTTCGGTACACCCTCGTATTGGGTCAGGCAGCGAGGGTGAAACATACAGTCCTCGTATACGGGAATCTTAAAACACACTTTATTTCTGCCTCTTGGCCAGTTCCCACTTGTAAAAGAGACTGTGTCTCAATGTGTTTTTACTGGTTAAATAAGTGTAAAAGAAAAAAAAAACATTGCAGGGAGACAGCATTGTTGGATTTGAAAGAGAAGGAGGAAGTGAGGAAGAGAGTGAGGAGGAGGAGGAGGAGGAGGAGGAGGCGGCAATGCAGGGTGTTGAAGGGGAGGTGGAAGAGGAGGGGGACCAGGGGAGAGGAAACCCATACCCTTTCTAATTAAATTTTTACCATTATTCCTCCTATTTTAGTCAAGATCAGATTTAAATATTCCCAATTCCTTCAATAATCCTGTAAACTTCAATTACACTGGTCAAAGGTAAAAATGTATTTCTTTCACATTTCTTTCTGTCTGTCTATCTATCTTTTATTTTGTTATGATTAATCAAAGGCAGAACAGGAACATTCATTATATTGTCCCTCCATCTGACAATACCACTCACAGGAGGGCAGCTGTTGCTTCCCCCCCAGTTTGACTGGGACCCAAACCATGACCTCCAGAGTTCCCCTTCTCTACCACCCATAACAGCCACAGTGGTCCCTCCCCCCAGATTGAGTACAAAAGGCCAGCAGAAGAATGGCAAATCAAAGCCATAGCTGGTGATCAGTGTTAACTAGAGTTGAATGATATGGAAAAAATATATAAATTATTAAACCAATTATTAACAAAGCATGTTTACGAACTGCCACCAGTGATATGGCTTCTGAAATTGATTAATAGTCAAAATCAACACTTATAATAATAGGCTAGAGCCTAAACGCACTACGCGGTTGACCAGTGCGTCGGTGAGGTGAGGTCAAAGGATTGAGCGAGTGTTCTTGGAGGTTTACCAAAGGAGTGAGCGAGTGTTCTTGGAGTTTTACCAAAGAGCGAGTGTTCTTGGAGTTTTACCAAAGAAGAAGGGACTTTTACTATTTTTTGTGGCAGTTGACAGTTGGAAGAGCAGTGGAGAGCATCAACAAACATCACAACAATCAACAGACAACATCACAAATGAACAAACTACCAAATGAACATCAATAAATAATCAATGAATCACTCATCATTAAAAATGGCTGATAATAGGCATAACCGGTGAGTAGTAGGCGATACAATATCTATAATAACTACTGAGATTTGTGGAAATGCAGGATTTAATCACCGTTGGTTGAAACCAATGTCGGTTAACAAGTTTCTCCGCTTAAACACAATGGCTTTAAACAGAGAAATTCGATGTCTGTAAAGAATAAAGTTATGTAGCATCTCTATTATTAAATGCAGTTTTAATTTATAAGGTTTAGTTTGGTGTACAGGTGAGAATGAGACCGTTGTCAGAACTTGTCACCTTGAGTTTGAAAACAGGATCGACCTGTAGGCCTATAACTGATGTAACGTGTTAAGCCTCGATAGAAAATAATAACAAAATATATAATTAAAACCAGATTATTGTGTAGGCTACTGTAGGCTATTTTATGTAGGCCTACAATGATAAATGATCAACCGTCACCGTAGTTTGAAACCGAGGTGGCGCTGCCGTTAACAAGACAACCAATTTAGAATGATTTTAAACTGATACATTCGATATCTGTAATAAAGAACAAAGTTCTTTAGCATCTCGATTATTAAAAGCAGTTTTGATTTATAGGCCTACGGGAACGTTAAGTGTACAGGTCGGAGTAATGCGGGCATATCGTTGTAAGTGTAGCCACAGAGAGAAGCTGTTTGCATTTCGGAAACAAATTTTAAAACCAGCCATTGGAGGTGTAAAAAGTATAAAGATTCGGCAACTCCATGTTCTATAACCAGTTAAAATGTGTAAGTATTTGTGCGTGTGTGCGCGCTTGTGCATGCATGTGCATGTAATATAAGCTGGCTTACTGTGGGGGTTCCATAGTGTGGCCTTAAATGTATCTTTAAACAGTGATCTTTCAGATCTAAATGTTTCCAAAAGTCAAATGGGGTTAGAATTTTTTTTTCCTTTTTTTTTCTTATAAACTATAGGATCCCATAGAATGCAGGCCCAGTTTAATGAGTTTTTAGGGTTAACCCTGTCCTGTTAGGGTTATTCATTTTGAAATATTTCTCTTCAAGATAACCTGTTGGATCCTGAGGAAGTTGGTGACCAACGCCACAAGGAGCCGGAGGAGGAGGAGTTTGGATTTATTTTTGTGGCAGAAGGGCTTGGGGTTAGGATCAACCCTAGGGATGCAATGATATTGTTAAATAGAATGGGGGTTAACGCCAGAATCGTTGTAGAAGACCCTAACCCTGATGTAATGAGAGAACAACAACCCGGAGGATAGAGTTGGAGGGTAAGTGATTCTGTTTTCGTCTTGGAGCCAAAAAAAAAATCTGAATCATCATTTTGGGATGTATCAGCAGAAAGGAGTATGATTTTCTCACCCTAAGCATGTATTAGGAGTAATCTCAGAGTCTACCTGAAAATGGTAAAGGCTTAAGGTGGCCTGAAAACAAGAGAGGGTAAACATTGTAGCAGCTGCCGGTTGCCTCAACGAAAATACATTTTCTCTTGTCCGTGAATTCTTTCATGAAACATCTTAAGGACCACTTTGCGGGGAATTGGGAGATAGGGCTAACGCTCGCAGACCTTGACATGATTTTGGCCACTCTAGGCAACCTCAAGAGAGGACTCTCTAAAGTCGTCAAGAGGCACCGCAAAGTGATAGATAGCCTTGCGAGACTCAAGTGGGAGAGAAACCCCTAACCCTGGAACCCATACCCTTGGAACTTCTACACCAAGAACCCCTATTCCTGGAACCCCTACCACTGGAACTCCTTTTCCTACCCCTGTCTAATTAAATCCTATACATGCAATTGACAATGCTTTATTGCCTGCCCAGTGAGGGCAACCTCATTGAAACCTGAGTTTATTGTCCTTGTGTTTTGGTGTATTTGAAAATGTGATTTATTTCTAAAGCAAATGTCTTGTTTGCAGAACTTTTACTTTTGCATCTTATGGCATTTCCTGCCCAAGGGGGTACAGAAATTGCTGTAGCTTCACGTACATCGTGGGTTAGTGTTACATATCAGACTTGTAAATGAAAGTAAATTTTCTCCAGTGTGTCTAGTTTCTGTGGACAGGATAGAGAAGAAATGCATGGTTTTAAAAACGGGCGATGAGACATACATCTGTGACTTTCCAAATGTCGGACCTACATTAATATAATTTTTACATTACATAGGCCTACAGTATAACTGGCATTTGCATTTTCTAATTACATTCTTACCATTATTCCTCCTATTTTAGTCAAGATCAGTGTCAAAGACACGTGCGCAATTGACAAAGGTGGTAGGGAAAATCCAGCAGTCCAAACCAGCAGACAACCAATACTACCCAGCTGGAGGTTTTTGGGCAGATGTCTGCAAGGTCTTAAATATTCCCAATTCCCTCAATAATCGCTGTAAGCTTCAATTACACTGGTCAAAGGTAAAAAAAAAAATGTATTTCTTTCACATTTCTTTCTTTCTGTCTTTTATTTTGTTATGATAAATCAAAGGCAGAACAACAGGAACATTCATTATTGTCCCTCAGTCTTCTGACCATACCACTCTTTACATTTGTCTATCAGTTCAGACTCACAGGAGGGCAGCTGTCTGCTTCCCCCAGTCTGACCGGACCCCAAACCATGACCTCCAGAGTTCCCCTTCTCTACCACCCATAACCACAGAACTCTCATCCGTTGGAGCAGCCACAGTGGTCCCTCCCCGCAGATTGAGTACAAAAGGCCAGCAGAAGAATGGCAAATCAAAGCCATTGCTGGTGATCAGTGTTAACTAGAGTTGAATGATATGGAACAAATTATAAATTATTAAACCAATTATTAACAAAGTATGTTTACGAACTGCCACCAGTGATATGGCTTCTGAAATTGATTAATAGTCAAAATCAACACTTATAATAATAGGCTAGAGCCTAAACGCACTACGCGGTTGACCAGTGCGTCGGTGAGGTGAGGTGCGGTGCGGACAGTGGCAGTTGACCACTGGAAGAGCAGCGGAGAGCATCAACAAACATCACAACAATCAACAAACAACATCACAATCATCAAACTACCAAATAAACATCAATCAATCAATCAATCAATCAATCAATAATCAATAAATAAATAATCAATAAATTACTCTTTGGCTAAAATGGCTGATAATAGGCATAACCGGTGAGTAGTAGGCGATATCTATAATAACTACTGAGATTTGTGGAAATGCAGGATTAAATGATCAAGGTTCTTTGCAAGCCATATATATATACAGTAAAAAAAAAAAAAAAAAAACAATCACTACCTAATACAACTCAACAAAGTGTAACAAGAACATTATGAATATCAGTGACTAATCATTTTAACACAGAGCTTTACAGTATAGCATGCGCATGCGTATTTGAATGAGAGATGAATAAATGATTGCCAAACAGATATGATAATTGCATGTTGGCTATATAACATAACATACCCGAACGCGTTCAAAAAACGATCGTTCATGAACACGTTCATATTTTGGGCGAAAGTGAACTGAACGTCCTTTGTTTTCGCTTGATAAACGAATTGTCGAACGCGATCATTCTGACGCCCGTGAACGGCGTTCGTCGGCATTCGTCGCCGTTCATGCGTCGGTCCGCGCCTCTGTGCGGTCGTCTGTCCTCTCGTCTCTCTTTTCATTCACATGCTCCAATAGTACGCACTGCACGCAGCTCCTCGTGAACGTTGATATGCGGTGCTGTCTGCAGCTGCACTGTGAATCTCCTCCTCGTTACGTCTCGCAAGTAAAGCCTGACTATACTTTGTCATGTGTGTTGCACGGCGAAAATAGCTGATCTGCAAGCTTTTTTTCTTTTTTTTTTGAATATCCAAATATTATGGTTAAAAAAGAACGAAAAAGAACTAAGTTAGTTCATTTTGGGGAACCATGAACTTTAGTTCAAAATATAGAATTATGAACTATGAAATTAACTAGTTAATTTTAGAAGTTAATTTTTAAAGTGAACTTCCCAACACTGCAGTAGGTCTGATTGTAATTTCACACACACACACACACACACACACACACACACACACACACACACACACACACACACACACACACACACACACACAATAATACCACCTTAAAGTGATCCCTGACTAATATGACAAATATGTCTTAATACATTATAATTGTCCTCTATAACTACAATGTAAAATTAAAAACACCTTAAATATTTTATTTCTTCTAGAAATAGCTAATCTTTCACTCAGTAGGGGAAATGCCTGTCGCAAGTTGATGATGTCATAAATGTCATGTGTCATTTTTATGACATGCATGTGCAAAAAAACAAAACACAAACACATTTGAAATATTGATTTGATGCTCATATTAACCATAGGAAGTATTACGTTTGTTTTTATTTTCACATGCATGCCATTAATTCCATAGGGATAGATCACACTTGACATTTATGACATCATCAACTTGCGACGGGCATTTCCCCTATTGAGTGAAAGATTAGCTATTTCTAGAAGAAATAAAATAATTGAGGTGTTTTTAATTTTACATTGTAGTTACAGAGGACAATTATAATGTATTAAGGCATATTTGTCGTATTAGTCAGGGATCACTTTAAATTAAATCTGATTTGTCTCTCAAATCTGAAACATGTAGCCAAAATCTGATTGGAGTCAGGTTGGTTTCATGCAGTCTGAACAAGATGAAGGAAAGTGGTTGTTGAGCAGAGTTCTACTTTGGTTCACAGGGTTATTGATGGGTACATCAGCAACAATGTGGGACAACAGTTGTTTAATTGTGGGACTACAAAGTTCTGTTTAATGACATTTATTTTCTGTTGCACAAACTAACATTTTGAGCATCGGGCAAGGAGGTGATGAGGCTTCTTCACGGTTATGGTTTTAATTCATTGACGCATAACCAAGGCCTGCTGAGGCTTGAGGACTGAGGGCTCTCAGGTTGAGATGTTACTGCTGTGGTTGCCAACCAGGAACTAATGTCAGGCAGGCAGTATTTATAGCAGGGCCACTAATGAGGAGGGAGTGAGGACAGGTGTGATTGATTGGGAGAATCCAATCCATGGAAATGGATTGGATTCTAATATGACTGACTCTTTTGTGTGAGTGTGAACAGGGCGGTAACTGACAGTCCACACTGTTGTTTAACTGTATTGGTATCACCCAGTGCTGTTAAAGGATGGTTAACCCTTCAAGACCCGCAACACAATTGTGTAACTCTACATTATGTTATGCTTTAACTATTACAAATATTAGATTATACAAGCTCACAGCACAACACCGAGTTCTGCGCCGCAAGCTTGTAAATCTGTTATTAAATCCCTTTATTGTTGTTATAAGTTTGACTCTTTGACGGACAGACCCTCTTATGGACGATTAGCTTCTAAAAAAAGGTAAACATTAGCTTGTAGCTTAAAGTTATACCATGTAACTTTTTTATAAAACATATCTTAAAATTTTCCTAACTATTAAATCGCTAAAGTTTTAGAACCCCCACTCTGTTAATTTCAGCTCCAAAAGCCTTTTCTTTATATGTTTTCTACTTAGCCGTGACAGGGGCGGGATTTCACGGCAAAATGACGTCATCTGCATCATCCGATAAAGTGGCCAAGCAGGAAAGGCAAAAAAAAAAGCAGCTGGGGGGGGCAGGAAAGGTTTTTCGAACACAGGTCTCCGCCAGGTTAGGTATCCATTAACACAATCTGTGCCAAACTCATTCAGGAACGAGTTAAGGGAAAAAAAGTCCCTGTGCCAGAACTCAGTTAACTCATCCCTGAGATGAGATCAGCTATTTCATTAGATTCCACATGATTGTGCACTTGTGCAACATAGAGTGAGGGTTCATGTCCCTATAATGGCATGTAAACAATAAACCTCACGATTCAAATTATTATGTTTTCTGGGTGTCTTTCTAGGTCATTGCGACCAAAGGTCGCAGTATATCGTGAGAAATGTTGCAGCTTGTCTCCTGTCTGTCTGTAAAAATGTGTACGGACTGACTGACTGACTGACTGACTGAACAGTCTATTGGTTCCCTTGTCACTGTGACATCAATCTGACATCATGCTCTGATGTCACTGTGATGTCAGGGGAACCACAGAATGGGCTTGCTGCTCTGACCTCACTCTCTGGTTTGATGTCCCTTCGAAGCCCATATATGTTATGCACATATACAGTCGTTAGCACTTGAGATTGGCAGTGTCACCAGTTGGCTGCCTATGTGGCACCACTGTAGTGCCATTGAGTAAATGTGGTACCACCTTTTATAGAGGTGTTACAGCATGTAATGTTGCTTATCTGCCACAGGGAGGCACATGTGAGTCCATGAACCCCACATTACAGTGTTGGCAACACGGCAAGGGTGAACAGATTCATTGTGATTGTTATTAATTAAAGAAAAATTAGACGACAATGCAGAGTTCAGGTTGAATTGAAATGCAATTGTTGCTTTATACACAACTGTGTTTATTATACTTAAAAACATTTGACAAATAAAAAACTAGATGCGCCTAGACCTCAACTAGATTTGTAATA
Source organism: Nannobrachium achirus (assembly GCF_963921795.1). NCBI lineage: Eukaryota > Metazoa > Chordata > Actinopteri > Myctophiformes > Myctophidae > Nannobrachium > Nannobrachium achirus. The sequence goes on from NC_137814.1 coordinate 63,204,711, forward strand.
ATAAGTATGCCATTGAATTCTAATTTCCCCACGACCCATGACAATAATTTATCTTTTGAGGCAGAAATAAGCTTGGGTTGTTTATCCCTTTAAAGTTATTTAAGGGGTAGCTTGAGTGAGCTATAATATTTTAATTTCATGGATATTTTTAATTAAGATTAAAATATAACTCTGTGGAAACAAGTGTAATAATTTTTTGGCAGTTGTAAATCTGCATTTTATGAAGCCACTTAAAAGATAGGCCTATATTTAAACGTGGTAAAACATTGGAGCTTTAGCAATGGACAACATTTTAGTGGCTAATGAAAGGATTGAACCCCCAACCCTTGACACACAAGTCTGACTCTCAGCCCACTAGACTACCTTCATCCTGTTGATGAGAGACCATTGTGTTGGCTACAGTTAGTTCACCTGCTACAGTGAGTTTGAGATATGGCCCAAAATGTATAGTTTTAGTCATGTGCATGTCATCCAATGTCTACTAAGCGAGTGCATTATTATAATAACTAATTGTGTGGAAAGTCGTATATAATGCATGTTATTGAACTGTTTACAATTCTCTCTGCTAACAGATGTGAATGGAACTCATTAGAACAAACATGTGTAGACAGAAAAGTACAGTATCCTGACAAATCATGTGTGTGTTAAAGTAATATGTTCTTCATTTTGAGGTAGAAATAAGCTTTCAATCAACAGATAGAAGCTTGTTGACAAGTGAAAAGAAAACTACTTGTAATGCTAATGAGTGACTGTAATACAGTAGGCTAATGTAGTGCAATGTTAGGCCTACTTTAAGTACATTTTTAGGCCAACACTTTCAAACTAAAAGATTTGAAAAGTAAAAGTAAAAGATTTAAATACTTTCTACACCACTGTGTCTGGTGGTGAAGGGTATACAAATGTGACCCTTTGTTTGAGCGGGATCTTGGTTGAACATGTAGAGAACAGTTTGAATGGACAACATTTTAGAGGCTAAAGGAACAATCAAACCCTGATGTCCTGACTAACAAGTATGTATCCTGGCCTAGAAAGCTGTAGCTTAGTGGTTAGTGAGAATGGCTGGAGAGCCTAAGTTCCTATTTGTCCCAGGTACGATTCCTGGCCAAGCCAGCTAGGAATTGATGTGTCCCTGAGCAAGACTCTTAACCCCTTATTGCTTCCTGAGCCCCTGCTACAGAGAATTTGTGTTGTTGTGCATTATAATAATTATATTTTCACACTAATTGTATGGAAATGCATTTGATTGTTTATTGTTTGTTTTACTGTTTATAAGGCATTCCATTGAAATGTTACTTTTAGTAGGCTTGACTTAAGTGATGCATCTATTCTCTCCACAAATGAAGGCCTCAAAGAAGTTTTTGTTTGAGTAATAAGCTAATCTGCATTTTAGTCAACAAACTGTGTTGAATTTACAGATTTCAACTTCAACAGAGGTCACACAACTACTAGCCTCTAGGCTCTCTAGAGAAAACAGACTTTGCACCCACTGCGCACAAAAACACTGTTTAAATAAAATGAGTCAGGATGAACTGTCAACTGTAAAAGGTATTATCATGTGTCTGGAGTTGGTAGTGAGAGCGCATATTTCTGTCTATAAGATCAGCCTGTAGAATATTACCGACTTCCACGTTTTACATCTCTGTAAAAGTTTTGCAGGAATGTCATTATATTATTTTATATTATATTGTGAAACAGTTAAATTAACACAGGGGATACATGTACTAACTCAGGACGCTCAGAGTCAATGATATGCTAAATTACTGGTTTAACACCTTGCTTTTGTTAGCCTCATGGCCACAGACTTTAGGCCATTACAATGGACTCTTGACCGGGAGTGTCAAATGTCAGTGACTTGCACCGGACACCAGTAACTCTACTATAGTTGATCCATTTGATAATATCTGTTAGGCTACACTCGGATACATTAAAAGATTATTTTACTTTTACTTTTCAAATCTTTTAGTTTGAAAGTGTGGCTTGGCATCTGAGTGACAAAGTTAGTCTAGTTCATTCTGTAGTGCTAGTCTAGTGGATAGTGTCATAGACTAACATGTGGTAAAACGGAGGTCAATTCCTGCATATTCCATTGAAATGGCATTGTTTGTGATGGATTTCAAATCTTTGGTGTTTGTTTTGTCGTCTAACATTGTTTAGTGTAAGAAACATAGTTGTTTTTTAAAGTAGCAATCTTTAAAAAAGAAAATACTCACAATTACATAGGATACCTCCCCTGGATTCCAAAGTTTAGTAATACAAACAACTTTATAACACAATTGCCAACAAGTCATTGCTGTTGACTGAAAACTTGTTTCTGTCTCAAACTATATCTGACACTTTTGTTCAATTCAGTTACAAGACCATCCATTTTTAGCTGGGTCCCCCCCCCCCCCCCCTTTCTTTTAAGCTTGGAAAAAAATGTAGCAAAATATAGCCTCCATTTATCACTTCAACACTATTTGAATTTGGTTCTGCATAAAGGCTCAGATGCAGTAGCATACTTAAAGTTGAATCTTCATCATGAACTCAAAAGAATACACCTTCTACTTGATCATTGATTGACCAATTTGCAGGTACTTCAGTGCATAAAGTCTCAGCGCATTGGGGGCAGAGGCCTGAGATCTGACTGTCTATCACACTTTGTGAAATGGCTCCCCCACCCTCCCCAAGTGATGGGGACATCACCCCTCCCCCTCGGCAGCCGTTGTGAGCTTGTAGATCGGCTGTTTTCTGCAAAGACCTGGGGTTTTTTCCCCTTCTTTTATGATTGGCAGAAATGTAGCAACAATATAGCCTCCATTTATCACATAAACACCATTTGATTTTTAAAACTATTTATATGAGATACTTTAATGGTTTCCTGTGGAAATAAGCTTAGTCTTTTCATGGATCTCCTTTTAGTAGACCTTGTACCAGTGAACTGTACCGTCATGAAACTGTACCTTTTCCTATGCAAACTTCTAATAAAGTCTTCAATCAATCAAAAAACTATCATTAAGAACTCTACATCTGTTTCTCAACTATTCAGACTGTCACTGTAGCAGGCTAACTACAGTCTAGCCAGTACGACACACTTCTGCATTAGGTCCAGTGTGGTCTAGGGGGCTGAAAGACAGGCTTGTAAGCCAGAGGACAGGGGTTCGATTCCTGCATATTCCATTGAAATGGCATTGTTTGTGATGGATTTCAAATCTTTGGTGTTTGTTTTGTCGTCTAACATTGTTTAGTGTAAGAAACAAAGTTGTTTTTTAAAGTAGCAATCTTTAAAAAAGAAAATACTCACAATTACATAGGGATATATAAAAATGCCTAAAGGTGATAATCAACTTCTAATGGTTGACTGGAGGATTTTATTGAATTATTTTATTTATCCTTTATTTTTCCTGGCCTGGAGACTTTGAAATTAGAATAGTTCATTTGTCTAATGTTGTTAAATATGATAAACAGTTGTTAATATAGCAATAATTGCTTTTTCAGTTCATTAGAACTCTGCATTTAAATTCACCCTTTCCCCTGGATTTAATACAATTGCCAACAAGTCATTGATGTTGACTGAAAGCTCAAAATCTTCTCATTCTTGAAAATTAAATAAACTACCCAGTTAAGCAACAAACCTGTCTCATATGCCTTTGTCTGGGCATTAGTTGCTCTCTAACCCCACCTAGTGGTTGTGGCATGTAACAATGTGGTGCCTCAACTGATTTGGCTGCCATGGTGGTACCACATCAGTGCCACGACCAGCACTTTCAAGGTACAACCACTGTATAGTCGACAATGGGATGTCAGAACATGCCCATATATGGGCATTCCCAAATCACACTTGCAAATGAATTACATCCTTGTCCATTTTATGCCCATATATGGAGATCCATGTCCTGATGTCATCAATATTAAGGGCATATCTGGAAATGCCCATATTTCGTAATGCCCATATATGGGCAATTTGGGCATGTTCTGCCAATCTCAACAGGCACGGTTGAGATTGGATAACTGAGATTGGATAACTGGTCCGATATACATCACTGGCCAGATAGCCAAGAATTGGCATGTCACCCTGAGGCTTCTTACTAGTATAAAGTAAACAACAGTCATTGGGGTTTTCCATAGGATCACGTGGATGTGTTCTTATGCACCACACTTAAATCACACCGCCTATAAATACTGCAGCTTTGCCCCAAACTTTTGTGGGATTAGGAAAGTATTTTGAGAGAGATTTCAGAGAAAGCTCGTGTTTGGAGTGAGATTGAGGTGAGACTGTGTGAATTTGACTTGGAGTGTGTGTGTGTGTGTGTGTGTGTGTGTGTGTGTGTGTGTGTGTGTGTGTGTGTGTGTGTGTGTGTGTGTGTGTGTGTGTGTGTGTTGAGGAGAAGGTTTAAGGTGTAGCTATTGGTGGAGTAGGTGGTGCAGGAGTGGAGAGGGAGAGTTGCATTCATTCATTGTTTGTTCTTCTGTACTGTGTTCATCTGTTTGTTTAGTGTACTGCACATTGTTCTTTTGTTCTGTTTGGTCAGTCTGACCATGTTGAGGGCGAGGAGGAGAGGAGAGAGAGAGGATATCCATTTAGTATAGTATCAGTATAGCAGTAGCCTAGTCTGAAATGCATTTAGTTTATCTCGGGTGGGATCAGATTAGCTTAGTTCAGTTCAGATCAGATCAGATTTAGATTAGTTTTAGTTCAGTTTTAGGGTATCCAGTCAGTTAGGTTTTAGGCCATGCCCATTCCCAATTGCCGCCGGGGTCCGTGGCTCACTGTCAAAAACGGTCCTGTGTGCAAAGCCCTTAACACAGTCAAACACTAGTCAAGGAAGCACGGAAAATTTATTTGAGTCAATATCACCAAGCTGTACATTTGGGACTTACCTACGGAACATGCAAGTGGCAGTGTGCGGGTGTGTTTCTTTTTGGAAATTCATTCATTCTATTGTTTCGTGACCTACGCACCTGCTTGAGAAGAAACACTGGGTGTGCGACAGTCTTCTCTTAACTAAACAGAAATCTGATATTTTCCATTTAACTTCATTGTATTAAGTAACGTTGTGTCCTGTTGAGATTGGCACATTTCCTGGGGCAAGCTGTCACACGGGTCTTCTTATTTTTTTCACTCTCAAAAAGCACCTACAATGTAGTGCATTTGAAACTACATTTCAGTGCACATCATGGGTCACTGCTTGCCTCCTGTGAATTGTTGTATTTTTATTTTTGTTTATTTTCTGTTTATTTCGTTGCTGAGTGAGGTCAGCAGACAAAGTGATGTGAGTGAGATGAAAAAAAACCCCAGGTGAAATGTGCCAATCTCAACAGGAAACATCGGTAGATATTAGGCTGTTAGAAATTAATGTTGGTCAAGCTCCCACACTTTTTATAAATGAACTTGCAGTTCATTAGACGTCCATACAGTACGCAGACATTATACGTGCAAACCTTACCTTAGTCTACTCAAGGTAGACTAAATACATTGTAATTACACAGTGATTATAAAATGTACATTTTCAGAAAGCTATTGTGTCCTTCTCTCTAACATATATTTGAGTTAATAGGAAATGTTAAACTATTTGTTTCCCTATCAAATCTGTGAGATTGGCACTTCCTTTTCTAAATATAATCTAGCAACAAAGATATCTGGTCAAAATTTCAACTATTTGGGCCTCATTTGTTTCTCATGTGTTTATACAGGAATCACACAAAACACTTTGCTAACTTTTCAAAATAATTTGTTTATTTTCATAAAACATGAAAATGAGGGTGGACAATGACATTGCCGCAGTCAATATGAAAAGACTTTCTTCACTTACAGACAAAACTTGAATAGAGGTACATTTTGGTAGCCTAGCATTAGCCAGACTGAGATGGATTCAAAAATCTTCAATGTTAAATTTAACCCTTAAGAGTATCAATCGACCCATATGTGTCCGTTTGTACATGCCAATCAAGTTCAATCTGTTTTTCAGTTAAAAGCAAGGGGATAAAGAGGCGGACCAAAGATGAACCCGCTCCACAAACTTCTTCAGGTGTGTAGGAGTAGGCAGTATATATGAAAATATGTTTTTCACTTAAAGACAGCAAACTTGAATAGAGGTACATTTTGGTGAATACCAGAAGAGTCGCCGGGAAGATACTCACCTGGGCTGATGGTTTATGCCTTTTGATTGATTGAGGTATTTATTAGAAGTTTTGTATAGGAAAAGGTACAGTTTCATGACAGTACAGTTCACTGATACAATGTCAACTGAAAGCAAACGTATGTAAGGCAAGGCTTATTTTCCATTGAGATCCTTAATATCCTTATATAACTCTGTAAACTATCCTTAATATCCTTATATAACTCTGTAAACTATGCCTAAACGTTTAACCCTATTCCTAACCTCAGTAAAACAATGCCAAAACCTAACCCTATTCCTAATTTTAATCTCAGAAAGATATGCATAATCCTAAAGTTATTTTAAGTTTCTTTTCGGTGACTTTACCGGTTACCCATTTTGGTAGCCTGGCATTAGCCAGACTGACATGTATTTATTTATTATTTTCACACTGGTATCAGTCTGGAGGGAGTGAGAAATTAGAAAATGACAGACCAATCACTGACTGCGTTACACTGTTTAATTGAAACACAAGCCCGTTAATCACTGAATGGCCTGGGTCATTTTATGATTTCTCATACTATCATGGAGGAATCTGAGTGAATCCATGTTATCAGTTTGCCTAATGCCAGGCTATGTTTCAGGCGCTCTGACCCTCATCAGGTCTCAAGGTCTGAGCAGACAATATTTTGGCCTATTAAACCTTTTGTGGCTGTAAATGAAGACTGTCAGTTATATTATTGTTATAGATGTGTGATTTTCACTAATCACAGATTAATTTAATAACCTTGCAGATGGAGTGACATTGGCTGATTTGACTCTGGCACCTATAACAGCCTCGCAGTCAACTGCTCTGGCTGCGAAAGAGGCCGTGGCAGTGACTGCTTGCACTGGATGTGCAGCCAGGGCAGCCTCGGGAATATACCCTTATGAGGCCATCCTCCAGACCAAGAGGGATAAGGTAGGCCAATCCTTGCTCTCTCATTGTTTAATTTTTGATTGCTAAAAATATGCACTTATCTATTCTTAAATGTTTACTTGCTTTGTCATTGGCAAAAGTTATAACACACGTAGTCAAACATAATTAGGCATTGCACACTATACCACTGAATCACACATGTGGAATAAACAATCAGCATTCAAATGGCAGCATTTTAAAATTCATTAATAATTCATTGAAAATTGCTTTTTACTGGGTAATTTTTAGGGATCATGGAGTGGGCCTTTTTGACAGTTGAACAAAATTCAGATGCTTGGAAGCTTGTAAATAAACATGTATCTATTTTTTTTTCTCTCTTTCCAGGTGTAAGTCAAGTGGAAGCCCTGTGAAACATGGTTAGTAATGTATAATGTTCAATGTTTGAAATATGTAATTCTAATGTGGAATTCCAAATGTATAACTTAAATCTGGCAGGTTGACAACCTCAAAGTCACATTTGTTCTGTTCACAGTTCACCTGTTGAACAAACGCACAATTACTAATTTTAAGGAACTTTTGTAGGAGGCGGAAGCATGTTTGGTGTCTATTCATTTACAATGAGAGAGCTAACATGAACACAGAGCAAAATAATAGTTCAGTAGCTATGATCACTGAACTAAATATTGGACCCGATCATCACAAGCCTCATAATATTAACAAAATTGTCATACTAAAGTGGCTTTTTTCAGCGACTCAACAAAGGAGAAAATCAACTTTATTATTGCTCTTTAGCTGTCCCAGCAACACACTCTCGCGGGATCACCACCACCAGTAAACAGGACGTGCGCGATTATAAATTATAAATGATTGTTTGATGGTTTGTTTGCCCCCCCACTCCCGCAGTTGAAATATGCACGTGACCACGCAGATGCAAGGACGTACCAGACTCCTTGCGCTGCGTCTCAAATCCTTAAATTAGATCCTATTTCTTGCTTGTATCAAAACACCTTGTAACATAGGAACAACCCAAGGAAATAGGAAAGAAGTTTAGGAATTTTGGGAATCTAATTTAAGGACACAGCGTATGTGTGTGCTGAGATTGAGAATCCAGACGCAGTGGTTGAAAAAGTACTCAAGTAAAAGTATTAATACCAGGAAGTAGAAATACTCTAGCCCCACTCCAGCATCAGAAAACAAGTGAAATGGCCTACTGCAAGAGGTGGAGAGACTGAAGAGAAGCCTGCAGGTGGCAGAGCAAGCTTTTTATGTTGAACATCTACAGCTGCTCAAAATAAGAAACGTGTTGTCTTCGCCCGAAGAGGCTGCAGCCACCTCTCTGTCAGCAGACTCTGCACCACTCAGCAGACTCTCCACTGGGTACTCCATACCCAGTCTAGACCCGCCCCTGTACCCAGACCCAGCCAAACAGGACAAATTTGCCACTGGCAGGATCCCTGGACGCAGATTTTTTCCGAAGCCCATATGAAGATGGACAGCTCCCCCGGAACAGTCCACAGCATAGCGGCAAACATGATGCCCAGAGCTGTAGCAGGGCCAGATTTTGTCTTAGCCCATATGCCTTGGACTGTTCCGGGAGTGCCATGCTTCAACAGAGCAACTTGGCAGAAAATTCAGGGGTGAAGCCCAGCCCAGGAGACGTGTCAAAGTTTGCTATAAGGAACCACCCCTTAATAGAAAGCTGAGACGTGGCATGAAAGGGTGGAAATGTTGTGAAATGTCACTGAATCATTCTGCACAATGAAATGTATGCATTAAAACTAAATAAATTGTATATCATTAGACAAAAATTATATATTATTACAATAAAATAAATCTAATTAAATATATGCGGCATGTTCTCCACAGTGAAAGTCAAACATTCAATCGTCGAACAAAAACATAAAATATATATATATTTTTTAAATGGCGATAAACCCATTTCTTTTTTACCCTTCTTTCTCCCCAATTGAGTTTTATGCCAATTTGTCCTGTCCAGAGAGGTCACTTAGGCACGTTTCCAAACAGTTTCAAGGGTTTGTAAAAAATAAGCTTAAATTTGTAAAAAAAAAATAAAGAAATCTCCCATTCATTTTCCCTATGTTGAGCCTATAACCAAGCCATCCAGGATTCCAGCTAATCACAACCATAACACCTTTGATCCTATATAAAAACATATTTTAATATTTAATTATTTGCTATACTACATTTAATAAATACCCATGAATGGCTTGGTTCTAAGCCACGGCCACTGCGGTGAAACAAACTGATGGAAATAAACTGCTGCGTCTTAACCTGTGGAGGAGTCGACGTCAGCGTTGCGTCACTCGCAGATTGCGGGACATTTAAAAATTGTAAGTATCAAACGTTTGTTTTCATCAAAGTGTTTTTGAAAATATCAGTACTACAGTACTTACTCTTTCATTTTCAGTTATATGGGACGGTTTAAACTTTGTTTACCGCATCTATGTGAAGAAGAGATGAAAGTAGCGAACTTCTTGACCGTTATCATAGTCGTGTGCGCTTTTGATGTTGTGTGGAAGCCTGATATAGATACTAACCCCCCCGCTTTCGGTCTGTTGTCCTCCCGGTAGTCAACCACGAGGAACCTTTGATTGATTGATTGAATATTTTAATAGACAAAAATGGAGAACAGTACAAGTATAGTCATTACAATTGAAATGTAGTGTACAAGTACAGTTAAACACCCTGCCGAAAAGGAACATCCCAAATACAACTTTTTACGGTCTTTTTTACGTTGGAAGCCCTCTGTATTTGCAGTTATAAAAAAACACTATGTACAGGATAGGGGAAAACAACTGGGTGGGGGTGCTCGCTTCTCGCCTGTTTATGGGAGAGGTGATAACTACCTTGTTCTCTGGCCTCCGGAAAGTTTTCAGGGCAGCCTTCTGTAGGCTAAATTATGTAGGCCTACAATGATAAATTATCAACCGTCACCGTAGTTTGAAACCGAGTTGGCGCTGTCGTTAACAACAAGACAACCAATTTAAAATGACTTTAAACTGATACATTCAATATCTGCAATAAGGAATAAAGTTCTTTAGCATCTCGATTATTAAAAGCAGTTTTGATTTATAGGCCTACGGGAACGTTAAGTGTACAGGTCATCGTGACAATGGTAGTGAGACTGTTTTCACCTCGACGGTTAAAAACCTGACCAACTGATTTAATAAAACTAATAGCAATGTGATATGTTGAAATTACAGAGTGGAGTGGAGGTTCTGAGTGGGCCAGATGTGTCTGCAGATACAGGCAAGCAGCAGTCTACTCCCCTCTTTTCTGACCGGACCCCCACCCCTGAGCAATGTTCAACGGTTATCATTTTTCTCTTTCTTTATTTCAGAACATAAAAAAAAAATCATGTAAGCTGATGTAATTGTTACATCTCATGCTTTAAGATATCTAAGCTTAATAAATATAACATTAAAAAAAAAAAAAAAAAAGGAAGAAGGACGCGATGGAGCAACTGGCCATGGCCAACATGTAAAACAGAACCATCTGTTGAATGTCATTTAACTAAGTTCTCAACACGATTGTGTTTCACTGTGACTATTAATAAACTTTTGTTTTTGATTAAAAAAAAAAAAAAAAAAAAACACATAAGGGCCACAAGCCACATGAATTCTGAAATAGATGAATACAATGAATTGTGCAGGTGGCTACAGTAGGTCCTGTACAGTTCAGTCCTGAATCTAGAGATGAGGCCACTGGATTCACACCCAACTAAAACCATCACAACCTAATACAACTCAAAAAGTGTGTCATTGACTAATCATTTTAACACAGACAGAGCTTTATGGTATAATATGTGCATATGTGGGGAAGCTTTTCAAAGCTTTTTTCTTTTCTTTTTGTAAATAATAATACTGTAATTTAGTTGTTGATGTTGGGATGTTGGATCCAATCATAACCTCAAAAAGGTCGATAAATTCACAATCAAAGTGGGCGACAAGGTCATAACACGAAAAAACAAAAATATCCTACTTAGGATGTATCCTTGAAGCTAATATTTCCAGCGTAAAGATGACTTCAAAGATAATAATAAAATCAACCAACAAACTCGTTTCCTACAGAGTATCGCCCTGATGGTCAACTTCAACACACTGAAGACCATAGCTGGTGCAATAATTCAGCCCCTCTTTGACTATGGAGCTCCACGTATGGTATCGTAACGCCCCACAAGCCCTGAAAACGAAACTCCAAACAGCCCAAAACAAACTATGGTAATTAGGGTCCTGCTTAACCTATCCCTATCAGACTCACCTCACCGCTACTCAACAGTTAAGAGTGGGGTGGCTCAGAGTAGATGACAGAGTACAGCAACTTGCAATGGGCCTGGTGTACAAGATACACTACTCCACTAAAGCCCCTTTTCGACTGCAGCTTTAGCACCACACCACACCAGACTACACCACACCACACTGCACCACATACAAATATCTACATTTTCCATTACACAAAAGTACCCCTATTGGTAAGAACAAATTTACCCTTTTAACTGTGATTATAATAAATATAAATTTGTATTACAACTATCCTAAATTATAATACACTATAATGGATTATAACTGTTATTATAACACACTATAAAGTATTAATGTATTACTATGATAATTATAATAGACTATAATAGATTATAATAGTGGTTATAACACAATAGAATCTGTTATCATGTATTACAACTATATCCTGGTGGTCTAAATGAAAAGTCAGTGAGTGATCAGTCATTATGAAGTGTTTGGCCCTGTCTGGCCTAGCTCAGACCTACTCTAGATTGGATACTTTTTAGTACCACGTTTAGTACCACTTTCACACCACTCTACCCAGGTCCTTGTAGTGGAAAACCTGGCACAAGTGGGCGGTGTGGTGTGGAGTGGTGTAGTGTTGGGCCTGTGGAAAAGGGGCTAAAGATACCCATGTACCTGGCAAAATACTTTACAAACGTTAAGGACGTCAATTACAACACCAGAGGCAGCGCCACAGATCATGTTCAACCCAGAGTCAACTCAAACAAAGGGTCAAACTCGTTCTTCTGTTACACCACCAAAATGTGGAACGCCTTACCAAAGGCCTTAAAGGAGTGTGGTTCCCTAGCATCCTTTAAAATCGCCCTGAAAAAATAATTACAGGCAGCAGCCGTTCGCAACTAGCAATAACAAACTGACCCTTCTTTGTATTTACCTACTGTAAACATAGTACTGTTCTATCTGTCTGTTCAATGTTCAATTCAATGTTATATGAGATACTTCAATGGTTTCCTGTGTAAATAAGCTAAGTGCTTAGGATCTCCTTTTAGTAGACCTTGTACCAGTGAACTGTGCCATCATGAAACTGTACCTGTTTCTATGCAAACTTCTAATAAAGTCTTCAATCAATCAATGAAACACACCACAGGATTTCATCCCACCGATAAGACTGAGCCGAGCACCATTCTTAGCACAGGATCGCCTGTTAAGCATCCTTAAACCGACGACCTGGCTCAGAGATGTGGAGATGGATGCTTCCTGAGGTGGATGGGTTTCAGTCCTGTGTGCTTTTCCAGGCTCTTGAGAAAGGGGGTGTGGTTGGGACACCAACTGCTATACCATCAACATGTGGAACGCCCTTCCACAAGCCCTAAAGGAGAGCAAATCCCTAGCCTCCTTCAAAATGGGTATGAAAAGTCACCTTCAGACAGCTGCTACCCGTGACTTGTAAATAGACTAAGCCCCCATGCTCCCCCCCCCCCCCCCCCCCCCTTTTCTTTTTTTCTGCCTTTGTATTTGATGTTATGCTTTTGAAACTGATATTATCCTAGATAAAGTACTATGTTCTATCCATCTGTCTTTCAATGTTATATGAGATACTTAAAGTGTGGTTCCTGTGGAAATAAGCCTCGGCTTTCTAGGATCTCCTTTTAGTTGACCTTGTACCAGTGATTTGTACTGTCATGAAACTGTACTTTTTTCTATTGCAAACTTCTAATAAATTATTCAATCAATCAATCAATCACCCCAGAGGCCTTTTGTTCAGGCCCTGCACATAAATGGCAACCACTGGGTCACAGCAAGCAACTTCTTTTGTGACCCAAATCAGGTTGCCATTTATGACAGCCTTAATGTTTGTTATACAGAACAAACAAAGCAACAGATGTCTTGGCTACTCCGACCACTGGCACCTAATTTCTCTGTACGAATACCTGCTGTTCAAATGCAAAAAAATTACAACAATTGTGGCCTTTTTGCTTTGGCATTCCAGGATGTTTTGTGCAGAGGAATTAGGCCAGAGCAGTGTCTCTTTGAGGAGAAAAAAATGAGGAATATAGTAAAAACAGCTTTGTTCAGAAAACAGGCTCCTGAATTCCCTTTCTCTCTAAAAGATGCAAGTCCTGAAAGGAATTATTTTGATGTGGAGGTCCATTGTGTCTGCAGGACCTCAGAAAACAACGACCTGATGGTGGAGTGCAGCAATTGCACTACTTGGTACCACCCAAATTGTGTGGCTGTGCCTGATATGGCTCTATGCCACAGCCGAAGAGTGGTACTGCGAAATATGTGCACAGTATTGTTTTATCACCATTAACTCATCTAGTGCCGATCCCGAACTAGTTCGGCTTTAAAATACGCATCCTGTGGTGCCAATCCCGAACTAGTTCGGCTTTTTTTTTTATATTTTAAAAGAATTCATTCTGGTGCTTAATCTGACAAAAATCTGTTGTTCTGGGACGTTTTCCATGTGTCTAGGACAACATGGAAGCATGTGATCAAATGTTTCCTCTATAAAAGCAAGGATATCTGCCTATTTCTCTGTCCTTTTATTGTATATTATACAACAGTACGGCATTTGATTGTGCGCACATGGACTATGCCTGGTGGGTTTTAGATACAGGCTGCTGAAGCCTGGTGGATTTGGCGGCACACCTTTGTTTCCAGGTCGCTCTGACCTAGGAACCCCGCCCACCCACTATAAAAGCACCCTCCTCCCTCTGTTCCCCGTGGGTTGTAGGTTGGACTGGTAGTAGACAAAAGTTGAACGCAGGGTTTTGAGCATAGCGATATTGATTGATAGTAAGTGATAGTGAGTTTATAGTAAAGTTAGATTAGATTATTACACGGTGCTGTGAGAGTGAGAGAGAGAGAGAGCGAGGGTGAGTGTGTGTGTGTGTGTGTGTGTGTGTGTGTGTGTGTGTGTGTGTGTTTGGAGATCGAGAGAGAGGGTTTAGTTTTTGTCTAGGTATAGGAGTTAGGTTTAGTTTTATTTCGGTTATTGTGTTTAGTGTCTTGTCTTTGTTCAGTGTTTAGTGTAGTGTTAGTGCTTGTCTTTGTCTACTTTCGTCTACTTTTCAGTCCATCTTTCAGCTGTGTGTTTGTCCTTTGTCCCGTGCGTAATGTCTGCTCGGCGCGGCAGGGCGCCTTCCCGTGCTGGGAAGTCTTCCCGGGGACAGAGCCGATCTGCGGGACGGCCTGGGCCGTCTCGTGGGGGACAGAGCGCCTCTCACCAGACACTGGTGTCGGACTTTTTTGCTCTGCGTGACCCTAGCGAAGATACGGACTCTGAGTTTGGATCAGACAGTGAGCAGCCATCCCAGGCGCCGCCTGCACCAGCTGCCCCTCTGCCTGCACCAGCTGCCCCTCTGCCTGCACAGCCCGAGCCCGTGGAACACGATGGCTCTGCGGCTGCAGCTGATCCGGAGCCTCGCAGAAGCTCCCGGACCAGGATAACGCGTCTTTCGTGATCTAAATGTGTGCAAAAGTCAAATGGGGTTAGAAAACGTTGTTTTTCTTTCTTTTTTCTTCTTTTTTTTTTTTTCTTATAAACTATAGGATCCCATAGAATGCAGGCCCAGTCTAAAAAGAGTTTTTAGGGTTAACCCTGTCCTGTTAGGGTTATTCATTTTCAAGACCTTAAATAATGGATCCTGAAGAAGTTGGTGACCAACGCCAGGAGGAGCCGGAGGAGTTAGGATTTATTTTTGTGGCAGAAGGGCTTGGGGTTAGGATCAACCCTAGGGATGCAATGATAATATTGTTTAATGGAATGGGGGTCAATGCCAGAATCGTTGTAGAAGACCCTAATCCTAACCCTTATGAAAGGAGAGAACGACGACCCGGAGGATAGAGTTGGAGGGTAAGTGATTCTGAAAATGATTAATAGTCAAAATCAACACTTGCCTAGAGCCTAAACGCACTACGTGGTTGACCAGTGCGTCGGTGAGGTGAGGTGTGGTGGCAGATGACCACTGGAAGAGCAGCGGAGAACATCAAAACAATCAGCAAACATCACAATCATCAAACTACCAAATAAACATCAATCAATCAATCAATAAATAAATAATCAATCAATAAATAATCAATAAATAATCAATAAATCACTGGCTGATAATAGGCATAACCGGTAGGTGATACAATATCTATAATAACTACTGAGATTTGTGGAAATGCAGGATTAAAATGATCAAGGTTCTTTGCAAGCCATAAAAAAAATCACAACATAATACAACACAACAAAGTGTAACAAGAACATTATACAGTATAGCATGCACATGCGTATTTCAATGAGAGAGAAATAAATGATCTCCAAACAGATGTTTGCTATATGTATAACATGTAATTGATGAATTATTTATAGGCTGTGGTGTGTGTGTGTGTGTGTGTGTGTGTGTGTGTGTGTGTGTGTGTGTGTCCCGAGTCTTAATTAGGGGCCGTGTGTGCATGTGCATTTTCTGTGTGTACCGGTAGGTCTGATTGTAATTTCACGCAGAGGGAGAGTAGAGCCCAGGATCACAGCTTAGGCAATTGGCACCGGGTGAAAAAATGGGTTACAAAAATCGTGGGATAAAAATTTAGAAAAAGTAATTTCACGCACCCATGCACCCATGCACGCGTACACACACGCACACACACACACACACACACACACACACACACACACACACACACCCCAACCATAATAAATCTGATTTGTTTCTCAAATCTGTAAACATGTAGCCAACATCTGATTGGAGTCAGGTTGGTTTCATGCAGTCTGAACAAGATGAAGGAAAGTGCTTGTTGAGCAGAGTTCTACTTTGGTTCACAGGGTTATTGATGGGCACATCAGCAACAATGTGGGACAACAGAGTTGTTTAATTGTGGGACTACAAAGTTCTGTTTAATGCCATTTGTTTTCCGTTGCATGGGTTAGCATTTTGAGCATTGGGCAAGGAGATGGCGAGGCTTCTTCACGGTTATGGTTTTAATTCAGTGACTCATAAACAAGCCCTGTTAAGGCTTCAGGACTGAGGGCTCTCAGGATGAGATGTTACTGCCGCTGCCAACCAGGAACTAAAGCTAGGCAGGCAGTATTTATAGCAGGGCCACTAATGAGGAGGGAGTGAGGACAGGTGTGATTGATTGGGAGAATCCAATCCATGGAAATATGGGGGTGGCTGACTAATATGACTGACTCTTTTGTGTGAGTGTGAACAGGGCGGTAACTGACAGTCCACACTGTTGTTTAACTGTATTGGTATCACCCAGTGCTGTTAAAGGATCGTTAACCCTTCAAGACCCGCAACACAATTGTGTAACTCTACATTATGTTATGCTTTAATACATTATTAGTGGCCAAGGCCACGAAGTGGCAAAAGGCCACTCATTGTTATTGGACTTCATCATTACTATTATTATTATTATTCCGCCACTTTTGCTCTAGCGGCTAGACCGTGCAGTCGCTTTTTACAAAACTCGGCAGTATGGTAGAGGACTATGCCAAACGGCTAAAACGCGAAGCTTGCAACAATCGGCCAAAGGGTGGCGCTGTAGGAAGCCTTTGAAAAATGCCAACTTGGTGTAGCTCATGCCCTGTTTCAGGTACAGCAATGAAACCTGTATACACTTATGCGTCTCCTCATGCCGAACAACTTTTACGCTCTGACTTTTGACCTCTGACCTTTACCTCTCCCACAATTTTGAATTATATGAAAAACAGTCAAAATGTATCTCCTCCTGGGATTTTCGCGTAATGTGCGCGAAACTTTTTTTACATGAACTTTGGACCAATACGGTCTGAGAAGTTAGGCGGATTTTCTTTAAAGCGAAACATTATTTTTTAATAATTCACTCAATGTTGCAGTTATATGCAAATTATTCTTCTGCCTCTAAATCATACATGCAAAGTGACACGTTCATGGCATTTGGCAAATATGTAGAGGGTTAGTCCAAATATCACTGAAAGCAATCTTACTCCAATTGGCCAAAGGGGGGCGCTATACGAAGCGTTTGAAAACTCAAACTTTAAAGGGGAATAAGTCATGCCTCGTTTCGTTTGAAGACATGCAACTTGCTTACACACGTGCCTTGACTCAAGCGGAAGACATCTGTGTCTTTGTTAAGTAAGCTCCGCCCTTAGTTTTTCCGCCATTTTGAGCAGTTTGTAAAACACTTAAACCCGCTTTTATTCCGGAACTTTCGCGTCACGTGCACGGAACTTTTTTTTACATGAACTTTGGACCAATATCTAAAGATCTGTCAGATCGTTTTTTTTTTTAAATTGAAACATGCTTTTTTAATAATTCAATCAACATTGCAAGTTTTATGCAAATTATTCTTCTGCCTCTAAAACATACATGCAAAGTAAGATTTTCATGATGAACTACCGTAGAGGGTAAGTCCAAATATCACTGAAACCAAAAATAATCATATTTGAACTGGGGACCCCCCACCCTGACGTGAGTAGGGTTTTCCCATGATATGGGCCTTAGGCTAGATGCAGAATAGAGCTGGGACGTTCGCGAACGAATCGAATCTTTTGAACGGCTCTTTGAAGTGAACGTTGGGATCCAGTTCGCGCAGTAGAGAGCCGTTCATTTGGGGGGGAGACCCCCTCCCCCCAATTCAACATCTCCTTGCTACTCCACTGAGTACTGACTGAGTACAGTGAGTGAGTGAGAGAGAGAGAAAGAAAGAACAAGTGGAGGAGCGAGTTCATTGTTGCCTGCTTGTTTTTTTTTTGGTGTTTTATGAATAACAAAAGTCAAGGTAGCTTAATTTACACACACATTTTATGAAAAGGGTAAATACTAAATTGTGATCTCAACTGTCAGCAGAGGAATGTGGTGCCACCTTGTGGATTCATGTTTAAACAAATTCTTCTTAAAAATATATAAATATACAAGGAGCCAAATGAGCCAGTCTTTTGAACGGCTCTTTTTAGTGAGCCAGATCGATGGTAATGTCTCACTTCAAAGAGCCATAAATCCCACCTCTAATGCAGAATGGTTAGGCACAGTGTGTGTGTGTGTGTGTGTGTGTGTGTGTGTGTGTGTGTGTGCGCGCGCGCGCGTGTGTGTGTGTGTGTGTGCGTGCGTGCGTGCGTGCGTGCGTGCATGTGAACTGAATCTAACTGATGGCTTAGTTTGGTTTTCAGAAAAACTACATTTCCCAGAATGCAGCAGCTAAGATGGCTGCTTGTTGCAATCAGTTTGATTTGTCAGCACCTGGCCGCAACACAGCTTCTCCGAGTCAGGCAATCCAAATGTTTTTGCTCTTAACCACCGAGCTCTGCTTCACTGTGTAGCTGGCTCTCGAAGGGACTCTTCCATCGAGCAGTAAGCAAAACTCCACTATGTTCTCCTCTGTCGCACATTTGCTCTGTATTTTGCCACATTGCTAATGGTGGTTCTATCTGTTCCCATTGTAGGCAAATTAGGAGCTGCATCTGAGTCTTGGAAGAGAAATGGCATGTGTTAATGGAAGCAACGGCATACTGTGAAACATATGTTTCGAATGTAACCCCTGTTTGTTAAGTTCTGGAAAGAAGCATATTTTGAGTTAAAAGCCCCGGTTTTGGGAAGAACTTTATTTCATGTTTTAGGGGAACGCCCCATTGAATAAAACAACGCTTATTGCGTTTTCACCTTGAGAACTGTTTCCGTGTGCTGGTTTGGGTTCAGACTTCAGAATACTTAATGTTTAAAAACTTTATTTGAAGACGTTTACTACTTGAATTATTTGAAAACATTGTGATTTAAAAGACATGCCTGAAAATGGCTAGGTTGTTAACCCTCTGTTTTGAAGGTTTACAACCTGATGACCAACTCTTCAACAAAGACAACTAATGAAAAAGTTGGAAAATAAAGATATTGAGTTAAAACCTTGAGGAGTTCTTTGGAACTATTTTATGTCTGTTGCATATAGTCTTTTGCATACATGTTGTGTAGAGGTCAATTTGTGCTTTTACCAATAACTATGCCGATTAGTGTAAAATCGGCAGAGTCTCTGTCACCAGAAGGCCGAAAACGCATTCTTCAATATTACTCCTTCAGATTTTATCCGATAATCACACAAATGGGCACACAGTATCTCTACAGTGATGTAATCATGACGGATTTGTCCAATATCATATTCTATCTAATTGGCTAACATTGAATTCCAAGGTTTGCAGGATTGCTCCTTTTTGAACAAAATGTCTCAAACGCAGCCTGCTATTTGTGTGAGATTCTGCACGCACATTCCCACTAGGCCAAGGAACAGATGCCACCCTTCTCACATTGGCCTGTTATAGCGCCACCAGCGGGTCAATTTTTGCAAAACCCATTTTTGGAACAAAATGCCTGAAATCCCGCATGCAGCGTCCGATTGCCGTGAAAGGCCAAAGAACACGTGGTACCCTTTTGACTTTGGCCTATTATAGTCACCACTAGGCCAAAAAAAAAACACCTGACCTGCTGGAGACCTGTTCGGAAGAACACTACTTCTAGTTTTTCTTTGATTTCTTCTTTGCTTTCCCTTGATGCTTTTTTGCTTTCCTACTTTTTCTACCTTGGCCACTTTATCGCTGCTTGCAGCTATATTGTTTAGCTTAAATCAGTACGCACTGTGTGACCAATCAGATTCTGTCGCCTGGTCTCACTGTCCTCGCAAGGCAGACTATTTAAATTGTGATGCCATGTGATAAATACAAAATACGTAATATAGCTGCAAGAAGCGATAAAGTGGCCAAGCAGGAAAGGCAAAAAAAAGCAGATGGGTGGGGTGGGGTGGGGGGGGGGGGGGGGGGAGAGGGGCAGGAAAGGTTTTTCGAACACAGGTCTCCGCCAGGTTAGGTATCCATTAACACAATCTGTGCCAAACTCATTCAGGAACGAGTTCTGTGCCAGAACTCAGTTAACTCATCATGAGATCAGCTTTTTCACCAGATTCCACATCTTGTGCAACATATGAGTGAGGGTTCATGTCCCTATAATGGCATGTAAACAATAAACCACACGATTCAAATTATTATGTTCCTGGGTGTCTTTCTAGGTCATTGCGACCAAAGGTCGCAGTATACCATGAGAAATGTTGCAGCCTATTGGTAGTCTATTGGTTCCTTTGTCACTGTGACATCACTCTGACATCATGCTGTGATGTCACTGAGATGTCAGGGGAACCACTCTTAACAGAATGGGCTTGCTGCTCTGACCTCACTCTCTGGTTTGATGTCCCTTTGAAGCCCATATATTTTATGCCCATATATAGTCGACAATGGGATGTCAGAACATGCCCATATATGGGCATTCCCAGATCACACTTGCAAATGAATTACATCCTTGTAATCCATATGTGGAGAACCCTGTCCCAGTGTCATCAATATTAAAGGCATATCTGGGAATGCCCATATATGGGCATGTTCTGACATACCCTTATATGGGCATTCCCAGATCACACTTTCAAATGAATTACGTCCTTGTCCGTTCAAAAAGGTCGATAAATTCACAATCAAAGTGGGCGACAAGGTCATATCACGAAAAAACAAAAATATCCTACTTAGGATGTATCCTTGAAGCTAATATTTCCAGCGTAAAGATGACTTCAAAGATAATAATAAAATCAACCAACAAACTCGTTTCCTACAGAGTATCGCCCTGATGGTCAACTTCAACACACTGAAGACCATAGCTGGTGCAATAATTCAGCCCCTCTTTGACTACGGAGCTCCACGTATGGTATCGTAACGCCCCACAAGCCCTGAAAACGAAACTCCAAACAGCCCAAAACAAACTATGGTAATTAGGGTCCTGCTTAACCTATCCCTATCAGACTCACCTCACCGCTACTCAACAGTTAAGAGTGGGGTGGCTCAGAGTAGATGACAGAGTACAGCAACTTGCAATGGGCCTGGTGTACAAGATACACTACTCCACTAAAGCCCCTTTTCGACTGCAGCTTTAGCACCACACCACACCACACTACACCACACCACACCGCACCACATACAAATATCTACATTTTCCATTACACAAAAGTACCCCTATTGGTAAGAAACAAATTTACCCTTTTAACTGTGATTATAATACAATATAAATTTGTATTACAACTATCCTAAATTATAATACACTATAATGGATTATAACTGTGATTATAACACACTATAAAGTATTAATGTATTACTATGATAATTATAATAGACTATAATAGATTATAATAGTGGTTATAACACAATAGAATCTGTTATCATGTATTACAACTATATCCTGGTGGTCTAAATGAAAAGTCAGTGAGTGATCAGTCATTATGAAGTGTTTGGCCCTGTCTGGCCTAGCTCAGACCTACTCTAGATTGGATACTTTTTAGTACCACGTTTAGTACCACTTTCACACCACTCTACCCAGGTCCAAAATACTTTACAAACGTTAAGGACGTCAATTACAACACCAGAGGCAGCGCCACAGATCATGTTCAACCCAGAGTCAACTCAAACAAAGGGTCAAACTCGTTCTTCTGTTAAACCACCAAAATGTGGAACGCCTTACCAAAGGCCTTAACTCATTGCATGCCAGGCCCGATAGTCCCGAGATTATTTCAATGTCTTTCCCTGCCAGGCCCGATAGTCCCGAGAATTTCCGCCATTTTGAAAAAAAAAAAAAAAAAAAATTCAAAAATTTTTTTTTTTCAAATTTTTTTTGGGACCCCAAAAAATGTAGTAGGCATGATAGAAATCGCGAAATTGCATGTTTAACCCCCATAGCAACCCCATCTATTAAACATGGCAGCCATCTTTGTTTACATTTTAGGAAAACATAATGGCTTGTATCTCATGAATGCCTGAACGGATTTCCATTCGGATTTTTTTGTTTGAAAGCTGTGAGCAATGTGGACACAAGTGGTGCATTATCTAGGCATGGGTGTGCATGATCTGTGCACTATGAATTACATGGAAGTCTATGGAGACCAGAGGCACCATAGAGTACGAAGGTATTGTTAAATGGCGGGGAATGTGTTAAAGGAGTGTGGTTCCCTAGCATCCTTTAAAATCGCCCTGAAAAAACAATTACAGGCGGCAGCCGTTCGCAACTAGCAATAACAAACTGACCCTTCTTTGTATTTACTTACTGTAAACATAGTACTGTTCTATCTGTCTGTTATTCAATGTTATATGAGATACTTCAATGGTTTCCTGTGTAAATAAGCTAAGTGCTTAGGATCTCCTTTTAGTAGACCCTGTACCAGTGAACTGTGCCATCATGAAACTGTACCTGTTTCTATGCAAACTTCTAATAAAGTCTTCAATCAATCAATGAAACACACCACAGGATTTCATCCCACCGATAAGACTGAGCCGAGCACCATTCTTAGCACAGGATCGCCTGTTAAGCATCCTTAAACCGACGACCTGGCTCAGAGATGTGGAGATGGATGCTTCCTGAGGTGGATGGGTTTCAGTCCTGTGTGCTTTTCCAGGCTCTTGAGAAAGGGGGTGTGGTTGGGACTAGGGATGCGGTATCGGTACTCGTGGTATCGGTACTCGACCCGATACAACCCTATTTTGCTGTACTCGTACTCGCCAGATACTTCTCACGGCAGCGCCCGATACTCTGCTGGGGCGTCACAAGGGGGAGAAAAGTGGGACTGAGTTACTAGGGCTCAAGGTGAAAGCCAGGGCCTTAATTATTTTATACTTTTGCTATTGAAAAATAGCAGATATGCAAGCTCACAGTGCCGCACTGCGAACGAGGCACCAGTGCTCCAACGATAAAGCTGCGACCACTTAAAGGCATCAGCATCACGGCATGCCTTGTTGCGCTAAACTTACCACTAAAGTTGAATCTCTTTCATATATCCTTCACCACCTCACGCAAATTGCAAAGTATAGGCTACTGTAGGTAAGTTAAACTTCCCACTAGAAAGCTGTGTGTGTGTGTGTGTGTTTGTTTGTTTGTCTCTGTCGCTCTTGTCTTGCAAGCTCGCTCTCCTTGCAAGCTCGCTCTCTCGGTGAAGTGTGTGTCTGTCTGCAGGGACGTGCAGAGAAATTTTAGAGAGGCAGGGGCTGATATTTCTAGAAGGCCTTTTGGTGGACAATTCTCTTGAATGCAGCCTTCAGTTATGGTATGGAAAGGGCCCGGGGACATTTGCATTTTTTACCATAGTAAAAAAATGCATTCATGGACACTTTTTACAGACTGATCTGGCAGGGGCTCAAGCCCCCGTTGATGTCAAATTGTCAATGTGTGTACGTGCCTGCCTGCCAGTGTAGCACAGCTGAAAAAAGATGATTGATTGAAGGGAATAGAGATTCTGTGGGCTTCGCCACCTAGTGGTGGAAGAAATTACCTCTGGGAACTCAGATTGCTGTGGGCTAAATCAATGAATGCATTTCTGAGAATACCAGAAAAAACGAATAATTTGACATTATGTTATAGTTGCGGAAATTGGATAATATATTTTTTTAGAGAAAAAAAAAAGCGTAATTTAAATACATTTTGTATTATTAATTGTACTCGTATCGGTACTCGGTATCGGCGAGTACTCAACATGAAGTACTTGTACTCGTACTCGGTCAGCAAAAAAGTGGTATCGGGACATCCCTAGTTGGGACACCAACTGCTATACCATCAACATGTGGAACGCCCTTCCACAAGCCCTAAAGGAGAGCAAATCCCTAGCCTCCTTCAAAATGGGTATGAAAAGTCACCTTCAGACAGCTGCTACCCGTGACTTGTAAATAGACTAAGCCCCCATGCTCCCCCCCCCCCTTTTTTCTTTTTTTCTGCCTTTGTATTTGATGTTATGCTTTTGAAACTGATATTATCCTAGATAAAGTACTATGTTCTATCCGTCTGTCTTTCAATGTTATATGAGGTACTTAAAGTGTGGTTCCTGTGGAAATAAGCCTCTGCTTTCTAGGATCTCCTTTTAGTTGACCTTGTACCAGTGATTTGTACTGTCATGAAACTGTACTTTTTTCTATTGCAAACTTCTAATAAATTCTTCAATCAATCAATCAATCAATCACCCCAGAGGCCTTTTGTTCAGGTCCTGCACATAAATGGCAACCACTGGGTCACAGCAAGCAACATCTTTTGTGACCCAAATCAGGTTGCCATTTATGACAGCCTTAATGTTTGTTATACAGAACAAACAAAGCAAAAGGTGTCTTGGCTACTCCGACCACTGGCACCTAATTTCTCTGTACGAATACCTGCTGTTCAAATGCAAAAAAATTACAACAATTGTGGCCTTTTTGCTTTGGCATTCCAGGATGTTTTGTGCAGAGGAATTAGGCCAGAGCAGTGTCTCTTTGAGGAGAAAAAAATGAGGAATATAGTAAAAACAGCTTTGTTCAGAAAACAGGCTCCTGAATTCCCTTTCTCTCTAAAAGATGTAAGTCCTGAAAGGAATTCTTTTGATGTGGAGGTCCATTGTGTCTGCAGGACCTCAGAAAACAACGACCTGATGGTGGAGTGCAGCAATTGCACTACTTGGTACCACCCAAATTGTGTGGCTGTGCCTGATATGGCTCTAAATGCCACAGCCGAAGAGTGGTACTGCGAAATATGTGCACAGTATTGTTTTATCACCATTAAGACTCTCTAATAGGGAGATCTATTTGAATACACAAATAGTCCAAAAATGTGTTTTTCAAAAATGGTCCAGATGGTGGCGCTAGATGGGACAGATGCGTTTTGATTACATGACTGTAGAGATACTGTGTACCCGTTTGCGTGATTTTAGGGCAAAATCTGTAAGAGCAGTGTCCAAAAATGTGTCTTGCAAGAGTCTAGTAACTCAGTCCCCCCCCCCCAGTGAGTAATGACTTCCATCAGTGTGTGTGTGTGTGTGTGTGTGTGTGTGTGTGTGTGTGTGTGTGTGTGTGTGTGTAAGCTGTTGAAAGATCTTTGATGGAGTTCATCAGAAAGGGGAAGACACCTGGGAAGCATGATTGTGAGAGGTGCATTGCTGCGTTCCCTCAAGCCCTACGGACTGGAGAGGAGTCAAATTCTATGTTCACAATAGAATCGTTTCAGATCAGAGGACGTAGACCTCTCTCTTTGTGTCTCTCTTTCTCTCCGTGTCTCTCTCTGTCTCTCACTCTTACTGTCTCTTACACCCCCCCCCCCCCAATTCAAAAGAGTTCTTGTTGGAATTGGTAAATTGTTTAGCAGCCTGATTTGGCCAATTGGCAGATTATTGGATGTATGCCTTCATGAGGCACTTTTTATTTCAATAAAATTGTGTGGGAATTGTTGTTCGGAACTGTTTGGAGACAACTGTATGGTTGGTTTACATTTTACTATTGGGGTGTAGTCCCCTATCTGGTCCCTGCTATGCAGAACTGATTAACTATTACCCAGCATATAAATATATATATATATATATAATATATATATATATATATATATATATATACCTGCACTCTGTATCACTGATCAGTATACACCTGATGAAGGCCGGATAGGCCGAGACGTTGTGTGTTTTTCCCACTGTGTTAATAAAATTATTGGGAGCTGAGAGACGGTGTGCGGATTCATTCTCCTCTTCTTCAGTCTACTTTTTTGGATCCAGCACCCGTCACAGTATCTTCCGGCTGCTATGGTTTACATTTTACTGCAGGGTTTCTCTCACATTGTTTAATAATTGATTTTAAATGTTTTACTTGCTAGTGAAAGTACCAATACCACGTTATTCGAATCGGCAGAAACGACACCAGCGTCTTCTACCAGTCGTGCCAGACCAAGTTCCCGGTGCAGCTCAACATCGGCTGCAGAAGAGAGGCCCCAGTCTTCTAATATTTACTGTTATTTTAAGTGATGTTTGGTCTAATTGTTAAATGGCTCTATATTCTTATAGTGATTAATGTCATTACATAGTGTTTGATCAGTAACGGGACTCTCCAGTCTCCATGTCAACTTGTGCAGAATCGACGCCAGCGTCTTCTACCAGTCGTGCCAGACCAAGTTCCCGGCGCTCCACATCGGCTGCAGAAGAGACGCCCCTGTCTTCAACCCAGTCGTCTACCGGTGAACGAACACATAGCGGTGGGTTCTAATATATACTGTTAATTTAAGTGATGTTTGGTCAATTGTTAAATGGCTCTATGATGAATTAGTGCGGGCCTTAAGGGGAGACAATGCTCATTTTGTGAAAATCAGTCTGAAAGCACCACATTTTGCACAGATGTAGCCCAGGGCTTGCTCTAATGATTAAGCTGTGGCCCCCAAAAACACCCACCCACCCACCCAAGTGATGACTCATCAATAAACCATCGTTTTGTGGAAGGAAAGTTTTTTGTGTGTTTATCCACAAAATCACAGAAGCTAATTTAATGTTTGGGATAAACAAATATGATTTTGGCAAAAAAACAAAGTTACTGCACTTTGTAGGGCAGAATAGCAATGATTACTTGCACTACAGTGCTTTAACCTTTTTTTTTTTTTACCCCAAAAATTGCCTATCTCTACAAACTCAATTTTAATACTCATGCCATTTTTATTTGTCTCATGTCAATGTTTTAGCCTATCGCCGCAGAAAGGGGAGGGAAACCCAAATAATGGAGGCCCTGGATAAAGGCATGGACAGGCTGATGGAGAATGACCACGAGAAGGAGCGATTTGAGTGGGAAAAAGGGAAAAGAGAAGACGATATAGACCTGGAGAAACAGCGCCTTGATTTTGAGATTAAGAGACTGGAGGCTGAGGAGAGACGTTTTCGGGAGAACAGAACCACACGGGACAATGAGCCGCAGCCTTAATAGGCAGAATGTCAGCCACCCTCTTGGTATGTGGTGTATAATAATTAAGTACTTTTACTTAAGTACAGTACTTAAGTACAATTTTGCAAATTTCCGATTTCCAATACTTTTACTTCTACTCCACTACATCTCAGAGGCAAATATTGCACTTTTACTCCACTACATTTATTTGCAAACTTGAATTACTAGTTACTTTGTAGATTTTGATTCTTATTCTTAAAAGCATACATTAACCACTTCAGCCCCATATACATTTCGGCCATTTGAAAATAGCCGATCTACAAGCTCACAACGCGTCGCATTACGACGTGTTGTGAGCTTGTAGATCTGCTGTTTTCAATTATTTTTATACATTTGAAAACTTGTGAAATGGGACATTCTGCATAATGACTACTTTCTACTTTTGTACTTTAATACAATTCGATACGTATACTTTTGCACTTTTTCTCAAGTACATTTTGAATATAGGACTTCTACTTGTAACAAAGTATATCTACATTGCAGTATTGATACTTTTACTTGTTACAAAGTATATCTACATTGCAGTATTGATACTTTTACTTAAGTAAAGCATTTGAGTACTTTTTACAACACTCTCACATACACACACGCCAAAATCTGATTGGAGTCAGGTTGGTTTCATGCACTCTCAACAAGATGAAGGAAAGTGGTTGTTGAGCAGAGTTCTACTTTGGTTCACAGGGTTATTGATGGGCACATCAGCAACAATGTGGGACAACAGAGTTCTGTTTAATGCCATTTATTTTCTGTTGCACAGACTAGCATTTTGAGCATTGGGCAAGGAAGTGGTGAGGCTTCATCACGGTTATGGTTTTTATTCAGTGACACATAACCAAGGTCTGCTGAGGCTTGAGGACAGATGGCTCTCAGGTTGAGATGTTACTGCTGCTGCTGCCAAACAGGAGCTGAGGCCAGGCAGGCAGTATTTATAGCAGGGCCACTAATGAGGAGAGAGTGAGGACAGGTGTGATTGATTGGGAGAATCCAATCCATGGAAATATGGGGGTGTGGCTGACTAATATGACTGACTCTTTTGTGAGTGTGAACAGGGCGTTAACCAGTAGTGAAAGTGAACCGGAACGCCCGGAACTACCGTTCCGGTAAAACATTTGGGGCCGGAACGGAGTTCCGTTAAGACGAGGAGAAGCCAGCTGTCAAAATCCCATGTTAAATAACCTCCCACAAACGCACGTCCAGGAAGAAAACAATAGCCTTTACCAAAGTCAGATTAACATACAGTAGGCTACACAAGTGTTACTAGTTAGGCTATATTTTCTGATAAAGTGCTTCTAAATTATTCCCGTGGGTTTGTGTAGGTCAGTGTGATCCATTCTGTTCGCGTTTCAGTGTTTGTTTGACACGGAGCGAATAGAGGTGGGACGTTCGCGAACGAGTCGAGTCTTTTGAACGGCTCTTTGAAATGAACGATAGGATTCGGTTCACAGTAGGGAGCCGTTCCTTTCTAATGAACAGTGGCCGTCTTTTGAACGGCTCTTTGAAAGGAACGGATCCCAGAGATCCGGCTCACTTCAAAGAGCCATAAATCCCATCTCTAGGAGGACTCGTTGTTTCTGTGCCTGCATGGATGCTATTCTGCATGTGTAGTGGAGTAGAATTAAAAGTATTGGAAATACTCCAGTAAAGTAGGCTAGGCTATACTTAAAACCTGTACTTAAATACACTACTTTAGTAAATAATAATATGTGTAATAATATAATAAATATAATAATAATATATAGATGCTTACCCTTCTGTATGGAACAATGAACAATATGAACAATATGAAGAGGCTTATTATAGATATTTCATTTAGGATTTCAATCATGTTTCATGTTACAGTAAGTGTAATGCCGTTGCCTAATTCAGGTGTAGGACCTGTTGTGTTTTTATTGTGTGTAGGCCTATAACTGTTCCAAAATGCAGTTTTCTATGCATTTCAGGGGTTTTGGGGGGTTAGAGCCTCCCAATTTCTTTCGGCCGCGCAGCTTCGCCGCGCGGCCAATTTATGACAGTTCCGGCAAGAATTTCAAACCACTTTCACCCCTGGCGTTAACTGACAGTCCACACTGTTGTTTAACTGTATTGGTATCACCCAGTGCTGTTAAAGGATCGTTAACCCTTCGAGACCCGCAACGCAATTGAGTACCTGAGACGAATAACAGTTTAAGTCCATATATATATTTTTTTTAATATATATATTTTTGGATTTACCAGACTGTAAACCACTAACTAGCCATTTTTAATCTGTTAAATTGTTAATGCAATCCCCCCTCGTTTTGTTTAATTGTCGGTTTTAATTGTGGGCTCGCCTTTAGATATTGTCAATATTTATTTATCTATCATACCAAGTTCTCCTCAAAAACTTTGGTACCTTTCTACTCCTACATACTTAGACAGAAAATGAAAATAAAAACATCAATGTCTTCAGCTTACTGTGGCGACGTGTAACTCTACATTATGTTATGCTTTAAAAATAGCAGATATACAAGCTCACAGCGCGGCACCGAGTTCTGCACTGCAAGCTTGTAGATCTGCAATTTTTTTGAAGAAAATAATAATAATAATAATCATGACAATTTGAGCAAGTCTTTGAATATATTGACCCGATTCTATAAATATCTCCAAAATCATAACAGGTTTCTGAAAAAAAAAGATGAGCATTACCACCCTTTCAGCAATTTGAGGGTTAAATGACGTTCATTTGACGTCTTATCCGTAACCTGACGTCAGGTTTGAATATGGTTTCCTGGGAGTCTAAATGTGAACGTTCTTTCACCGTCTTGACTTAAACCAGACTTAAACCAGACGTTGTTTCTACGTGATTTAAACAGCTACATTTAGCCGTTAGCGGCCGGCGAAAGTAGTGAAAAATTATGGCAGCCAGCAGGGTTTAAAATCACTATTTCTTGGTTCTGAGAGCCGTACCCTAACTGGATCACAGAAGTTGATTGAATTTGTAATGCATTCTTGCGCCGTTATTATTTGACACAGGGAGTCGTCTGGGTTTGAACTCCGGAATTCCTGGTAATGAAACCTGTGCGCAACCGCTGGACCACGGCAACTGCTTGAAATTGTAGTGTTCCAGCACTATTAGTAGTTGACATTATTGCCCCCCGCTGTTCGTTTCGGGTTAGTGCAATTTATTGTCTGTTGATAGAGCAAACTAACCTCATGAATAGCTATTAAAATGATTTTATATTATATATTATTCAATATTCATTGAATACTGGTGGGGCCGTGGTTTGGGGAGTGTGTGTGTGTGTTTGCACATCAAATGTCAAATCATATGTAAAGTCTGATAGAGAGTGTGGATCACAATTATTTTTTTTATGTTTAGGGTACTGACACCGGCCGAGCATCGTGGGATAAGTGCGAAATGCCGTTATTTAACACTTAGCTTTTTCAAAGGACTAAGGTCTATTAGACGACTTTTAAACGTGTCTTAGACAGCAAACTACTCAGTGGGTGTAAACTGGCATTATTAATAATCGGGAGATACACTCATTTCAACCTAGGCCTATACTGTTAGCATCTGATAAAGAACAACAAGATAAAAATGGAAAAAATACGCTATGGTCTAAACATGGTTTTCATCAAAACGTTGATATATGGTTCAAGTGAAAAAGCCAAATGACGGCTAAAACCAAACAAACTGTTTTAATACCAATACCTCTTTAAAAACATTTAGTCCAATATTTGACAATCAAGAGTGCAAATTAAAGCTGTTTTTTTTATAAGCAACAAGTATGGAATAATGCATATAATTCAATTCGGTCACCCTTGTTGGCCAGGAGAAGGAGACCCACAAAGTTATGCTAAATTTGCCTGGGCATCCTACTACACTGATGGGCGACGGCTTGGACCTCCTCCGGGGCACGATGGAGTCCAACAAGGCGGCCACCAAAGAGATCATTGAAGCCACCACTGTCAGTGTAATGAAGCCCACGCAGGGTTCTCTAGTCACTCACAGTATAACAGATTTTCCAGTCATGCAGACCGGTTACAATCAGAATGTGTTTCAGACATGCAAAAGGTTCCCACCAATGTTAACAGCAGTTCATGTTAACAGCAGTTCACAGTGGTTCGGTTTCTCCTCTGTGCAAATCTCCTCCGTCTCCACTGAGCGGCACTGTCGTGCCGAGTTTAGTTCAGGACAAGAGTTTGGGCCCGGGGTACGTGAAGAAAGCAATATCGGTGAGTTTGGGTTTGAGTCAGCCTATCCCAGTAAACACTAGCCGTCATTTAGCCCAATGGTTATGGTTAGCCCTCATTTGAACCGTCTATCGTCAGTCTGTCTATAGACCGATTGTAGCTGATTACATTTAATCCATTATTCCATACTTGTTGATTAAAAAAACAGATTTAATATCCACACCTGGTTTTCAAATATTGGACTAAAGTAATTTTAAGAGCCAATTTCACTATATAGTCTAGTTGAGTTGTAGCCGTCATCTGAACGCTTCCATTTAACGATATATCACCGTTTAGGACAAACGTGTGTTAGACCATCTTTTTTTTTTAAATACATTGTTATCAAGTTGTTCATTATCAGATGCTAACAGTATCTCATCCCGGTTCTACCTTAACACTTTGAATGCCAGCCCCCCCTGGCCCCCGTCCCTTACCAGTGCCACCATTAGGTCCCATTCATTCTGCCCCGATTCCAGGGAATATATTGAAAATGATCCGATATTCACATCGGAACAAAAATGGGAGGTTTGGTAAAAGAGGATTTTTTTTTTTACCAAAAAATTTTTGGAGTGATTTCGGTGAGCGGTTTTGGAGATAGGTGCTCGAGAGTGCGCACTGCGCAAACCAGTCAATAACCTCAGAAATCTAGATTCTGAGATATTTGAGTTCAAAGAAAAAAAACTTTAGGAAGCCATAGCGACAAATTGGTAAATGGTAACGGAACACAAGTACCCTTGACAGAAAGAATAGCATGCCTACTTTATTTTCTGCAAAAAAATGAAAAAAATATTGTACCATCGTCTAGTTTCAAGGGGGCAAAGTGAAAAAGTATGAAATGACTCAGAAGGTGGAAATTGCCTTACATTTTGATAGAACTATGCACTGTGAATTCACTGTGTTTTTACCTGGTCTAGAAGGTCAGGAAGACAAAAAGTCAGAAAAGCGATGTCAACCTTTTATTTTATGGCAACATCGAACCCTAACCCTGGTGAGTACCTCACACATCCAGCATGAACATATTTATGTTCAACAATATTTACAAATATTTCCAAAAAAAAAATCACAAATATGACTTCACAAAAATAAAATATAACTGGATAAAAGTAAAATAAAATAAATGTGCAGCAAGTAAAGAATAAATAAAATAATATAAAAGTAAAAAAAAGGCATTCAACAAGCCAACATTCAGGAGTCAAAGGCACCACAAATCAAGGTCAAAGATGGTACTGTTCACCGTGTGTGTGTGTGTGTGTGTGTGTGTGTGTGTGTGTGTGTGTGTGTGTGTGTGTGTGTGTGTGTGTGTGTGTGTGTGCGCGTGCGTGTGTGTGTACCTCAGGTGCCTCAAAATGGCCTGGTACCTGTTCCTTGCCATTGTTCTGGGAAAGTACGGCATGGCAATGTTTTTTTGACCACTGCATGGCAATCTCCGGCTTGTGAACGATAGCTGTGAGGAAGAGAAGTCCCAGAAAGTTCTTCAGCTCCCCTAGAGTGACATTGGTCCAGGCAGCGAACCTACAGTGTGTATGACCTATGCCTGACTCCTCCGCTCTCGCTATCTCCGCCATCATACTGTCCTCTGCGTTGTCATTGGTCTGGTTGCAGATCGGGCTCCCATCCTTCCTCCATCCAGTCAGACTCCACGGGCCCTGTATATGATAGAAATAAATACTAAATACTAAATGAACGTGCTTCTGTATAATTTGTATGTTCTTTAGCAAAGGCTGTCGCACAAAAGTAGTGAAAACAGCAGATCTACAAGCGAGGCGTTGTGTGCTTGTAGATCGGCTGTTTTCACTAGTCTAAATAATTTCAAATGTATATATGTATATATACGTGGCCACTGAATTCTATAGGCTCTGCTTTGATACAAATTTGATACAGATTTGAGATCGATTTGATAGATTATTATGTCACACACACACACACACACACACACACACACACACACACACACACACACACACACACACACACACACACACACACTGATTGTATTACTAAACTATCTATCTAGGTATACACACACAATAAAAAACTAAACTATAAAGAAATGTATTCTTACTGGAAGAAGTTGGAGGAACTTCATACACCTACTACAAACCATGGATTGACATCTAGACCTACTGCACATACAGTATGAAACAGAGCTGATACCTTTATGTACTATGAGGAAAATAATGCTGCTATTTGTACCCTGTATATATATAAAATGACAATGCGACATAGCTCTGTTTGAACAATGCTGTACCCCCTCCAACTGTATATTTTCAACTGTTTTTTTTATTGTATGTGTGATACTTGCTTTGGCAATGTAAACGTATGTTTTCTCATGCCAATAACGCTCCTTTGAATTGAATTGTATATTACCAAATGCACCCTACGTGGAAAAAAAACAATAGCAGGTCAGGCTTATTGACATCGGTTATTGATTGATTGAAGAATGTATTACAAGCTTGCATTAGAGTAGACCTACAGATTCATGGCTCATTTCCACAGGAACACACTTTATGCATATCATACAGTGGTGTGTTCTAGACTTTTTTTGAGGGCATACGATCAGCTACTATTCGTTTGGCCAGGGCAGACGCTATAGTACATAATCCCTATCAAATACGCTACTTTGAAAGGTTCACGAGGGCAGACGCCGTTCATATTTTATTGTTCCTCCATCACGGCGGTATAGAGGCCGGCGCCTGGCGGCGCCGTGCCTGCGAGGGTGTCCCAAGTCGGGCGAGGTGTGGAGGGTAGTCCCCGGTGAGTCCCCAGAACACAGCACTGATCTCATATAACATTGAAAGACAGACAGACGTATAGAACATATTGAAACGTAAAAAGCATAGCTTTATAATGCTTACCCGGTTCGCTGATCGCAGCACACCTCAGCAGTGCTTCCTTCAGGGCAGGGGGAGACAGAGCACCGCAGCGACCGGGTCGTCCTCCTTGGCTAAGTCCACGCACGGCCTCATTTGGGTGTATTAGCGCCCGCTGCAACTCCGCTCTCCGGGGCCATACCTATCGGTGCAGCCGGTGGGCGCCGTAAGATGATACACTGCTCCAAACAGCCTGCCTCCGGTCCGGATCACCGCCGTAGCTCCTCCGTCCACTGTGGATGGCTGGCGACGTTCCTTGGCTCCCCCGACACAGCAGCAAAAACACAGAATTCTCTTCAAATCGCCGGCATCAGCGTTCAACGGCATCACCGTTCATCCTCACGCGTCGCCTCAGTCAAGTCCCAAACGCAGCCGCGCAGCAACAAACGAAAGTCCAACTGGTGCTTCGGGTTTTGATTATGGTCGGTGGCGGCGCTGGGCAGCTGCGGGCTTGGTGTCCACGGCCACGGGGCATGGTTCGGCTGCCTGCTTGGTCTCCATGTGCGGCCATTGACTTGCTCTCTGATCAGCGGAGCAACGGTCCGGTAACTGGGACGGCGTTTTCTTTTTCTTTTTTTACAAAATGGACGGCCCCAACCTACAAAGAAACTAGCCCTTCCCTTCCCCCACTCCTCCTAGGTAAAACATCTACCTTCCGATCTCTCTCTCTATCTCTATCTCTCTAAATAATACTACATCTAATGATTTTATAACTAATTCTAGCTCATTCTCTCAATATATCTCTCTCTCCCTCTGATTGCTGTGTGTCCGGACGGTAAAAGTCACTGAATTCTTTGAGACCCTTGTTTCTGGGGGGAACCGGCCAATCAGCATGCTTGAATTTGGTCACATAAGCGTGTGATGTCATGCAGGGGCGTCAATTGGGTATGGCAGGGGTATGCAGCTGCCATACCTTGACAGGGGGAAATAATAAAAATGTACTTTTCATCGTGCCTGTTGCTAAGGTATGGCAACATGACTGGTGTCTTCACCAGACACCAGTCATGTTGCCATACCTTAGCTTGTTCTGAACTGACACCACTGAATTGTCATGCATGACGACCGTCCCATCGTCCAAAAGGGCTGTATCTTGGTTACCGCATAGATCCAACACTGTACTACTGTAATATGAAAAAAAAGCATCTGGCGTCATATGACGCCAATATTATTTTCTGGCATCATTGCCAAGTGCGTGTCTGACGTCATATGACGCCCTGGCACTCAAAGTGTTAATAGTTGTAGTTTAATTGCATCCACTGAGCAGTTTTCTGGCCATTGCACATCTTTTAGGCGTCTAAAAGACGTGCTGGGCAATACCTTTGAAAAATTCTAAAAGTGTAATAAATAATGGCATAATGCCCTGGTACTGCTCATGACAGCATACTATTACTTCTCTGAGTTACATAATTAATTCTGACACCAACAGACACAAACACACAAGACTGCATGTCTCCCCGGCCACATCCCCACCATACAATAATGATTAAATAAAATTGTTTTATAGCTATCCATCAATATAAAGTTAGTTTGTGTTGTCAAACAAAATGCACCGACCTAAAACGAACAGCAGGAGGCGATATGTCAACTACTAATAGCTGCTGGACACATGTAAGTTACAACGTGTTGCCGTGGTCTAGCGGTAGCGCACAGGTCTCATTGTCAGGAAGTCCCGAGTGCGAACCCCGTCGATTCCCTATGTCAAATAATAACAGGGCAAGAATGCATTACAAATACGATCAGCTGCGGTGGTTCAGGTAGGATACGGCTCTCGGAACCAAGGAATAGTGATTTTAAACCCTGCTGGCTGACATCATTTTCACTACTTTCGGCGGCCGCTAACGGCGAAATGTAGCTGTTAAAATGACGTCGATACAATGTCTAGTCTATGTATAGCTGTTGAAAAAACTTTAAAATTTAAACTCGTCACAGACCGGATCTAGCTAGACGTCCGGTTACGGCGAAGACGTCATTTGAACGCGTTTTAACCCCCAAATTGCTTAGTGGAGTCAGCCTATGTTTCCCCGCAAGGAACTAATAAAGGCCTCAGAGCAGGTATTAAACGTAAACACGTTTCCCCGCGCCAGGGAAAATGTATTTTATGTAACGAACCTTGTCTCACAGAATGCTCGTTCTGTTTCTCCTGTTCCACCACCGATCAACGTAATAACGTCTCGCCCGTTGGCGCGGCTGTCACCGGATACGGAAGGGAGCCTCCCGGATACGGAAGTGCTAATCCCAGACGTTCCTTCTCCCCCGTACAACCGGTTTCTCCCTCGTTTCACAACACGTTAAGTCCCATTCTGGACTTGAGGTGTCTGAACAGACACCTAAAAAGTACAAATTCAAGATGCTGACGTCAGAGGCTCTGATGCGTTCAGTGAGAATGGGAGATTTCCACTGCTCAGTGGAAATGTCCAAATTTACCCTCCCCACAGGAAGTTCCTGCGGTTCGCCTTCGAGGGGTGCCTGTACGAGTACACGGTCCTCCCCTTCGGCCTGTCACTGAGCCCTTGGGTTTTTGTTAAAGTGACCGAGGTGGCCATTGCTCCTCTAAGGCAGCAGGGAATCGTACTCACAAACTACATCGACGATTGGTTAATTTCCGCGAGCTCCAGCCTGGAGGTGGCGCACCACACTCCCATCTGAAGGCTTTGGGTTTCAACATCAACTTCGAGAAGAGTATGTTTTGTTTCCCTCTCAACAGATTTCCTTTATAGGAATACTGTTGGACTCGACAGACATGTCCGCCCGTCTCTCGCCGGAGAGTGTGGACAGGTTTTTGGCATGCCAGGATTCCTTTCAGTCAGGCCAGTTGGTCCGCTACAAGGATTGTATGGGCTGATGGCTTCAGCTGTTCAACTCATACGACTTGGCAGGTTTCACATGAGACCTTCTCAGCGCTGGGCGCTGTCCCTCAGGATTCCCTCCCTCCAGGGATGGGCCAGGTGCTGTCACACAAGGTGATCACCACGGATGCCAGCCGCTCGGGGTGGGGTGCCACTCACGAGGAGAGGAGAGGAGACCAGGAGAGGTCAAGGTTACAGTCAGGATGCCCTGTATGTCTAGAGGAGGACAGGCGTGTGTTAGTTTGAAATAAACTGCTTTTTATATGTATTTTCATATTTATTTTACTGCTGATGAAAGCCAGAGTTGTCACTGAACATAATAATAAAAGTGTCAAAGTCCTTTTCAAAAGACTTTTCTGCCTGGGAGTGTTTATTTCATAAAAATGCATTTATTTCCTTTTCTAAGTTCAGAGAGCCATATTTTGGCAAGAGCAAGGTGTATTCTCTGACCTAAAGCTAAAGAACGGAAGCAAATTGATAAAAGTAAGGATTCTACTCTTTCCAATGGTACCTTCCATGTGTTCATAGCTATAGCACATCATTTTCAAATATTCATCAAAGTGGGGCCAAAATGCTCAGAAATGCTGGCAATGGCTAAACGCTTTCATAGAAAACATCTGGCAGGCAATGTGTTAACAGTGGTGGAAAAAAGTAGTCGCATGCTTTAAGTAGATATTTGGCTGTTAGAAATGAATGTTGGTCAAGCTCCCACACTTTTTATAAATTAACTGCAAGCAGACATTATATGTGCAAACAGTAATATGTGTCCACCCTGTCAAGGGTGGCGCCATCCCAGAACACCAGAAACGTCAACGTTTACTCCCGAAGGACGATCCTATTGGCCGAAGGGGATGTCAATCATGTCGTCAGGTCCGCCCCAAGCGTCCCTACAAAACCCCTGACATCCTGTCCCTCCCCTCTTTCGCTTATCTGCCTTTCGACAGAACGCAGTACGCGACAGTTTACTCTCCAATCTTCTGATTAATTCTTCAACAACTCTTCAATTCTTCAACCCTTCGGATTCTACGGCAAGTTTTGTTCCTCTGCACCCGACAGCGACGAGCTCACGCGAGTCCACCGGTTTGGAACTTTCCTCGCTCTGGTTTCTCTGTGTGTTTTCGGACACGTGTGTTTGGCTAGCCGATTGGCTTTGTTAGCTGTGTTAGCTTCACTGTGTAGCCTAGCTCGCTAGAGTAGCTCCAGTGTTCTTTTCCCTACCAGTATGAGCTATTCCTTCATCCTCAAGGCCTGCGAGTCCTCCGGGTGTCCCTTCTGGCTGGACCCCGACGGCACCCACCCCCTGTGCAAGCAATGCCTAGGATGAGACCACGCCGCCCAGGCTGTGAACACGCACCCGACCTGTGATCACTGCCGCCGCATGCCTCTCACCCTCAGGTGCTGCCGGGCTAACCAGGCCGCCGCTTTTTTCAAAACCGACCACTTTACAGGCGGAGGCGCAGGCGAAGGAGGAGAGGAGGAGGAGGAAGCCCTGGCTTTGAAACTGAGGTATGAGTAGTACTAGTACTATTATTATTACGGTTTATGTGTTAGTATACAATAGATTGATCATATTTGTCCACACAGACGCAATGTCACAGTTGAGGAGCTCAAGAGGCGGGTGGCTCCACCAGAGCAAATGTCCTTGAGCTGCTTGGGCTCCTACCTCCGGGCCGATAACAACAAGAGGGCAGAGCTGCAGCAGAAACTGGGGTAAGCTGGGGTAAATCCCACTTCCCTCACAGCCGTCAGCTCTTTATTTTCCCGGCTCTGTGAAGGCAAGTTATATCTTTTACCCCATACTTTTCATAAATCACTGACAACTTGTTGATGTGACGATTTTTTACAATGTTGTTTAATATTTTAATTAATGTTGTTGGCCAGATCATATGGAGAACAGTCTCCGCAGAATGGAGGCGGCTTTCTCCAAGGGATCTTCGGGGGAAGTGGCAGAGAAGCGAGGGGGGAGTCGACCTCCTACATGAGGTTGGTTCTCCAAAGACCTCTCTTCGGTGTTGGGCTTCCCAGTCCAGCGTCTCCCTTGATGTGCAACCCGAGCACCGCCGTGTCCCAGGGTCGTTGCCGCCGAGCCAAGAAGGTGGCTCCCCCGGACGAGTCCTCGACCGCAACTGAGGAGTCTCAGTCGGTGCGGTGGGCGACCGGACCCCGGTGCCTACCCGTTCCTGCGATGTTCCCATCCCAAGGTGGTCCAGAGCGAGGCAGTTTGGGAGTCACAGCCTGGCTAGAGGCGCCAGCCATTCAAAGAGAGAGAACGCCGTATGAGGCAAGGCTTGTGTCTCTATTGTGGTCACAAGGGCTGCTTCATTCATAAGTGCCGAGTGAGGCCCATGAGGCCCATAATTTAGTTTTAGTATGTAATCAGTGTGATTGGTAATGGGTGCGTGAAACAGCACCTCCCTTTCAGTTCATCATATTAGGGACCTGGGCTGGCATAGAGTGAACAGGTGTTTGCCCAGGGTGCTTACTCGCTCGGTTGCGTCTCAGTGGCATCTTGGTTGTGTGGCGGCAGGTCGCATCTTTGTGTTTGTGCTGTTAGCATTAAGGTAAGCCTTTGTTTTAACGGAGCGTCCTGTTTCTGGTTTGCTTTCATGTAGACAACCTCCAAGTTACTGACTTATGTTTTCATTATTATATGTTGGTTTAGGAGCTCCGAACCAGAGTACAGAGCCGTGCTAGTTTGGGTGCGGGTGTGTTTACACACATGCAGGCTTCAGTGAAACAAACAGAGGTAGGCTGGCTTTGTACTGCAACAGCACAAATATTTGCGACATGAATGTTTGACATTATCCAGAGTATTTATACACATGTTTATATCTTTGCTAGATGATGTCCATGAACGCTTCCGAGTGCTAAACTAGAAACCAACAGTGGGTGTGTGACACGCAGCTCTAGAGCCAGCCGTGTGTGTGTGACGCACGTCCCCGTGTGTGTACGTTTGCAACTGTGTTTCGAGGTAGGCTCACTCTGGCATTGCGGCTACACAACCGTTTTATGAATGAAATGTTTGGATTCTCACGCTGGTGTATTTTACCATGCAGGCGGTGCTACAAGTGAATGGCGTGCATAGACAACCTGGGCATTCACTGATCGCCTGTACTGGGTATGTGTTCATGTTAAAACATTGTAACATACTTGGTACATTATTGTGAATGTTTGGCTGTAGTCAGAATTTGATTCTGACTGCAACCAGACAACAATATGACATATATAGCACCAGGGAGATTCGTGAGACTAATTCAAATGTTTTCTTTCTTTTGTATTACAGATGTGCCTTAGAACTGTTGAACCGCTGTTCTTTTACCTCTTTTTGTTTGTACAGTTCGCTGCTACATTAATTTATGTTGCCCCAGTGGCGTTAAACTATATATACTTCTACCCTAGTGGTTTAAAGTTAGTATTTCTAACTTTGAACCACTGTCTCTGACTTGTTCATTGATGGGTTTATTTTGGCTCTGCTGCCACGTAGTTTGTTGTTGCCTCAGTGGCTTTAAACTAACTCCTGCCCTAGTGGGTTAAAACTAACATTAAACCACAGTCTCTGACTTGGTCATTGATGGGTTGTTTTGGCTGCCCCCTAAAGACAGGGACATTCTTGGTTAATGGTTACACTGCGATTGGCACTTAATGGTTTATTGCCCCCGTTTGCTGTGCTGTTCATGGGTTTTTATCTTTGGAGTGTATTTACAGTGATCCTTTTTGCCGTGCCTTTTTAATGCCAAATACACTTGGCTCTGAGTGTTTTTAAGTTTGCAGTGTTTAATGTAGTGGGCCAAGAAAACACTGAGTAACCTATCCCAGTGACCAACCAAGCCTGTTTTCCCTGTTATCTAAGGTTGCTCTAAACAATATATGTGGGATATCGTGGTGAAATACTTAAATGTCAATACTTAATACTTAAATGCCAATACTTTGTACTTTTTCTCCCTTATGTGAATAAAGTGATTTTTTACATTGAAGCCAGCTTTTCATTGTTCACTCAAACTGAACACTTACCCCGGGTCTCTCACCCTGTAATTGAGAGTGGCGTTGTCTTACTGTATAATAGGAGTACAATGTGACTCCGTCTTGTTACAAGTATTTTACTCCCTCAGTTAGTTCTCAGTTTAACTGATGTTTTTTTTGTTGTACTTTGCCCTTGTTTTTTCCGGCTCTCTGAGACCGTGTTTCTGTTTTTTGGAACTGGTTTGTTCTTTTCTAGCTTTTCCAGCTCAGGTGTAGCTGTGTTTTTGTTGAGTGCCCCACCCCCGTTACCGGCTCTGTGAACTGTTGTTTTTGGTTCCTGGTCAGCCTTTTTGCAGGTATTTTGAACCCAGCTGCTTATTCTATGTTTTGTTCTCCCCCTGTAGTGTTTTGCTTTTGATTCGTGGTTCTTGTCTCAAATTTATATGTTTTGCCTCCTCCTTTTTTCCTGTGTGTGTGTGTGTGTGTGTGTGTGTGTGTGTGTGTGTGCGTGTGTGTGCGTGCGTGCGTGCGTGCGTGCGTGCGTGCGTGCGTGTGTGCGTGCGTGCGTGCGTGCGTGCGTGTCTTTGAGGTTTGGTTCGGTTTTGGACTAGCTTGTGTGAGTGTTCCTGTCCTGTTCGTCTTCAAGACCCCCCCTCCCCACCCCCGATCAGCTGTGACGAGGTGCCTTGAGGCCTGGTTGGGGTTCGCCCAGGTGGAGCCCGGGACCCTCTACGTTGGAGGGTCTGCTGTTTTTGAGTGCAGCGAGTCTTGAGTGCAAACTCAAGACTCGCTGTTGTTCCGGTTCGTCTCTCTGGTGGTCTCTCGTCCCTCGGGGGTTCCCTGCTCTGGTCCCACCCCGTCGGGGGCCCCGCCCGTTCGGTGGTAGTCCACCAGTGCAGTTTATGGCCCCCTATTTCAGACTGGTCGACAAGAGTGCTCTCCAGGTTCCCTCGGCCCTCTACGTCTGATTCTTACTTCCAGCAACAACCGGCATGGCGAGCACCAGTCTACAGTATGCATCCATTTGCACGCATTCTGTAGTTGAACCAGGTATATTACTGTCATGTCACAATGTGACTCCATGACAAACCAACACACACACCACTAGCGGTCTTTACTATGTTTCACCAGTTTCAATTGAAACGGTGCCTACAGTATGCATCCAGTTGCAGGCCAGGGAGAGCAACGCATGATGTAATTGAGCCAGGTATATTTTTGTCACAAGATGTGACTCCTCATGACACACACACACTTTGTGCGTACTTGTCTGTATAGTTACACTGAAATAAATTTGTGCGTACTTGTCTGTATAGTTACACTGAAAGAAATTATCCTGATGTCCAGTAGATGTAACATAATTAAATATTTTAAAAGTTACAATAACAAATCAAGTTTGTTCGTTTACATAAATGTGTCCAGTATTATGTGAAATATCACTTGTTGAAAATACAAGAATAAGTGCATTTATTCCTCAAATAGCTTTATTTACTTAAAACCAACCAAAGGGACCTTTTAGGGTTCATTTGGTTCCATTTGAACACTTGTCAGAGTTACAGACTTGTATGGAACAATTTAGACCATCTAAAGGAACCCACAGAGTCCTCAGTGAGAATCCTCTTTGAGAACCACTTACTGTGTTCAAAACTCTTTGCCCAAATGTCATGAGGTTTAACAAAGTATGTATGATTTTACTCTAATTCACCCAGATCGCTGACGCCCACCCTATCGGTCTCCCTGTGGTCCCGGCAGAGACAGGACACCACCCAAGCCAGTCGCTCTCCGTGGTCACCAGAGACAGGTACTGTAGAACAGAAGCCTAGCACACACTAACACAATCGTTTGACTTTAATGTAGGGCTGTCACGAAATT
This sequence comes from Nannobrachium achirus, assembly GCF_963921795.1. Taxonomy (NCBI): domain Eukaryota; kingdom Metazoa; phylum Chordata; class Actinopteri; order Myctophiformes; family Myctophidae; genus Nannobrachium; species Nannobrachium achirus. Next base: position 63,247,447 of record NC_137814.1, read on the forward strand.
ACATCTGTTTGGCTTTTAGGCTTTGAAGTTGCACATAACCAAAGGGACCTTTTAGGGTTCATTTGGTTCCATTTGAACACTGTCAGAGTTACAGACTTGTATGGAACAATTTAGACCCCCTAAAGGAACCCACAGAGTCCTCAGTGGGAATCCTCTTTGAGAACCACTTACTGTGTTCAAAACTCTTTGCCCAAATGTCATGAGGTTTAACGAAGTATGTATGATTTTACTCTATTCACGCAGAGCGCTGACGCCCACCCTATCGGTCTCCCTGTGGTCCTGGCAGAGACAGGACACCACCCAAGCCAGTCGCTCTCCGTGGTCAGTCACCAGAGACAGGTACTGTAGAACAGAAGCCTAGCACACACTAACACAACCGTTTGACTTTAATGTAGGGCTGTCACGAAATTACATCTGTTTGGCTTTTAGGCTTTGAAGTTGCACATAACCAAAGGGACCTTTTAGAGTTCATTTGGTTCCATTTGAACACTGTCAGAGTTACATACTTGTATGGAACAATTTAGACCCCCTAAAGGAACCCACAGAGTCCTCAGTGGGAATCCTCTTTGAGAACCACTTATATCTAAATGCCTAAATTGTAGTTGTAGTGCCTGAAAGTTGATATGATTCTTACTTCCTGTGTTCTACAGCAATGACGGGCATGGCGAGCACCAGTCTACATGCACCCAGTTGCACGCCAGGGGGAGCGACGCATGATGTAATTGAACCAGGTATATTAGTCATGTCACAATGTGACTCCATGACAAACAAGCACACACGCACACACACACACACCCAATGTATGTACGTATAGCTGAAAATATGATTTTTGTCTTCCTTCAGTGTTCTACATAGCACCAACGGGCATGACGCCTGATCCCTCTGATCCCTGTCGTGGAAAACAAGCACCCAGCTCTTCCGGGCCAGAGACCAGCATCTCTTCCGAGCAAAATGACCACCGGTGAAAATGTTCTATTTTCTCAAGACTGCACAAGTGAGATTCTTAATTGGGACACAATGACTTTGATTTTCACCAGTCATATCACATAGACACTACCCATGATTTCAAATTCCCAGAATTTGATGATGGCTTTCCATCTTTTGACACTGAATCAGGCCATAGATCAGCATCTCTTCCGAGTATAATGAACCTGAGCTTAACACCGGTGAAACATTTCTCTTTTCTCAAGAGTGCACAAGGGAGATTCATAATTGGGAAAATGACTCTGATTTTCACCAGTCATATCACATAGACACTACCCATGATTTCAAATTCCCAAAAGTTGATGGCTTTTCATCTTTTGACAGTCAATCAGACAGACAAGGCTTGGCAGAGGAAGGAGTGAACAATGGAGATTGTCCACTCTACAAAAATATTGTCCACTCTACATAGAATTACTGGAAAGGCCTTAAGTGACTTAATTTCACTGGTTAGCATTCACTGTCCGAGTGAACTGCATACAGAGTGTCTTGTGAATTTGCAGAAATTCAAAGAGTTTTTTGATTGCTCTGCTTCTTCAGCCATCGTTTTGCATAAATATTGCAAGAGTTGCTTTATGTCTATTAAAAGTAATGACACCCAGTGAACACTGTCTGGAAGCAGCGGAACGTGGAACCTTCAAATAAAACGGACGGCCTATACAGGGAGTTGAAGTCAAGAACAATGGGGGATCTTCCAGTGCCACAATTAATGAGCTTTAAGTGCTTCAACTTGGACACTCCTGTGGAAATACAGGGCAAATTGGGTTTGAGAGGCCTCGACATCCAAAGATGCAGCATGTCCACTGGATGCCTCTTGGCTTTGGGAGTCATGGCCTTTACGGCCTTCTCCACCTACCTGATCTACAGATACAAGAGCAGACCCAGACCTCCACCTGCCAGACCTCCACCTGCTGAATAAAAATTGTCCAACATTTCTCTTTTACAAAAAAAAAAAAAATGGCCTTGAGTTTTTACAAAAAAAAAAAAAAGACACCCAGTGTCCAGCTTTTCTTGATCAAGTCTCGGATGACCCAGCTTCATATTTCATTGAGGTCCCAGTTGAAACACAGTTGAAGTCGTTGTTTGCGAAGCCAGGTTTTGAGGAAAAGTTGAAATTCAGGTTCACACGTCAAAAGAAGCAGTGTTTAAACATTGAGGACATATACGACGGAGAAGTATACCAGAGTTTCACAAAAAAACGGTGGACCACCGGAAGCAGAAACATCTCTTTGATGTGGAATACAGATGGAATACCTGTCTTCAAGTCATCTAAATTCTCTGTTTGGCCCTTTTATTGCATTATAAATGAACTTGGTTTTGTGGAACGTACCAAACGAGAAAACATGATTTTTGCGGGTCTTTGGTTCGGTGATTCAAAGCCAGAGATGTTAACATTTCTGAAACCGATTTGTGAATAAAGAAACTTGAAATGGAGGGTACTCTTGTCCAGTTTGCTGGAGAGCCAGAACCTTTTTTATGCAAAGTCTTAACCATCGCAGGCACATGTGATTTACCTGCTAAAGCCATTGCACTTAATTCCATACAGTTTAAGGGAGTGTGTCGCTGTTACTACATGTCATCTTTTCTACACCCGACTAACCCTCACCCTAACCTTAACCTCCATGGAGTGAGTCGCTAACCTTCCGGTCAAAATGATGGGCGTTCGCAAAAGCGAGATTTCCCTACAATTTAATGGGCATTTTGGGTGTGTAAAGTGTGAGCGTGTGAGCAGCCTGGAGAGACAGTAAGAACTGGGGCAAGAGGACATGTCCATGCTTTTCCTTTTCAAGTAGGTGATCCAAAAGGCCCTCCTCGTACACATCAGCGCTACATGGATGATGCCAGGATGGCCTTTGAAAGGACAAGCATTGTAATGGGGTAAAAGGTCCGACTTGGCTTGGCAAACTGGACAGCTATGATGTGATATCGGGTACTGGCATAGATTACATGCACTCTGCACTTCATGCGTTTATTATTGTTTCTGTGGTTTCCCCTGAATTCTCAAAACAAACTTTTAGCATGGCCAAGTCTGTACATGAAATTGACAAACGCATCGGTGAAATTCAGCCACCTGCTAATATTCAATATCCACGTGTCATATATCTTTACTTTAAAGCTTCTGAGTACCGGTCCATTTTGTTGTACTTTGGGCCTGTTGTGTTATGGAGAACTCTTGAAGGTGTGTTCTACAATCATTCCTGCTTCTTAGTGAGGCAATATTCATTCTTTTGTCGGAGTCGATAATACCTGCTCAAATACTAGATCATGCAGAGAGACTTCTGTGGATTTTTTTTCCCCAGATGGGTAATCTTTATGGAAAGCAATACCAAACAGCAAATGTACACTTGCTGGTACATTTAGCAGATAGTGTTAGGGCTCTTGGGCCTTTGTGGACACATTCTTGTTTTCATTTTGAAGACTAAAATGGGTATATTATACTCAGTCTTATTCATGTGACCCAGAACATCCCTGTGCAAATGGTTAACGCTGTTCAACTTATACAGTGTCTCCCAAATATTGCTAAAACCATTAACCCAGATAATGAAGCAGTTAAATTGTTAGCAAGACTGAATGGCAATTACTTATGGGGTGTAAAAGGTGAAGAGCTCAGATTGGTAGAACTGTCTACAAATCGAAGCAGTATGTTTAAAGGGGTCTACATTGACCCATAGAAATCTATACAAATAACCAAATGGACCCTAACAGATCCATTTGGTTCTATTTGTACAGTGTTTTATGGCTTGCACCCATATACCATATGGGTGCAAGCATAAAGGTTAGAGTTAGGGTTTGGGGGTACCCCCACTACTGCCACAGGGAGCTTCACTCCAAACATAGAATGGGGTCTGTAACAGCTATAAAAAAGTAACAGAAAATAGACAAAGGCTACCCAGGCCCAACGGAGAGCCTGGTGGCCCCGGGGGGGGTCCCTGGAGGTGGTCCCCGGGCGGCGGCGCTCGGAGGCCCGCCAGGGACCACCGGGGACCCCCGGTGGTGGAGCGGCGCCGGCCAGAGTGGTCCACAGGCCCGGGTTTCGGGGCCTGGGGCCGGCCCTGGGGGTCCGCGGGGGGCAAACGGCGGTTGAGCAGGCGCCTTTAGCGTTTTCGAGCTTGGGTATCCGCTATAGATGCGGTGGACGGGCTGGGTTTGGCCGTTTTGGCCCACTGGGAGCCGGCCCCGTCCCTGCAGGTGGCTCTGGGGCCGAGCTGTGGCCTTATATGAGATACTTTAATGGTTTCCAGTGGAAATAAGCTTATCCAAAATTCACTGCGCATTAAGTAGTGTAATTACGGTAGCGTTCACTCCGCCCCGCCGCGTTCAATGAGCCGAAGCCCCGATCCAAAATTCACTGCGCATTAAGTAGTGTAATTACGGTAGGGTTCACTCCGCCCCGCCGGGTTCACTCCGCCCCTTGCTGGCTACTGCAGTGAGGGATACTTGTTCGTGCTCGGACTTTTGGATGGGCGTTGGACCAGGTAAACAAGCCCTTAGGGACTAGGGTGATGGTTTACCTGACACTGCTGGGCCAGAAGTCACCGACCCCTGTCAACCTCTAAGACCTGGTGCACAGCACCGACCTCGTTGATGCGGTGTCTGTGCACCCCGTCGTGTCTTTGAGGGAACGGCAGGGGTCGGTTGACCTTATGTGGACCTTATGTTGGCGACCAGGGCAAGGTGTTCACCACCTACACTTTGCACGAGTCGGCCAATTACCAGGGGCCCTTGGACGGCCAACACCCCAACCACGACCAAAGTCTGACCGGTGTTTAGGGTGGCTGGTGATGGTGGGGCTACGTTGAACTTCGTTCAGCTTTATTGTGACGGGCCACACCTACACCAGTCGCCCTTATATATGCAACCAGTCACGGCCGTCGTGTTGGGGATGGGGCTGGAGAAGATACCAAGGGCCCGGGCTCTACTGAGCAGAGCCCTTGCGTATCTGGACCACATGAAGGACCTGGCGGAGAAAATGGGGGTCCAGCTGGTGGCGAGGATGGAGGGGGTGCTCCGGTTTGAGTACGGGAGTATCCCCGAAATCCACCCCATGTTGGTCCCGGTGCTGAGGGTCCAGGGGGAGGGCCTCTCTGGAATCTGTGGGGCAGTGGCGAGACACCTTGTTGGTGAGCTCCGGCACTTGCTTCAGACCAGGGCCCATCGGGGGGGCTTCGATGCAAGTTGGCAGGCTTTCCAGTATGAACTCGCCTTGGAAGAGCTGTTCCATGGGCAGCCCAGGTGCCCACTGGACTCTGACTACAGTGTGGCACTGGGCTGCTCCAGTGTCCACTGGAACAGCTCTACCAGGGAGTATGGGTTCCTCGCCCTTGCCCACTGGTCTGAAGCAAGTGGCGGAGATGACTTCCCTGACCTCCCCCCCATGGAACGATGGGGGGTTAGCGACACCAAAAAACGCCTGGTCGAGAGGATATGGCGCCTCGTCGACAAAGTCCGAGCCTCTGAGCAGGTCCTTGGTCCTCCTTGAGGACCTTTATTACGATTCCCCCCCGGACATGGAGAGACTTGCCAACAAGGATGACCCACCCCCGCTCCACGAGCTCAAGGACACGCTCACCTACAAAGCCCTGGTGAAGGGTTAGGGTTAGTTGTATATTGGGGCAATAGGTAGGTTTGTCACAATTGATGCATAAAATATTTTCTCAACTAATGAAAATTGATGATCTACAAACTCACAACTCAATTCGCTATGAGTTTGTAGATCGCCCATTTCCACTTATTATTAAACACAGCCCGTTGTGGCCATAGCCCACTCTTTAGCAAGGGTTGCTGTTGGAATATAGAGCCAAAACCAAATTATTAAACAGTCTTTATAGAAGCTGTGGCTGCAGGACAGGATAACAGGGTCTTTAAAGATGTCAAAACACACAGGACAGGAATATTTAGTTTTATTTAATTACAAGTGAAGAGTTTGTATTTTATTTATTTCATAAAAGTGATGCAATATATTATTTTATAAAACTGCTGTTAAATAAATGTTAAATGTGTTCTAAAAGAAATAAATGTGTTAAACTGATGAGGCATTTTTAATGTATTTCTTTAATTTAACATTTAATTCTCGTAATTCTCATATGTGGCTCAGTGACCTTCTCATATTATATAGCTCTCTTCAAGATCTCCTTTTATATAATCAAGACATAATTGAGATCATGGATACATTTTTAAGATCTCCTCTGTATATCCTACTTCTCAAATACTGCTAAAATGATCTTCTCAACTTGACCTCATTTGTCTTAAAGATGTCTAGAATGATCTTCTCATCTAGCTCATTTAAACATCAATAGCTTGAACCCCAAAAAACTGGAGCAAATCAAGGGGATGTTTCATGGCGGTAACGTAAAAATTATATCCTTCTCTGAAACGAAACTTGATGACTCATTTACTGACGCCAATATTGAAATTGCCAACTACACTGTAATCAGAAATGATAGAAACAGGAGGGGAGGCGGAGTTTGCATGTATGTACATAATGATGTCAATTTTATCCCCCGTCCAGACTTACACCACAGTTCTCTTGAAACTGTATGGATTGAGGTAATCTTTGAACATGCAAAAAACATACTAATATGCGCTGTCTATAGACCACCTGATCAGAATGATTTCTTTGAGCTGTTTAATGAGAGCTTAGCAAAGGTGGACGGTATTGAGTACCACATTTTGGGCGACTGGAATGTGGATGTTTTGCGTAAAGAAGCACCCCTGTTCAAGTCCTTTAATGGGTTATGTAATCAATATGGCCTCACTCAGCTGGTCACCGTACCCACCAGGGTGACAGAGCACTCCCAAACCCTCATAGATCTCGTCGTAACATCTGACAAGTCCAAAGTCACCGCTAGCGGGGCTATTGTATGCGGTCTTAGTGATCATTACATGATCTACGCTACCCGAAAAATACACAAACCCAAGGCTAGTGGCCACAAAACTGTCGTAGCTAGAAGCCTTAAGAACTACTCCAGTGAGGCTCTTAATCACAAACTAGCGAGCACAGACTTTACCCCAGAACTGCAGTGTACAAATGTCGAAGGAGCATGGTGTGGTTTTAAAACCAAATTAACCGATGCTCTAGACGACGTGGCCCCCTTGAATACCACCAGGGTTAAAGCCCGCCAAGAGCCATGGTATAACTCAGATATTGCCGAATCAGCTAAACTCAGAGACAAAAAGTACGATGAAAAACGAAAGTGCTGCAAAAAGCTCAGGAAAAAATTCAACCATGACCTCAAAATCCAAATCAAACATCTTACTGCTCAGTGCAAGAAGCTTAGAAACCAGACAACCGCCCTAGTCAAATCCGCCAAAAAAAACTACATAGACGAAAAAATCGACGAATTCAAAAACAAACCACGAGACCTATGGAAGTTGCTTAACAACCAATTAGGCTTAAAACCTAAAACCATTTGCCACAACATAAACATCAAAACGGACGCAGCTCTCATTTCTGACAAATGTGAAGTGGCTACCCATCTTAACAAAACCTTTACCACCACAGCCCGTAAACTGGTCGAAAGACTGGTTGCCCCATCTGGGCGGTATGGTGTAAAATTTGTTAAAAAATTCTACAAAAAACTGGGCGTCAGAAAAAACAGTTTTAAACTTGCCACAGTGACAACTGATGAAGTGTTTAAAAAACTGAGTGCCCTACCTCAACACAAGGCCACTGGCCTTGATAAAATTCCAGCTAGATTTCTCAGAGATTCAGCCGCCACCATTGCTCCAATCATTACCCACATAATTAACCTTTCCATTGAACAGGGTCATGTCCCCCAGGACTTCAAACTAGCAAAAGTAACCCCCCTGCATAAAAAAGGTAGCAAGCTAGACCCTGGAAACTACCGCCCCGTTTCCATTCTTAGCTCCATATCCAAAGTCATGGAGAAAATAGTCTACGAACAGATTGCAAAATATCTTGATGAGAATAATCTGATTTACGAGTTCCAATCTGGATTCAGAAAATCTCATTCCACTGACACATGCCTTCTCTATTTGACTGACCAAATCAAACGCGAAGCGGATGACGGCAAATATAGCGGCATGGTCATGATGGACCTCCAGAAAGCATTTGACACCGTAAATCATTCTATTCTGATTGAGAAACTAAAAGCCATCAGTCTTGACAGCGCAGCAGTGAGTTGGATGCAATCTTACCTGGTGGGGAGGGAACAGGTGGTGGAGATTAACGGTACCCTGTCCCCCCCCCTCCCAGTAAGCTGTGGTGTTCCTCAAGGTAGCATACTGGGGCCTCTGTTGTTCCTAATATACGTGAACGACATGGCATCTGCTTGCGACTGCAATCTGTTCCTGTTCGCGGATGACTCGGCTCTCCTAGTCTCGGGCAAGGACCACTTGCAGGTTGAAAAGACACTTAACTCTGAACTAAGTAAGATCTGCACATGGCTTAACGATAATAAATTATCAATTCACTTGGGAAAAACTGAGTCCATCCTCTTTGGAACAAATCATAACCTCAAAAAAGTTGATAACTTCACAATCAAAGTGGGTGACAAGGTCATAACACGAAAAAACGAAATCTCTTACTTAGGATGTATCCTTGAAGCTAATCTTTCCAGCGAAAAGATGACTTCTAAAGTAATAAATAAAATCAACCAACGAACTCGCTTCCTACAGAGGATCGCCCCAATGGTCAATTTCAACACACTGAAGACCATAGCTGGTGCAATAATCCAGCCCCTATTTGACTACGGAGTTCACGTATGGTATCGTGACGCCCCACAAGCCCTTAAAACTAAACTCCAAACAGCCCAAAATAAACTAATTAGGGTCCTGCTTACCCTTCCCTATCAGACTCACCTCACCGCTACTCACCAGTTAAGAGTGGGGTGGCTCAGAGTAGATGACAGAGTACAGCAACTTGCAATGGGCCTGGTGTACAAGATACACTACACCACTATGATACCCAAGTACCTGTCAAAATACTTTATAAACATTAAGGATGTCCATAACTACAACACCAGAGGCAGCGCCACAGATCACTTCCAACCCAGAGTCAAAACCAACAAAGGGTCAAACTCGTTTTTCTGCTATACCACCAAAATGTGGAAAGCCTTACCGAAGGCCATAAAGGAGTGTGGATCACTAGCATCCTTTAAAATTGCCCTGAAAAACCACTTACAGGCAGCAGCCGTTCGCAACTGGTAAAAAAATGAACCTAGCCCAACCCTACCCTCCCCTGCCCCTTCTTTGTATATACTGTTTGTTTAGACTTACTGTTTTCTTTTTTGTTTTTCTTTACATATCTACTGCATAGTACTGTGTTCTATTTGTCTGTCATTCAATGTTATATGAGATACTTCAATGGTTTCCAGTGGAAATAAGCTTAGTCTTTTCATGGATCTCCTTTTAGTAGACCTTGTACCAGTGAACTGTACCGTCATGAAACTGTACCTTTTCCTATGCAAACTTCTAATAAAGTCTTCAATCAATCAATCAATCAATCAACCTCATTTGTCTTAAAGCTGTCTTGATTTTGTGTCTCTTTGTGTGTCTCACTGTTGCTCCTAATGGTCCCTAAGGAGCAATAGATCAGCAACAAATGATCACAGAATGATACAAAATGAGACAACAATAGTTAAGTCTTAGACATGGAGCTTAATCAACAGATGAGCAACAAATAATGAGCTATGGGTCGTCTGAAATGGTCAACATTTTAACCTGATGACCCTGGGTGCTATGTTGATGCTGTTGAAGATTGCACATTTGTGAAAAACCTTAATGCTCCATGATAGTGTCACTAACACATACCTATCCCTATGCACAGCTGATTTCTTCTTTCCTTTTTTCTCCAACATTTGCCAACACATTTCCCTTTTCTTTCCTACGAGACTTATGCTGGCCGTATCCGCCTGACTGCCCTGTTCAACAACTCGTAAGGCGTGTAGGTGAAAAACACAGGCCTGTCTCTCAAGAGGAAAGAAGGAATGGGCCACAACAACCACATTTATGTGGTCCTACTCTCCCACATATACTGGATCGAAAGCAGTACAAGAAGTACAGGCAAGACGGACAAATGACTTCCTGCTCTCATGGTAGCAACAGTTATAGTGTTGATGGAAAAGTAGCTGTTTGTTGTGAAGAACATCGTGGAGGTCTCAACAGGAGATATGTATGCCGTGTGCCAGTTTTTCGAGAGACAAGGGTGCTTTTACAGTTACCCTTTAGATTCTTCTCTTGTAGGGATTTATACGGTGTCAAAACTCTCTGAAGAACTACTTGGAGTGGCCATGACGGACTTGACCGAAAAACTGGTACTGCTTCCTGTGCAAGAGGGAAATGTGGCCTCATTCAGTTGCATGACCAGTGACCTGTGAACTTTGCAGCATGTTCTACATTGTTGAATTCCCCGAGGAAGTTTCGAGTGATGGGAAGCCGCTAGTGGACATAATACCATCTTGTTGGTTTCGAGATGAGGAGAAAAAAAGAGTGCTATTGGCCAAGGACCGGATCCGTGACCAAGGCAGTGAAGCGGTTAACAAAGCCAGATCCTTTATGGGCGTTTTATTTTATTTTATTTAAACCATTTAGGCCTAGAATTATTAATTATTAAATAGCAGATATACAAGCTTGTAGACTATTGAAAGGAAAGCTAACTTTGTACATTTTCGTTATAGGGAAGGTACGATTCAGATGAAGAATCTGGAGCGGATCAAGCGGAGCCACCTACACGTAGACTATTGAAAGCAAAGCTAACTTTGTACATTTTCGTTATAGGGAAGGTACGATTCTGATGAAGAATCTGGAGCGGATCAAGCGGAGCCACCTACACGCGAAGAAGAGGTTTATCAAGCCCTTACTGGTAAAGATTTTTTACTTGAGAAAAAATGTCATCAATTTAGACAATAATTCTATTTAAAACACACTCTAGTAATGCTATGTGCTGATTTGTTCATTTCCAGCCTCACTCAACACTATTCTCATGGCCCCACTTAGGCTGGATGTAGACTGCAGTCTGCGTGAATCAGATTTAGCTCTCAAATCTACTGTTCACACTGCATGTGTGATACTGATTTGAACTACTCAAACCCAAAGTGCCCTGTGTCGACATATCTGGTTGCCGTGGTAACGTCTGTTTTAAAAATGTCCTGACATTGCAGTTACGACCTTGTGAACCCATTTTCTGCCATGCTTAATTGTTCCTGTACATTTCTCATGTGCTGAGGCATACCCCCAAAGTGCTAGAAGGCTTGAACCCCCCCCCCCCCATGGTGGTTCCGACCCACAGGTTGAGAATCACTGTGTTGGATTAGATCATTCATATTGAGACATCTTTAGACCTGCATGTGACCTGTCTGCATTTAGACTAATTTAAGCAAATTTGGCTCATATCTTGATGTGACACAGATCTGATTTAGGCTGAAGTTGGCTGGCAGTGTAAATCAGGCCTTAGGCAAGTTAACTTTGTGATGCACTCCAGAGCTTGTGACCTTTAATCTGTTCAGTAGCCTACTGTATTTTTCATCAGTACTCTATTCGTCTTTTCTTTCAGTACTGTCCGATTTGGTGAGGGAGCTCTCGGACATAAAAGACCAACTGAAACAAGTTATGGCAACAACCCTCCTCGCAATCTATCTTCTGGAGGACCGGCATCAGCTGAATTGGTACAGTGCAGTTCCTTAATCATAATTGTAAATGCTCTAAGACTTAACATTTTGTGATAATTCATGTGTTATTAAGCACTTCTTTGAATATATCTATTTAAAAGCGAACATTTGTAACTCAAATATTTGCTTCTGGGGGGTCCCTGGAACAACATATTTTGAGATGGGGGTCTGCGGCCAAATGCATGTAATTGTGGGGGTCCTTGACATGAAAAAGTTTGAAAATCACTGATTCAGGAAGGATTTATAAGACATTCATAGAATCGGGTCAAAAATATTCAAAGACTTGCACAAATGTTCAAGATTTTTCAAAAAATAGCAGATCTACAAGCTTGCAGCGCCACGTTGAGCTTGTATATCTGCTATTTTTATAGTTAAAGCATAAAATAATGGTTAAAGTGGTTCCAGGTATTTTAAATTTGAAAAAAATTGCTTTAATTTTCCCATCCCCTGTAGTAGTGAATGTATACTGGTGGTGTATGTGTGTGTTGGTTGACATGCATTCTAGACTGCACTATGCACAACTAATGGAATGTTGACTAACCCTAACCCTAAATTATAGATAGATCAACTCATTTGTTTCTGTAGCTTTGATTTGTTATTCATAATTATATTGTTGCCGTCCGTGAGAAACCATTAATTGACACAATTCAACTTTTAATGAAAATAGCCAATCTACAAGCCTCCCAAGCATTGTGAGCATCTAGAGCAGCACTTTTAAAATAGTTGATCTATATGGTCAAACTGATTCTGATGCTAACTATTTATGCTAAAATGTGTGTTTAACTACATGTAGGCAAACGTCAAAAGTCAGGGAGCTTCAGGGAGCAGCGACTTTTGAGATTGACGAATCGGAAACGTCGGATAAGAATCAAGTCCCACCTACACCTCCCCGTCCACTGTTGGAGAGAGGCAGCCACCCAAAATACAGAAACTCCACCCCGAATAAGAGACAGAGGAGCCGCAGTACCACACCCAGTCTGTCTCCTGAAGGATCTATGAGTATGTAGTTTGGAAGTATGGCATTTTAATGTATTATTTCTTACAAAATTAGAAAAATATACAGAGAATTTACTATCTTGAATTGTAAAATTATGTGTAGGAACCCAGAGTCCGAGAAGCACCCCTAGTCCCATTCACGAGGACAGAGAGATCCAGCCCCATCTCTGAAACCCCAAGTCCATGCACACCAAGTGGAGGTGGGGCACCAAGACAGATCCACCCCACTGCCCAGATGACTGACAATTTGAGAACAACTTCGAACTTACAATTTGACATGATCGAAAATCTTGGGAAAGGACCGATACTCAAGATTAGACCATTCCAGGCCAGTAGATGGCACTCTTGGGACTGCTACCAGAGTGGTAGGCGAACCGTGGGAAAATGGGTATTGTATATTGTTTCTGATCTATAACAGGTTTTTGGCCTCAGGAGATTCCATGTCCAGCATGGCATTCAATTATCGCCAAGGAGAGAGCACTGTCGCCTGTGCCATAAAGGACACATGTGACGCAATAAATCGGCAGATGATTGGGACCTACATGTCACCGCCAAACGAAGCTGACTGGAAAGAAATGGCCAACCAGTTCCTCGCTAAATGGAACTTTCCAAATTGCATTGGTGCCATTGACGGCAAACATGTTTACATACAGGCACCCCCCAACACCGGTACCTTATTTTGGAATTATAAGAAGACCTTTTCTATTGTCCTGATGGCCCTCGTGGACGCCAACAAAAACTTTTGAGTAGTTCACATCGGGGAATATGGCAAGTCCAATGATGGGGGAGTGTTTGCTGGATCAGCGCTGGGCAGAGGTCTGGAGGCTGGAACCCTATGTACCTCAAGATGCGGTCATACCTGGTGCTGAACAGCTGGGTCCAATGCCCTTCACCATAGTTGGAGATGCTGCATTCCCCCACAAAAACTATCTCATGAAACCCTATGCTGCACGTAGGATGACCTGGGAAAAGCGCATTTTCAATTACAGACTCTCACGTGCAAGAAATGTTTTTGAAAATGCATTTGGCATTCTTTCCTCCAGGTGGGAGATTTTCACAAGGAGGATCAAGCTCAACCCTGACGAGGTTGATGCGGTTGTGCTTTCAGCCTGCATCCTTCACAACTACCTCTCCAACCGTATTTTTTGACGCGCCGCCTCCGCGCCGCCTCCGCGTCCAGTGTGTGTTCCCCTTTACTGGTTTTCTAATTACATTGGTAGAATGTTAGGATATTGCTCTTTGAGTGCATGAACACAACGGCCATCAATATCTAAGCTGTTCACTTAATACAGAATTTCCTTCCTGTGACTTTTGTCATACTCAGGTTGCCATGGTTGCAGATATTGGCAGTACTTCATTGGAGGATAGTGTCAAGCAGATAATGGGGTCCATCATGAGCCATACACTCTCTCCAGGACAACGTCACCTGACAGAAGAAGCGGTTCCTAGACCTGCAGCCTTTAGATGTTGAATATGGTACATTTTAGTTTTTAATTGGCCTTTGTAATTTTTCCTTGAAACTTTCTAACTTTAAATACAGTTTGGCAAACATAAGTAGAAGCATGTCACCGTATACAGAGATCACGACAATTCTGAGAAATGCACACTTCTATGTGATATAACACTTTTGAATGGATGTCTTTCTCATAGTGTTTCATAATCTAAGAATCAAGCTAGCTTTACTAAGTTGGTTTTGTCATTTATGTTTAGGGGCACTCAAGACTAACGCATGCACAAAGGACATCAACCAGAAGGACGCAGCTCTGGGCAAATGGTTCACGGGAGCCCGTAATCGTTGTGGGAATAGGGTCGCAAGAGCTCGGAGATCAAGTGACACCCCTGACAACACACCTGGTAACTCACACAGGACACCACACGGGATAATGAGCCGCAGCCCAAATAGGCAGAATGTCAGCCACCCTCTTTGTATCTCACACGCACACACACACACGCCAAAATCTGATTGGAGTCATGTTGGTTTCATGCAGTCTCGACAAGATTAAGGAAAGTGCTTGTTGAGCAGAGTTCTACTTTTGTTCACAGGGTTATTGATGGTACATCAGCAACAATGTGGGGCAACAGAGTTCTGTTTAATGTAATTATTTTCCGTTGCACAGGATAGCATTTTGAGCATTGGGCAAGGAGGTGATGAGGCTTCTTCACGGTTATGGTTTTTATTCATTGACGCATAACCAAGGCCTGCTAAGGCTTCAGGACTGAGGGTTCTAAGGTTGAGATGTTACTGCTGCTGCTGCCAAACACGAACTGAAGCCAGGCAGGCAGTATTTATAGCAGGGCCACTAATGAGGAGGGAGTGAGGACAGGTGTGATTGATTGGGAGAATCCAATCCATGGAAATATGGGGGTGGCTGACTGACTCTTTTGTGTGAGTGTGAACAGGGCGGTAACTGACAGTCTACTCTACACTGTTGTTTAACTGTATTGGTATCACCTGGTGCTTTTAAAGGATGGTTAACCCTTCAAGACCTGCAACCCAATTGTGCAACTCTACATTATGTTATGCTTTAAAAATAGCAGATATACAAGCTCACAGCGCGCCACCGAGTTCTACGCTGCAAGCTTGTAGATCTGCTATTTATTGAAGAAAATAATAATAATAATAATCATGACAATTTGAGCAAGTCTTTGAATATATTGACCCGATTCTATAAATATCAAAAAAAAAAAAAAAAAAAAGAAAAAACAGTTTCTATGTCAGTGCCAGTGCCTCGGGAGCGTTTCACTGCTACTACGGGTCATCTTATCGACACCCAAACACAACCCTTACCCTAACCTCCGTGGGGTGAGTCACTAACCCTCCCGACGCTCCTTTGTCGAAATGACGGTTGTTCGAAAGAGCGAGATTTCCAAGTCTGACTCTGACATGGATGATGAGCATTACCAACTTCTCCAACTTTGGGTTTTTGTCGGGGGAGGAGAAAGATGCAACCTGATTCGCCATCGTATCCTGATTGGTTAACTGAAAATTCAAAGCGATGGATTTGCGCATCGCCTTATAGCCAATCATATTAGGGGAGTCTGACACCAATTGTGCATATTAGCGCTATAAAAAACGCTCAGC
Source organism: Nannobrachium achirus (assembly GCF_963921795.1). Lineage (NCBI taxonomy): Eukaryota > Metazoa > Chordata > Actinopteri > Myctophiformes > Myctophidae > Nannobrachium > Nannobrachium achirus. Next base: position 63,263,134 of record NC_137814.1, read on the forward strand.
AGACGCGCTCAGCGTCATTCTGATTTCACTCCTCCGGTGTTGAAAGAAGACTCCTTTCTTTGCATCAGTGATGGACAAACCAACTCCCAGTGAATGGACAAACCAACTCCCATCATGTCTGACTCTGACATGGAGGATGAGCATTACCAACTTATCCATCTTTGGCTTCGTTGTCGGAGAAGGAGAAAGATGAGGGAGAGGATGGAGAAGCTGAAGTGCCGTCAGGCTTTTCTTAATCGGGCTGATAGCATACAGCGACAGTTACTCCAAATACATCAAGCCCTCTCCACTTTACAGACGGTGGCGCAGGTGAAGGAGGAGAGGAGGAGGAGGAAGCGGAGTCTATCACTGTAAACTTTAAGTCGGAACCACGGTGAACAGATCTGCGGTAAACAGATCCATACTACGTCCACCTTCCGACCATGAGGGAACCCCTGGCTTTGAAACTGAGGTATGAGTAGTACTAGTACTATTATTATTACGGTGTATGTGTTAGTATACAATAGATTGATCATATTTGTCCACACAGATGCAATGTGACAGTCGAGGAGCTCAAGTGGCTCCACCAGAGGAGATGTCCTTGAGCTCCTTGGCCACTTACCTCCAGGCAGACAATAATAAGAGGGCAGAGCTGAAGGGGAAGCTGGGGTAAATCCCACTTCTCTCACAGCCGTCAGCTCTTTATTCTCCCGGCTCTGTGAAGGCAAGTTATGTATTTTACCCCATACTTTTCATAAATCACTGACACCTTGTTGATGTGACGATTCTTTACAATGGAAGAGTTAGATTAGATTGGAAAACTGTAGCCAATGTCTTTGGTGAGAAATGGAACTTCCCTGGCATGGTGCCATTCAGGCATTCAGGGAGCCACTTCCAAAATTACAAAGGCCATTCTTCCATCGTCCTTCTGGCTCTGGTAGATGCCAACTACCTTTACCATGTGGTGGATGTGGGAGGTTATGGGGGTAGTAACGACAGAAGCATCCTCTGGGCATCAGAGTTCAGGCAAGCTCTAAGCGAGGGAAGACTCAGCCTCACTGACAATGAAACGCTCCCAAACAAAGAGTTCCGCTTCGTTTACGACGAGAGGAGAGTGAGCCAAGGTCACGTCTGCGTCACAAAGCTCACGGTCTGTGCCTCGTCTTCTGCGCTGCCGACCGTGACGGACGTGAACTCGCTCCCCCTGGTGACAGCCAGAGCGGACGGCGTCGGGATGATGTGGAAAGGAAAGGGAGCAGTGGAGGCTTGCCATAAGATGAAGAACCAGAGGAGACACAATAAAAGTTCAAATGAGAAGGCTTAGAATCTAGGGTGTTTACATTTGACACAATGCCTTGTCTTTCATATTGAATTATGTGTCATGTAATGTGATCATATTTGTCCACACAGAAGCAATGTGACAGTCAAGGAGCTCAAGAGGCAGGTGGCTCCACCAGAGGTCCTCGAGCTCCTTGGCCGCCTACCTCCGGGCAGACAATAATAAGAGGGCAGAGCTGCAGCACAAGCTGGGGAAGCTGGGGTAAATCCCACTTATAAAAAGTGTGAGGCTGGCAGGCCTGGACTGTGAAAAGGCCATCACCGTGGAGTTCAACGCAGCCACCCTGGGGAACCTGCAGCAAGACGCTGAGCCCCACGGGGAGAGAGAGAGAGAGAGAGAGAGAAAGAGAGAGAGAGAGAGAGACGCATTGAAGTGGATTGGGTGCAGAACCGCAGTGAACAGATCCACGGTAAACAGATCCATACTATGTCCACCATTCCGACCATGAGGGGACCCCTCACAACAGATGTCTCACAACAGATGTCAACAGATGCCGCCCCATGAGCGTGCGACTCTGCCACCGGAGCGTCTGAATGTCTCGTTTTTGTTTGTTTTTACATGTTTATAGTTTGTGACAACTCTCAACCCAGGGCTACAAACGTGTGTTATCTCTGTGGCCTTGACCATGGCTGGTCTTTTTCGTGTTCTGGTGTGTTTTGTGTGCTTTTTGGCGATACTTTTATGGAGAGCCGCCCAAGCGCTACACGCCAGTGGATCAGCCCCACATATCATCTCCTATAGCCGGCTGGAGCTGCTCCAGCTTCGGCCCCCGTCGCCGGGTGGACTCGGTTGTGTTCCGCCCGACCTCGACCCATCGGTTCCTCTACGCCACCATGGGAGTAGAAAGAGGGGCTGCAGAGGGTCTCGGACCAGGAAGAAACGGTGGGGCTTTATACCGGTGTTGCCGTCGGTCATAATGGGCAACGACCAGTCGATAGTGAATAAAACGGATGAGCTGTCAGCGCTCCTTAAGTTTGAGCGCTTATTTCGACAGTCCAGCTTGCTGTGTTTCACGGAGAGTTGGCTCTCGGACAAGATCCCCGAGTCTCATGTGGATATGGATGGCTTCTCATTACGTCGAATGGACAGAGACCTGGAACGGACAGGCTTGAAACAAGGTGGGGGCGTCTGTATGTACTCTAATGACTAGTGGTGTCATCCTGACCATATTACGGTGAAGGAGAAAGTTTGTGACTTGAACGTTGAGCTGCTCGCGGCGAGTTACCACCCGTATTATCTCCCGAGGGAGATTAGTCATGTTATCGTGCTGGTTGTGTACGTCCCACCACACACCAATGCGAAGCTGGCTGCTGAGTTAATCTCCAGTATCACACAAGACCTGCAGCGTGCCTCGCCAGACGCGCTTGTGATAATAAACAGAGATTTTAATCACTGTTCTCTGTCCGCCACTCTGCCGTCCCTTAAGCAGTTTGTGAAGTGCCCCACACGGGGTGATCGGACACTTGATCTGTTCTACACGAACGTTAAGAAGAGCTACGTTGTGAAGAAGCTGTCTGCTCTTGGACAATCTGACCACAATATGTTTGCAGTGACGCCTTGCTATTCTCCCATTATCCGGAGACAGCCTATTAAGACTAAAACTGTGCGTGTGTGGCCTGATGAAGCTTGTGATAAACTCCAAGCAAGCTTTGAATGCACTGACTGGTCCATCTTTTTAGTTGATGATGATCTTGACCTGGACAGTAAAGTTGATAGAGTTACTGCTTATATTAATTTCTGTGTAGATGATGCCATCCCCTGTAAAAAGATTAAGATATTTCCTAATGACAAACCCTGGTTGACAAGGGAGGTTAAAGCTGCTATTAACCAAAAGAAGAGGGCATTCCTCAGTGGGGATAATGACCTGTTCAAACAGGCTAACAAGGAGCTTAAAGCTAAAATAAGACAGGCAAAGCTAAAATATAAAGAAAAGGTAGAAAGACAAATGTCTAATACCAATACTAGGAGCCTCTGGAAAGGCATTAAAACAATCACAGACTGGACCAACAAGTCCAGTTGTCCGGGCTCTGGGATTGATGTTAATGAGGCAAATACATTTGCTCTGCTGAGCAGGCGAGTATACTCTCCTCTCTAGCTCAGCCAAGTACTGAGGACAGCTGTCCCCATATTGTTATAACTACCGATGAAGTTCGCAAGGTGTTTAAGAGTATTAAGGTGAACAAGGGCCCTGGGCCTGATGGTATCGACCCTCGTACCTTTAAGGTCTGTGCTGATCAGTTGTGCCAGGTCGTTCATTCTCTGTTCTCTCTGTCACTGTCTTTACCTGCTCTTCCTGCTATGTGGTTAACATCATGTCTTGTTCCTATTCCTAAAAAGAACAATGTACGTAATAGCCTCACTAACATGAGACCTATTGCTATAACATGCCACATCATGAAGTGTTTTGGAAGGGTTGTTGTTGGGCCACCTTAGAGAGCAGGTGGCTCCTTATTTAGACCCCTTGCAATTTGCATACAGGAAGCGGGTAGGTGTTGATGATGCACTGATTGTTATGTTACATCACATGTACACTCACCTTCAATCAACTGCCAGTTCTGTTAGGGTCATGTTTTTTTTTATTTTTCTAGTGCCTTCAACACTATACAGCCACATATCCTAGCTAATACATTGAGGCAGTATAAACTGCATAATTCAACCATTACCTGCATGGTGCATGAAGTATCTAGTACCTCGACCTCAGTTTGTTAAGCTAGATGATGCTGTATCAGATGTTATCTGGACAAAAACTGGAGCCCCTCAGGGAACTGTTTTAGCTCCTTTTTTATTTGTCCTTTATACCGCAGATTGTAGGCATAGTGAGGCAAAGTGTCACATGCAGACATTCTCTGATGACACTGTTCTAATTGGTCTCATCAACAAGGATGACGATCGGGCCTATAAAAAGTAAATCGATCTATTTGTTCGCTGGTGCGATGATAACTTTCTACTGCTTAATGTAGAAAAGACCAAAGAGCTTGTTGTTAACTTTTGTAAAAAGAAGGTGCCTATCTTACCTGTCATCATCAAAGGGCAGGAGGTAGAAATAGTTCAGTCCTATAATTATCTTGGTGTCCACTTGGACAGGAAGCTGGACTGGAAGATGAACACAGATTCTGTGTTCAAGAAAGCTCAGTCTAGACTTTTCCACTTGAGAAAGCTCAGATCTTTTGAGATCAGTAGGCCACTCCTTCATGTATTCTACCAAGGTATCCTTGCTAGTGTCCTCTTTTATGCTGTGCTCTGCTGGGGGGGGCAGCATCACGGCTGATGATAAAAACCGAATCAATAAATTGATTAAAAAGGCTGGCTCAGTGATTGGCCTCCCTCAGGATACTTTGGATATCACTATAGCCAAGTGAATGAGGACCAAATTGAACACTATTCTTTCCTTTGAAGGCCATCCTCTCTATAAGGTATTTAAGGACCTGCGTAGCAAGTTTAGCAACAGGTTTTTGATGCCTATAATATCTACTGAGCGAATGAAGAAATCCTTTGTTCCTGCTGCTGTTAGATTCCTTAACGTTAACGTAGTCTGTTATTGTTATTTGTTGTGTATTTGTATGTTTGTTATATGTTGTCATTGATTTTGTGTATTTGTATTCGCTCTGGTGGCAAAACATGTTTCCCTTTGGGGACTAAGCAATAAACCCATACCATACCAGATGTTCTACTGGTCTCCCCCCCCCCTTGTTTTTTTTTTCTATAAAATTGTGTATGTATGTACGCACGCACGCACGCACGCACGCACGCACACGCACACGCACACACACACACAAAATAAATCTTGCCTTAACACAGGTATGGTTGACTTTATATAGAGACCAGATCCCTTTTGAATCCCGTTTATGCCCATATACATGGCGATATAAACATCTGAACCAGCCACACAGATATGGCATTCCCATATGAAGTTAGATAATAGATATGAGCTTAATATTGGCATCAGGGATCTACATGTATGTAAATAAAAGGGATTCTGTTAGAGTTGTTACCATGACAACACAACATACGATCCCTTTTATGCCCATACATGGAGATCCCTATCTGAACCAGCCACACAGATATGGGCCATGTCTCGGGAATCTGTCCAGTGATGAATAGTATATCAATGACATCAGGGACCTTCATACATCGGCATAAAAGGGATTCTGGGGAATACCCATATGGACTTTTACATACTGTAGGTGATGTCACCTGTGATGTCACAGTGATGTGTCAGGGGAACCATAGTGTCAGGGGTGACCTTCAGAGATAAACAGACAAGATGTGCTGGTCATCACAGTGACTTCAGATTATGATGTCAGAGCAGCAAACCCATAGACAGTAAAAATGTGTACACACACGTCGACACAGAGACAAGCTGTGACATTTCTCATGGTAAACAGCGACCTTTGGTCTCAATTAAGTTTGGTAACTTGAAACGGTTGACTGCCATTGTTTTGGTAATTCTGAGCGCCACCATCACTTAAGCTTTATTTGGAAGAGGAAGCCATGTACGTGTGCATGTTGTGTAAAGTGACTTTTTATTGTGACTTTTAGTATGTTAATAAGGACAAATTGTTGAGGGTGTCTTTTTTTTTCTTCTTTTTCTTTCTTATCTGCAGATGCCTACCAGTTCTGCCTCTTGCCCGAAAAAACGGACAAGACTCCAGAGGATGAAACAGTGCTCCTGATAGCGGGTATAGGGAGAAGGACTGTAAATGTTCCTCTCGTGGGCATTTATTTTGAGGATGGAAGGAACAGGAGTTATCCTCGCATCAGGGGATAAAACATCAAAGAAAGGGGATAAAACATCAAAAAACTAACAAAAGGGGCGCGACGTTGGTGTAGTGGTTAGTGCATATGCCCTTCGTGCGGAAGGTGAGTGGTTCAAACCCTGCCTAAGCCGACGTCAGCAAGGGGGGAAGACGACAGCCAGCCCCATGGCCTCCCCTAAGTAACAAGAAATCTTGTGAAATAAAATGTTGTCAACCAATCATCAAGGACGATGACACACGAAAGAAGACTAACAAAAATCATTTGCAATCTGAAATCTTTGTTGTAATGTACAGAATGGACGTCACGTCTTGAGGAGGAACCACCCCGACCCCACTCAACCCCCCTCCAGTGGTTGAAGAAGGAGAGGAGATTTTTCACCCACCTGAACAACCTTCAGCAGTTGAAGACGTAAGTACATCCTAAAAAAGATGTGTGGCTGCAGATGTTTTTGGAGCCACTTAAATAATTAAGTGTTTTGCCATGCAATTAAGTGTTTTGCCATGCAATGGCAAAACACTTGTAATCCGCCATACTTAGTAATGTCTGCACATATTTCATGTTCCATAGTGTCCGACGGACCCATGAGCTGCCACTCCCTGTTCTCCTCGCCTTTCTCCCCAATCAGCTCCTGTTTCAGAGTGGTGGATCCCAGGCAGTTCTTGTCAGTGTGTGAGAGCAGCCACTGTGACTCCTCTGTCCCAGGCGCGTCCAGAAGCCCTTGTCAACTGGCTGTGCCTTTCGTCCAGCTCTGCCAGAGGAACTACGTCCCACTGGAGGTCCCTGCACACTCTACATAGGCGACCTGGGAACCGGCACCACCAAGGACCATCCCCAGAGACACTCTGCGGGAGGACCCCCAAGCTGAGACCAACATCAAGGTGTTTGTGTTCTGAGGTCCAGAAGCAGACGTTGCCAGTGATGAGTCCGACAAGAGACGAAATGAAGGCCCTGAATGTGTGGGTGCAAGATTGGTTCAGGGTACTTCTCATCGACCCAGTAACACAAATGGTATTTCAGACTTGGCTTGGGACCTACAGGGCAGATTGTGGCCCCGCACAATTTAATGATGGCTATCCAAATAACTCATGGATGCTGTTGGCCCAACACATCCATCAACACACGTTGGCAATGTATCCTGACTGCGCTGCCTGCCGTCGCTGGATTGGCACTCATCCAGGGACATTATCCTAATGGCATGGCTCCTAACGTACTATGGATGATCATCTGATCCCCCCCCCCCCCGCACCGCCAATCCAATTCTGCATTCCCCCCCCCCCCCCCCCCCAAAAAAAAACAAGTTGTAAACATCCCACCTGGTGACCCAACCCATGTGTGTATACATAGCACCTGTTTGTTTCCGCTGAATGATCATTCTGGAATCCCAAATGCCATGCTCTCAGGCCTTCTTCTTCTTTTGTGCATCATCGCCCTTTAATAAGTCTATCTATCTATGACTGGATAATAAAGATTGTCCGGGAGTGGCAAAGAAGGGGATACATTACTCTAATAAAACTCCCATGTGTGGTTATAATATGTACATGTTAAAGAGTCTGCTCTGTGTTGTATGTGTAATTGTGTAAGGAGTTAACAATACTCACCCACACCCCCAGGTGTGGTTATAATATGCAAATAAAAAAGAAAACACTTGACCGCTACCATAACTCGAGTAAAGGCATGTCCATACTATGACCGAAACCGCCGTTTTTGGTCAAAAGGTAAGGTTCGACTACAAAATGACATCACTCGCGACTTCTGAAAAGCATTAGACCGAATGAGAGTTCGGAAATTTGCGAGAGTTCGGAAAGTCCAACTCGCCGAACATTTCGGTCAAAGTATGGAGAGGCCTTAAGAGTCGGAAGGAATCAACATCATATCTGAGCTAGCCTCTTGTTTCAATGTTCACCACCAGTTCAGTGCATCCATGTTGCTGCTAAGATGTTACTGATGCACAAAGACTTAATATTGTCAAGTTGGTCAGCAAATAAAAACTAGACGAAAATGTTAGGGAGCAGGGACGTGCAGAGAACGTTAGAGAGGCAGGGGCTGAAATTTCTAAAAGGGCCTTGTTTTGGTGAAAATAGCAGACCTCCAAGCTCACAACGCGTTGCAGCGCGGCGCGTTGTGAGCTTGGAGGTCGGCTATTTTCGGTGCTCGATACCACACTGAACTAAGCATGATCAAGTCAGTACTGCACTGAACTAAGCATGATCAAGTCAATACTGGAGAGGGCAATTCTTTCAACATAAGATGCATTAAAGTTTAATTCTCTTGAACGCTGCCTTCAGGTATGGCATGGAAAGAGGGCATTTGCATTTCTTTCACCATACAGATCCTTCTCGTAAAAATAGAATATTGTGTAAAAGTAATCTTTCTTGAAACTTTCATATATTTCTTGAAACTTTCATATATTCTAGATACATTGGACATTCAGTGAATTATTCCAAACCTTTTTTTTGTTAAAATTTAGATTTTTTTATGGCATACAGCTCATGAATATCAAAAGTCCATATTTCAAAATATTACAATATTACACGAGAACGCTCAAAACAAGGATTTATACTAAAGAAATGTCAACCTTCTGAAGTCAGAGTTGCTTTAAGTCCAGTGGGAAGTTTTCGAAGTCAGTTATGATTTGAGGTGCTAGGGCATCTGCAATGCTTTTTCACACAATATTCTAATTTTTCGAGAAGGATCTGTATAGTATAAACTGCATTCATGGTCTTTTTACAGACATAAAAGGGCAGGGGCTCAAGCCCCCTTTGATGTCTATGTGTGCACGTGCGTGTTAGGGAGGGACTATTGGAGAGAAGATCCAGCATAACTAAAAAGACAAGTCATTTTATGTTTGGTTGCACTCTGAAAATAGCAGATCTGCAAGTTCATGATGCGTTGTGCTGTAACTTATATTTATATTTACAAATTAGGCATTTCGCAGACGCTCTTAATCCAGAGCGACTTAAAATAAGCAAGGACATGAGATAATGAGATCCTGTTTATTTATGCTGTAGGTAGCGTAGCTCTAGAATGTTTCATTTATTGCTGTACTGTCTGTCTGGATATTGTTGAAATGTATTGTTTGTCTCAGGCCAATGTCAAGTACCGCAATGGAAATAAATCACAACTTTCTTGTGTTTGTAACCTCGATGTTTCTCCAATGAACATGAAACTTGTTTGTTTTTTATCTTGATGCAACCTTGATGTTTCTCCGATGTACATGAAACATGCTTGTTTGTTTTTATCTTGATGGAGTCGTATATAAATCATATCACACATCTCCCATTATTAAACTGGTGGATGCTAAAACAAACAAAAGCAAGCTGAAATGCAGTGGCCCATGCCATGCGGCAGCATGGTGGCTATGGTGGAAGTGTTAGAGAACTCAGACACAGCTGCCCCTTAAATAGAGGAGTAGGCCAGAAAGCCACTCCCTTCTCAGTTGGGGACCGTTACACTGACGAGCCCCAACATGGGAACTTGCAGGGAAACAGGCAGGCATTAGCAATTAGACCAGCGGTTCTCAACCTGTGGGTCAGGACCCCAGGGGGGTCGTTAAATAATTTTGGGGGGTGCCCAAGATTGCAACATTGTTTTCTCTCTCAATAATAAACAACCCAACATAAAGTTTAAGCGTATAGAGGGTGTCCATATGCACATTTCTAAAGTGACAAAGGACTTTTTAATACTTCTAAAATGGCAAATTAAACATTGGTCAAGTTGTCAAATATTAAAGGCAGAAATTGTAAAAATAGACGATCTACATGCTGCTATTTTCACAATAGAACCGTGTTTTCTACATGTTGCTATTTTCACAATAGAACCGTGTTTCATAAAATGTAATTACTCAACTCTTAGTGCTCGTCAGGGTGGGGGGGTCCCCAGTTAAAATATGATTTGGGGGTTGTGGCCTCAAAAGGTTGAGGACCACTGAATTAGACAATATACCCAAGGAGCCGTCTAGTGTGAAGGATAGGAGAGACAGATAGGGCCCTGTCACACTGCATTGTTATTGTAAATGTTTCAGAATGTCACTGACACAAAATTATGTAGCGTAGTAGCAACAAATGAAGCCGCTCTAGCTGAGTTCTCTATCACTATCTCACCAGACACCATTCAGCTTTGTTTTGCATCCACCACTTTAGTGATGGAAATTTGATTTAATTAGATTTTATTTTATTAGACACACAAGGTCACACAAGGTTACAAAAACAACAACAACAACAAATATAGCTGCAAGCAGCGACACAGTGGCCAAGCAGGAAAATAACAAGTGGGAAAAGAAATGAAAGAAAGATAGTTAGAAAGAAAGCTAAGATGGTCATATTTAGCAGATTTGCGTCCTGCCTAGGGTCCTCCTAAATGTCTCACCAGACTGTTGGCCTGTGCAGTGTGCATGCGTCCGTCCTTTGTCCACACTTGGCCTAGCACTGTGTCATTATAAACTGTGTCCTTATAAATATAAGTTGCATTTTCAGAGTGCAACACCCAAGCGCACCCAAACATTAAATAGCTTGTCTTTCTACTGGATCTCTTCAGTAGATCTAAAACAGTGGTTTTCAACCTTTTCAGGCCGCGACCCCCATAATAATCATATTTTAACTGGGGACCCCCACACTCTGATGAGCACAAAGAGTTGAGGCATTACATTTTGAATAACAAGGTTCTATACGGTCAATTTGGCCGGGGTTTCATTTGTCATTTTAGAGGTATTAAAAAGTCCTTAAATTGACATTTTAGAAATGTGTAGATACCCTCTATACACTTAGACTGTATGTTGGTTTGTTTACTGTTGAGTGAGAAAACATGTTGCACATTAAGTTAATCATCTGGGGACCCCCCAAAATAATTTGGGTGGGACTACTGATCATGGTGTATGTATACGTTCCTGCACTGACTGCATTGAATTAGGTATTTTATTTTGATTGTATTATACCGATTGATTGTATGTGTACACTTCTGCATTGGCAATGTAAACGTATGTTTTCTCATGCCAATAAAGCCTTTGAATTGAATTGAATGGAATTGAGTGGGGAGGAGGACAGAGAGAGGACAGGTGGGTGGGTGGGTGGAGAGAAGGGAGAGGGGGTGAATGAAAGTGACACATGTTTACGTGCGTGCATGCTTGCCCCCACCCCTCTCTCTCTCATTCTCTCTGTAGTTCTCTTGCTCACTCACTCTCCTCATGTTCCAGGCAGTGTGAAGTAGATCAGCTAGTTGAATGGCACAGGGAAGACGAGCCAAAACGTACTTGTGTTTTTTTAATTTTTTTTTATCAACAATATGGAGAGATTTAATGTGTGATTGGAACGATGGAAGAATAGATCTGGGACTGTTTTCTTTTTCTTTTAGATCGGGGGCTGTTCATAAAACATCTGAAGTCCAGGTCCAGGTCTATCCTAAAGTTTTAAAAACAGTGTGTGAAGAAGAGAGTTGTAGCAGCGATGCAGATAGCCATGTTGAAACCAGTGATCAAGTTACACAGAATAGGTAAGTAGTGCTTTATTATGTTAACTTACTGTAAACATTTAGTCTACTATGGTATCAATAGGCAAGCTAATAACGTAAGCCTTGCCGAGCCATGAGGCTCCCATAGGGCGGGAGCCTATCACCTGTTTCTGTAGCGTGAGGCAGCCCTCAAAGGAGAGAGAGACAGAGAGAGAGAGAGAGAGAGAGAGAGAGAGAGAGAGAGAGAGAGAGACATCATTATAGATAAAAGAGCCCGGTGTACTTTATCTTTCTGTACCAGGAACCTGGGTAGCAAAATGTTGCATAATATGATCTCATCTCAAGTTGATGAACTCAGTGTAGGTCAGTGATGTTCTGCAAAATCCTGGGGCCCCCCTGCGAGGAGGGGGGTGGGTGCCCTTTCACCACATTGTAGCCCACATCATCATGTTAATATGAGTCCTTGCTTCAATATGAAAGTGTACACAAGAAACTGGATACAATCAAATATGTTCAATGGTCCAAAATACAAATTTGCTACCTGCATGCAGCCAATAAGACAATTTCCGGGACCAATTTGAACAACACTGCAGCCAATATAACAGAATGCTGTCATTCAATGTTATATGAGATGGATGAATGTTTCCTGTGTAAATAAGCTCCTTTTAGTTGACCAGTGAACTGTACTGTTATGAAACTGTAACTTTCCTATGCAAACTACTAATAAAGTAGTCAATCAATCAAATGTCAGTCCAGGACATTGAAATTATTTTCAGCCATTTAACACCAATGTCCCTTGAAACTTCTACCGTGCCAGACAAATCAGCATAGAGAGCAAAAGGAAGTGGGGTGAGAGAGAGAGAAAGAAAAGAAAGAAAAGCTGTGTATAAGTATTCTGACTGAGGGGGGCCGAGGTGACCAAAATAGCGCATCAAATAATTGGAAAAAGCTACACTTCAGTTAGCTATCTCAAAATACACCATAGAATTCACACTGGAGAGAAACCCTATAGTTGTGAGGAGTGTAGGAAAACCTTTGCTTATAAGGGTAACCTCAAAGAACACAAGAGAATGCACACTGGAGAGAAGCCATATATAGTTGTGAGGAATGTAGTCCAGCACCTGGTACCACTTTTTTTTTTGGGATGTGCGTGCCTCTCTCTGTCCTCATTGTAACTTTTTTGTACGGCACTCCCTATCTGACTCCCCAGCCCTGAGACGACAACAACAGGACAACATGGCCGAAAACCTGAGCGACATACCTACCGGTCACTTCAAGACCTTCGAGTTCACGTCAGACGATCTCTCCCGTATTATCTTATTAGAATCCATGTTTGCTGCTGGCACCACGGCCAGAGCACAGGCCGACACAGACGCCTTGGTCAAGACTCTGAAATCGCTCACTGTGCGTGAGACTAAACAACACAAACATCTCTCTCAGCGATTACCTACGCAATAAAATCATTCCGAGGGGCCTCAGAGTGCAGAACAAGATCCCGGCTCTAGGCCTCGACAGCCCGGAATTCATTGACCGCTGGTGTGAAATCAGCCCCGGACTGGGGGAAAAAAAACGGCCCTGGCATTTGAGGCCATCAACGGCCCTATGTCAAAACCACACGCACTGAATGAAGACACTTCACATTAATTTTGACCATATCGTTTTACTGTTTAAAAAACAGCAGTAATAACAGTGTTCTAAATATATAGAGAACGAAACAGTCATTTGAGAACAAAAAACAAACAAAAAAAGAGGCATGTGAACATTTAGATGTTTCAGAAATGTCTGTCAATGAAAGCGTCTCATAATGTAGAGCAGAGAGAGTCTTTATATTGAACATGTCGGCTTGGTGAGTCTGGGTGGTTGAACCTTCATCCTGGCCTGCCCCTCTGAAAACGAAATAACATTCTGATTGGTATGGCTCTGCACGGTTGCATTACCAAGCTTATGCATGACTGCATCCTAATTAGATCAATTTAAAATAGTTATGTTTTTTCGTTTATAATAGTCCATGCTAATTATTATGGAACCATTGTACATTTTAATATTTCACCAACATACACAGGACACTATTTTCCATAGGCAATTAGACCACGTTAAATTAATAGCCTAACTCAATTTTACAGCGATCTATTCTTGTCTCAGTTAAATGTTAATGCAACGCTCACTTCACCCATCAAATGATCTACTCATTGCCTACATGCATACAAGTGTTACACCTAACACTTAATATACAACAGCCTCACACTCCACTCCACAGACAAATAAAAACCAGCCGGTAATAACTGACCACCACTGCATAACTCACATCAAGTTCAAATTCACACGCAAAGACCCTGCAGCCAAAAACAACATCACTGTAACACAACACACACACCACACCACAGTGGACAGCTGCTTGCCTTGTTATACAAGCCCAACTGCCCAAAAAATTAACCAAACATTGCAATAGAATAGAATAGAATAGAATAGAAATAATAGAATAGAATAGAATAGAAATAATAGAATAGAATAGAATAGAATAGAAATAATAGAATAGAATAGAAACGAGAAATTAGAGAATAATAAACGACTTGTATGTCCTACCTTATTGAATGAGCAGCCGTCGCATCAGTGCGCTTTTCTCCGCCACCAAGTCGATGATGAGGTCCTTATTCAAAGACGACAGAGTCTCTTTTTCCATTGACATGAGCATAAAGCTCTCGAGGTGTTCCTGTGATGCTGTGCTCCTTTTTTGATGAATTTTAAAGTGGAAAAGCTTCGCTCACAAGCAACTTGGGTCACTGACAGTGTTAAGAGAAACTTATATCCAAGCCCAATTAGGCGGTATGAACGAGTGAACATGTTATAGCGATGGAGGAAAAATTAGACACAGGCCGGACAGTTTCTGCATGATTTGCAGGTTTTGTTGACAACATCCCATTCCTCTGTTTGCTCATCAAAGTCATCATCTTCATCCTCAGTACACATGTGGACGGGATACTCGTTACGCACAGACTCGCTGAAACTGTCCCAGTTTGTAGCCAGACTGAGTAGCTCGGCCTGCAGGTTAGCGGGAGTTGCGTTGCTGTTGTGCCTCGTCAGGTTTGCGCTCAGCGCGTTCAGTGCGCCAGCAGGGACACCGTTAAGTTTCAAATAATCGAATCTCTTGGGGTCAAGCAGGGAAAAATCTGTGTACAGTTCTCTGTTTTTAGCAAAACGCTGGGAAAGGCTTTGATTGACTGTATCCAGAATTACATTATGTACTGTAATCTCATACTTCTTATCAGCATCTTCTATGGTTGTGTCACCACATAATTCGCCTGGCATCCTTTTTGTTTGTTTTGTTCTGACTTTAGGCAGGGCGTCTTCCACTGTGTCCTCACTGTCACGTTCATCTAACTGGTCGTTCGCCCATTTCACAAAGGCGTCTGCTGCCGTTTTCACTCCTGCAAAGTCACGTGCATATTTTTCCATATCCTCTTGTGTCTTTGTGACAAAGCGATGTGCAGTGAGCAAATCCATTCCACTCGTTTGCAAGTACTCTGATAGCGGAGTTGTTGTTTGGAAGATGCGCAGAAATGTCTGGGCAGTGAGGATAGTTTGGTATTTCAGCAGGTTATGTGCATAACCGCTGGCATTCGTGCGCACCTTGGAAGGCAATTTCACTTTATTACTCAGTTCCCTAAGTGTCACTATCAGATCAATGTAAAGGCACCCAGCTGGATCCCCAAATAAGCCAAATACCTTTTTAAGCGCAGCATCTTTAGCCCACCATCGCGTTGCACCTATTGGTGACAGCCGCCTGTGCCGTGTGTCTTTGCTTACATCCTCCCATACATTCATTCTTTGGTATGAGTCTCGCAGGAATTCTCGCAGGAATTCTCGCAGGAATTTTTTTGGAATAACCTGCTGGGGTGGCAACAACAGAGCGGGCGACACCTTTAACCTAAATAGACTGGTGAGGAAAGCGGGCTCTGTTGTTGGGTCCTCTCTGCAGGGGGTGGAGGAAGTTGCCAAGGTGCGAACGGCTAGGAAGTTGGACTCCATCTTGAACAACTCCCCCCACCCCCTCCATCTTGAGATCTTCAGTTACTGGAGTAAGAGAGGAAATGACCGTTTTGTCTACCCAGGGCGGAGATGTGAGAGACTAGGAAAGTCTTTTGTACCGCTTTCTCTCAAGCTGTACAACGAGACACACAACGGTCGATTGACAAGGACTACCTTCCTAACGTAGGACGACGGTAGCCTTTTTTTCCTTACTGGAACTATATCTGCACTGACTTTGACCTCTAAGGACCTTCCAGGGAGGGTGTGTTTTTGTGCGTCTTGCCGCATCACCCTTTCTTGTTTATTTTTATTCTTTTTTGCTAGTTGTTTTTATCGCTCTGACCTTTGGACACTGCACTATTAGGTTGTGTTAGTAATTTTCTTTTAGTATTTCTGCTTGTGTTTGACTTGATGTAGAGATACTTGTTGCACTAACTAGCATTGACTGTATGGTCACTTTGATTTGGGCACTGTATTATTTTTTGATAGTCGTGCTTTAAGACACTTTATGTATATATATTATTCGTTCCCTTTCCTGTTGTACCTTGCTCTTACTGTACTTACTGTACTCTGTACTCTGTTCTTGTTTTTTTTTTTTTATCTTTTTCATACTTCTCTGTAACTTTGTAAATAACCTTATACTGCTGTGCTGCCTCTGGGCAACAAATTTTCCCCCTTGGGATAATAAAGGTATCTATCTATCTATCTATCTAGGAAAACAGCAATGTCATTTAACAAATTAAAGAGTGATGCAGCCGTTAGATCGGAGCTTGTAGTGTCCGATAGCACTAAATTCAGTACATGGCTATAACACCATACGTGTACCTGGGGAGCATCAGCTGACAAGAGTGCTGAAAAGCCTCTATATTCCCCTTGCATGTTAGCCGCTCCGTCTGTAGCATTACCAACACAGTTAGCCAAATTAATGTCCATTTTCTCCAAAACACCCTTCACCAATTCAACGAAGGCCTGGCCAGTGGACAACTCGGTTTTAACCAGTGCAATCATTCGCTCCTGAATATTTGTGTCTGTCACATAGCGCATTATCACCGAACACTGATCTTTAGCTGTTATGTCCTGTGTGGTATCAATTTGAATGGAATACATCCCAGCATGTTTAACTTCTGCAGCAATAGTCTCTTTAATGAGACGTCCAATAGCCTCGATGACCGTGTTTACTGTAGTTTTAGAGAGGAGAGTGACTAGTGAACCTCGGCCCTTAGCACCAGAGTCGTGCAGGCTCTTGCTTTTCTCTATACACGAACGGACATGTGTCTGCATTATTACATCATATTTGCTCAACAAGAGAACGAGTTCTAAAAAGGTCCCATGATCAGCAGCTTCGTCTTCCAAACTGAATGCAGCCTCTTGTTTGTCTCCCCTGTAACTGAGTCCACGTTTTCCAATTACTTTAACAATGTCAATAACACGCTCTAAAACCTGTCGCCGCTGGCGCACTTGCTCTCTGGCAATAGCCGTTTGATTTCCATCAAGTAGCTCAGGTATATTGCCTCTGTTCTCTCTTAAAATGTAAGCGTAGGCAGCATCGTTATGAGGGCCAAGTATCTCATGCTCGCCTATACGTTGATGTATATGTCTCCAGTCACTCATTCCCAGAGTAAAGGGGTTATCGTGTTTAGAGAATGCCAGACACACAGAGCAGTATAATGTGTTTGATGTGTTACAATAAGTTAACCAAGATCGCTGTGTCCCATCGCTACAATTAAATACACTTTTAACTGTTTTGTTGGTGGTTGTTTGAAATGGATGGTACTTAAAAAATAAATCCAAATCTGCTGATTTTGGCCGAGCGAAGTAGTCAAATGCAGTCTCCCCAGTCTCACTCCCAGCCCCAGGTTCATCATCATCATCACCTACAGTTCCAACGCGATCATCCACTTCCTTATCCAAGTTGTTGTTTTTATCCGGCGGCGGCGACTCCTCCTCGGCCTCGGGAATAACAACAACGCTGTGCTGTCCTCCACCTTCCGTCTCTCCAGCACCGTGACCGGGCTCCTCTGGCTCTGATAGCTCCTCCACGTCCCCGACCGGCCCGACGATAAGTGACTTCACTGACTTGGTTGAACTTGTGGCCGGCTCAGCCATACCAATACTACCCCGGCCGAGAGCACTACTGGCCGGCAGCGACGCCTCCTCCTCCTCGCTGACAGAAGCAGGCTGCTGCTGGGCAAACATCTTCGTTATTTTTAAACATTTCCCCGCATCTGCTTCCAAACTTTTTCATTTTTTAGCTTGTACTTTCTCCCAGCCACCTTTTGCTTTTTTGTTTTGTTTTCGCTCCATTTTCACCTTGCAATTTGCACCTTCTATCAACGTATCCCGCGTCACCTTTCTTTGAACTAGTTACGTTGACGTAGCCTACGCTGCGTACGTTGCGTACGTTGACGGAGCAAACCACTTGAGCAGCAGGGGGAATTGAGTCTCTGCCTCCCTCCCTACCCAGTCACAATCACGTCACCCCCCCCCCCCCTTAATGACATGGGATAATGGGCCGGGCCGGCACAGTCGTCTCTATTAGGGCCGATTGGTGGTGACTGCGTGCTTTTATTATTATTATTATTTTTTTTTTTTTTTCGGGGAGGGCTCGGCCCCAGAGACTGTCGGCCCTTCTGGCTTCTGCCAGAACTGCCAGACCGGCCAGTCCGGGGCTGTGTGAAATACTGAACAAGTGCTCCATGGACCTGATGGCTCTGGTTATCCAAGAAACCTCACAACTACTAACAAAGACACGGGAAGAGATTGCGCTCATCACAGGTTGGCTTGACACTGTACACAGACAAGAATGCTTTTGCATACTTGAAAAAAGAGATTGAACTAATAAAAGAGCGAACACACAGGGAGAACCTCGTCAAAAACGAGACAAGTTTGCTAAAAACGTCCTAGACTACAAGAGTGAAAAGGTGTACTACTGGAGGCGAGCAAGAACAGCGACACCAGACGGGGTGATCGATGGGGCTCCAGCTCCACTACCATCGTCACAGAACGACCTGCTACATGCCCTTCCTCCAAGATCAACCTGGCTTTCCTCTTCCTCGTTTCGAATCCGACTCCAGCAGACGCAGGGGGCTTTTTTAGGAGAAGCCCCACGACGCCAGCGCTAACTTTTCCTCTAAACCCTTAACAGAGGTGGACATGTCCGCCCTTAACAAGGGTCTATCTTTTGCCCACACCAACTCTGCCAATGATTTTGAGACTTTTATTGACTTACAAAAATATTTTCGCACCCTGAGACTCAGAGAATTCTTTCACAATAACAGTGACTCTGTACTAATATCCTTGATAATGCAAACTCGAATGATACTGTATTGATTAATTCTGATGCTTCTACCACTGGTAATAAATCTGTATCTTTTCGAAAAAAATCTACTTTTTTTACCTCCTAGGCATAGAAATGCTTCTTTAGACACTTACTGTCGACTTGTAGAACATGATCAGGGCTGCCAAGTCTCACGCTTTGAGCGTGAGAGTCACGCAATTTAACCTCTTCTCACGCCACACGCCACACATGCCATTTCTCACGCATTTTTACAGCCATCCCACCGACCTCTCCCGAAAGTTGCGGGGGTTTTCTCACTTGGTAAAAGTCGCACGGAGAATTCTAAGCGCAGTGAATGCAGCAGAGCTGCTCTGCTCCTCTACTCTCTCTCCCCTCTACACATACACACATGCAGGCGACGCAGCGAGACGGAGAGCCTTTTACAGACGGCTGCGATGCTTTCTCGCTTTGATCTGCGGAGCCGGGGATCGCGCCGCCCCCGCGGTGGAGAAACACACTCGCTCCGGGACAAAACGCTGGGCGATATTTCACAAAGATGACCACAATCCAGCTCTTGCCTCCCGCGAGCGCATGCACGAAAGAGCCCACGCGCAATAATTTCATGGGTTACTATATCCACTTGTCTTGAACCCTAATATCCCCATATTCTGAGGAGGACTTTAGAAGAGATAGGGCGGTTTGCACTAACACTACCAACACTACTCTACTAGACTCTAGTAACTAGAGGGAAGAATACCAGTAGCCCAGTGGTTCTCAACCTGTGGGTCGGGACCCCCAGGGGGGGTCCCCAAATTTTGTTCTGGTCATAATTTTGAAACTTGAACTGAATAAGGTGCTATTGGTTGACATTTTACTAATAAATGTATATTTATTGGTCATTCTTGTTACAAGTTTATTTCTACTTGTGCTGGTCACTCAGTTTGATAGCTCTGGTCCATAGCGTTAGTGGAGTTCTCAACGCTATGGACCAGAGCTATCAGTTTGAATGCTTTATAAGCATGAGGTAGTGACCCCGTCTGCGCCAACCAACTTGAGCCTCACACGCCACGAAATCGCTCTAAATCGACGTTAAAAAGGCCAAAAAAAAATTGCGCCCCCGGCCTTTGGCCGGGGGCACAACCTCCCCCCCAAAAATGTCTCACTCTTAAAAATTTCTGGAACTTGGCAGCCCTGACATGATGTACAACTTGCTCTGAAAAAGAAACGTGATTACAAAACATTTAACAATCTGTCAAAAGCAGAAAGAGAATCTCTTAAACAATTGGGCCAAGACGCGACCATTGTCATCCGCCCAGCTGACAAAGGTGGCGCTGTTGTAATTCAGAATACGGCCGACTACAATTCTGAAATCTCAAGACAATTGAGTGATATCACGTTCTATAGAAAACTGCCTGGTGATCCTACTGTAGTGCACATATGAATACTGAATATGGATACAGTATTAATATATATCGTAATATTAAAAATAATATTTCATAAAATAATTATGAAACATAATTTTTCTATCACGCTATTGTTTACAAGCGTGAGTTCTTGGCAGAGTTGCAATAAATGTTCATTACTGTGCATACATACTGTAAAATATGAATATTTACTAAAAATGACAAATTACCTTTTAATAGAATGCCTAAGCATTTAAGATTCCAGTACCAATCACATCGATTCAAAACACACAGAAAGAATGTCAATGTCCACACTGGTTACTTAAAATATGAAAAAGTGATTTATTATAAAAATCATAAAATGTACATTCAGACTAGCATAACTATGTCTGATTCTTCAAGCAAAAGATAGATAAATGGGTTCCTAGGGAAGTAGTAGGCATAGTATTTTAAAACCTGTCAAACTGTACAAAATAGATGGCAGGCTACTGTACATGTTATCCAGTGTTGCATATCGTTTCCCCAAAAACATGTAAATCAAAACAATCACCAAAAGAAAAGAAATGAAAGAAATGAAATAATCGAAGATCATTAAACATTCAATATCTAACCCTACTCTATCTTAGTTGCCATTGACACAGTAAACACTGCCTTGCCTGCTTTCGTCACGTGTCTGAAGAAAGGAAACAGGAGGAAAGGACTGGTGGCTAGCTGGTTGCTAGCATGCGCTAGGTCGGCCATGTTGGCTGGGTGTCGTCACCATGAGGTCTGGCCATGCGGCTTGAGTGGAGGCGGCCATCTTCTTGGATGAGAGCTGGTGGGACAGGAAGTGAGGCGTGCACCCCCCCTCGGGCTGGAGAGGGGACACAGGAAGTTTCCTGCCCTGCTGCTGTCTCAGCTCCACACCCCTCTTGGAACCGTCTGGTTGGAGGAGAGAGCGCGCGTGCTCCAAATCTCCCTGTCTGGGTATCTGGCCTTCCGATGGAGGGAGAGATGGAGTACAGAGGACAGGCTTGTCCACTCTGTCGTTGATAATGTTGTCGTCGGAGTGGGAGAGATAGCGTGCCTCAATCCCACGGACTGGCAGAGTATTTGCCGTCCTGATGATGAGTCCGGCAGGACTCTATGATGAGAGAGAGTCGTGGTCACCAGGGCGTGGCAGCCCTTGGTGGCTGAGTAGTCTTTAGCCCTCCTTGTGTGTTGTTGGTTCAGTGATTTTTTTCAAGAGAGAGTTGTGTTCACCAGGGCATGGCAGCCCCCGGTGGCTGAGTAGTCTTTAGCCCTACTGTCCTGTTGTTTTCTGTTCAGTGATGTTTTTGCAAGAGAGAGAGGGAAAACCAGGAAGTCACTTATAAAGTGAGTAGGCGGGGCTTGTTCCTAAGCCCCGGAATGGGTGGGGTTGAGGCACAGTCTTTTCGGCAGACCCCCTTTCTTAGATGGAGTGAAATTAACTTTTTCCTGTTAACTTCTAAGGAACGAGATTTTCCTACATTTGACCAGATATTTGTAATCATCATTATTTTAGACATGTAGAGGTATCAAGCATCATTGTTTTATATCGTTCAGAGGGCAGATGGTTTAAAAAGTTAAATAACCAAAGAAATACATATTCGTACATGTTAAAATCAATGCATAGTTGATGTACATCATATTGGAATACAACCATGTAGTTTAATGTTGTAAAATGTCATTGCATCAAGCAGTTTTTAACACATTCCATGGTTTCCCATTGTCTGTCCTCATTTCAGAGAGGCTGCATATTGCTGTGCAGGAGGTGTTTGTGTGACTAGCTCTTATCTGATCAACATTCCTTTGAGCCATAAAAGTTTCTCATTACAAAGTAGCTAGCCATCCTGAAGCCCCTTTTGGAGGAAATTGGTCAGTCACTGATGTCCGTGGGGGAAGAGGTACATTCAACCCAAAATCCAACACCAGGGTTGATTTGGTTTGAATATGATTCATAAATTGTATATCTGGCTCTCATGCTACAGATCCCCCCTTTTGTCATCGAAGTCCGACAAAACGGAAGGTTGAAGTCACGACCTTTGGATGACAAAACAAAGATGAGAGCAGTATATAGGACACAGATGGCAGTAATATTTACACATGTCAGATGGCAACTTTTATTGATCTTAACTAACTGATCTAGCATCACTGGGTACAACTGGAAAAAGATAGTTCTACATCATGGATTAACAATTCATGAAATGAAAACCATAAATCATAGAACATAAAGTAAAACCCCTGAACATGGATAACAGTAATAACACCTAGTTCACATAAGGAGGCTTTTATATCACCCAGTGAAATGGGCCTAATAGTATGGGGCCCTTAGAAATAGGATCAAGACAGGAAAGACAGAAAAAAAACAAAAACAAGAAAAAATAATCAAACCAAAATCATAAACAAAACTATACTCGAAATGCCTGTGGAAAAGGTGTGTACATTCAACAGGTTTCTCCGGAGAGAGAGATAGGTATCAGGCATTACATAGTGTATGATTTTCTTATTGGGAGCTAAAGGTTCCTATCTACGTTTCAAAAAGCATATAAAAAAATGGAAATATTAGATAACAAACAAACAAAACAAAACAAAAAGTTGCAATCATACAGTACATAGGTGGAGGTCATTCCCACTGTCCTAAATGGGAAGGCAATCATGCTTATCGATATCGTTCTTTAAATGTGTTTGTCATTATAATTCTCTTCGTCCTAAATGCCTTAGCAAACATTAATAGTTTAACTGATCTCCGTTGTGGCCTGTTATAGATATAGTCATGTATTTCATTAAGATTTAAAGTTTTGATTGGGTTTGACCGTTTGAGTATACGTTCTGTAATTGGTTATTAGTGATCCTAGCCTGCTTTCTAAGTACAAATATCAGTGGAGCTCACTCCCTTGACCTTGAGTTTGTCAAGGGAGGGCATCTGGTTCTGAGTATTTTGCGTCAGAAATGAACAGGTATAAGATTGTCCCATGGTGGATTAGGGAAAAACACAAGCACACAAGCATATCAATGAGAGGTGGTTTTGTAAATAGTGGTCTAGGAAGTCTGTGATCAGCAAACCGACTAGATTCTAACTACAATCCCGTGGGATTTGCTTCTATGAACATTTTGGCTCGGGTCTGGATGGATCAGATCCAGACCCCGCTTACTAATTATCATGGGAGCAAACAGATTTATGGTATTCTTCCTATTGCAGGAAAAAAAACATAAAGAGAACAGGGCACACTTAGTATTGCCCAGGTGGGGCAAACCTAATGCAACTTAATGCACAGTGAATGCGCAACAATACTACATGTGCTTTATTGGGTTGAGCTATCATTTTGAAATTACCGCTGTGGTTTGAATGACCAACCAAACCCCCCTTTTTGCAAGGCGTCGATGTCCTACAGTGAGTCGTGGACCCCCCCTGTGCGGCTACTGCGTAGCAAACGCAGAGCAGAATAGACAGCAGCAGCACACTCAAATAGATGAGCGTTGACATAAGGCGCCTTACCAAAAGGGGTGGGGTCTGCAGAGAACTAACGTCAGGGTTTGTGAACAGACAGACATATTGGGTGGGATTCAAAACAACATATTCCGTGGCGAGATCGGTCGCCCTAGCCCTGGCAGGGGTATCGGTGTCAGCCTGCAGTCGTTGGAGGGAGACCTCCCTGTCCAACGTAGGTACTGTCTCGACCATGTGTCGACGTCCTCCCTTTAGAGAAACACACTTAACAAAGTCAGTCAAATCCACAGGATTTGGCCTGAGTAAGCTAGCGGTTAGGGCGAAACCCCCCTCTGAAAGGTTGAGTATAGGTTCAGACACATATATCAGGTGCTTCACAGCCATGTGCCCTACCTGAATGAGACACAATAAGGCCTGATGCATTTGAGTACCAGTCATAGCGTACGGTTGAATGGGGTGAGACAACATGTGCATTTCACGGTTGGCACTTTGTGCCCGGTGTTGCAGGTCAAGGAACAAACTCTGTGACATCACACTAATGTCCGCTGTCGTGTCCAACAGCGCTTCGTGGGTTACTTCATGTTGTAACTTCACCGGCAGGGATAGCTTCCTATACACGCTCTTTCGCGGGACTTTGGCTAACCTTTGGGTCTGCCTAGTGTCCGCAGAGGGCACGTGGGGCTTGCAAGCTCTACGCGGGAGCTGTTTCGACTCACAGACGACCGGGTCACGTTGTGTTGCGAGTGTAACACTTTGAGCCATCGACGAGGCTAAGACAACGCAGACGGAAAGGGTGAGATCAGAAAGAAGGACCCCAGGGACGAAGTCCCATGCTGAGTTGTTGACAGCCCCTGCTTTAGTAAGGGCACTTGTCTCGTCATTGAAAACTATGGCAGGTCCCAGAAGGTTTGAGTGGTTTCTGACCTTTTTACCGTATACCTGCATGTCTTGTTTGTTCGCGTTGTGATCGCGGGCAAGAACCAACTCCTTATGCTTGACGGGTTTTAACTCGGCTGTTCGAAAACCGTTTTTACGCCCGTTGGGCAAGTGATGAGTGTAGTCGAGACGGGTGTAGTGTGAGTCGGTACAAAACATTACTCCCTTATTGCCGTGCGTGGAAGCGCACCAAAGAGCGATCAGTATGCTGGACATCACTGCAACAAGTTTGAAACACGAAGGTCTCGCCGGCGTGTTATCTATCCATACCAATTCTACCTTCGCTTGGCGAGGAGGTTTGCTGTATGAACAGATGTCAACACACACCGTAGGTGAGTCTGTGCACGTGTTGCCTTTCAAAATCCGGTCCTTTTGGGTGACATTGTTTCCCTCAGCATCTGCCGGGATGTCAGTCACGCCGTTACACGCAGTGTCTGCGAGGAGGCCCTGGAGAAAGGGGCACACAAGAGTTTGTTGCTGTTGGAGGACACCCCCCTCGTTCAACGGTGGCATTGGCTTGACTACGGGTGGGTGTTTCCCCGTCAGAGCGTCACACTCCACAAAGTCAGTTAGATTTAACGAATCCTGCGCAGGTTTTTCAGTAGAGAGGGTGAATTCCTCCTCTGAGAAGGCAATTACAGATAGTAGTTGCAGTAGTAACAGGACATAGCCCAAGAGAAGTGGGAGGTATTCCATTTCAGATGCATACATTGGACGGATTGCAGCCATGTGTCTTATCTGAAAAGGACACGAGAAGGCATGAACCATCTGAGTACTAGCCTTAGTATAAGGCCGAACACTGGGGGATTGATACAACCCGTCACCCTCTAGGTGGGCACGCTGTGCCCGGTATTGCAGGTCAAGGAACAAACTTTGAGACATCACACTACTGTCAACTGCTCTGTCGAACAGCGACTCGTGGGCCCATTCGCATTGCGTTGCGAGTGACAAACCACTGGTTTGTGCTATTAACGAGGCTGTAACAGCTGTGATGTGTATGCATCCGTACCTGTCAATCACTTTAAGAGTGCATGCATTGTAATCAGTGCACAGAATGTGTTCTGTGCATGGTGAGTCCTGTACTGGTGGCACATTTTCGCGGTTCTCAGCTCTTGGGCCGTGAGTGGCCATCAGGGCTGGATTGCTGTGTGTTTCGAACGCAGTGTCGTCTCCAGAGAGACACAGAACCTCTTTCAAGGGACACTTATCATCTGTTACCTGCTCAGTTTTAGGGCCCCTAACTTTGGCAGCAAGCTCTGACAACGAAGCTGTTGCAGAAAGTATGGACAGTTGTCCAATATCAAGGGATTGAATTAGGCTTTTATCACTAGGCAAAGGGCTTTCCCGTGTCGTAGGACGGGTTGACAAGCTTCCCGACCGAAGTAAATTGGCCTCGTTCGTACTTCCGTCACTGAGACTCAGTTCGTGGAACGGGCTTAGACTACAGTCACGAGAGACCTCGCCGTCAGGCAAGGAAAAGCAGTTGTGATTGTGAGAGGAGGGCCTGCGGCATCTTCTCCTCTCTCGATCAGGATCGCTCTGTCTCTCTTGAAAAGTTATATCACCTTTCGCTATGAGTTCTAAAGCAAACAATTCAAGCTTGTTGCTGGGCCTTGGACGCTCCGTCTTAAAACCCTGGCAAGCCAGTTTTTTTAGAACCGGGTGAACCGTCCTGGAGTAAGGCCCCAAAATGAGTGGACCGTTAAAGTTAGCAGTCGTCGCTAAGGACTTGATCATCGAGACAAAAACCTCCATGAGTACAAGATAGGCGTTAGTTTGACCAACTATAGCTGGAATATCAAGTAGAAATAAAATCGAACCCTGATATTTAAAATAAAAATGTTTTTTCCAAGCGTTGTTTTTGGGTTTATATTCTTTTCCAAACTAATAGCACAACAATTCCTCTAGGTTCATCCAGAAAGTGAAATCAAATTCAACAGCTGTTTCTTACGATGCAAACTGTGAAAACTAATAAGTTCTGTAAATTATGAGTTTAAATAAAAATTCCTCAGTTAGTCTTATAAATTAAATTAATAATCCATATGACTAACGGGGCTTATAAGTAAAAATTCCCTTTTCTTTCAAAAAGAAAAATTTAAAGAATTTTATTGAAATTTAGATCTTAATTAGAATAATTGTTTTCAAATACTGGATGAAGCACAAAGTAAACAGAGCTTACTAACGACCCAATAGCAAGATAGGTGTCTCCAAACCTCGAGAACAAAACTATTAAATAATAGAACAGATTAAACTGGGTTAAAAGAGATTAATCCAATGTAATCCTCTTTGACTGGGACGGTTGTTTGACTGAACAGACTAGACTGGACTCAATGGAAGAGTCCCATCCAGTTAATCAATCACTCAAGCGTGTCAGATAGAAGTTATAGAAACCTAAGTTCGGAAACACACAAAATGCAAGGTACAGTTTTGGGGAAAAGAACTACAAACTCAGAATCAATGATCGCTTACCAGTGTTCAGCAGAACACTGGTTGGTCAGACGCTTAAAGAAAATGAAATACTACTTCTAGCTAACTGATGGAACGCTCGCTATAGTTTGTTTGTTATGTAGATTACCCACTGTTAAAACAAATCTAGTGCAAATGGCTGGACAATGCTCAGCATGCAAGCAGACCATATAGCCCTCACCGTCATAAACTTACAGGCCTGCGTGCGAAGGACGCAGGAGAGACAGTTTTATTGTCTCTCTGTTTTGTAGTGTTGTTTATGCCTGGAGTAGGGAGGTGCCTTGGCCTGATGGGGAAAAGTTTTAAAACAGGTAATCAAATAACAAAGATGTACTGTAGGTCCAGTGTTTGTCAAAACTCATACGCAGCCAAGCGTGCGTGTTTTGATGGAAGTTGGACGAATGAGCGAGAGAGATGGGTTCCTTCTGAGTTATGGCTAAAGCGTTTTCGTCAGATGGTCCAGACGAAATGAAAACGACTGGCTGATCTGACAGTATGCGGACACAAAGTGTCCTTAATAGATAAATGAAGGATAAAAGAAATAAAAACAATTGATTGGCGTAATTGTAGGATTTGACAAAGATATTTTCAAACCACGGTGACCGAGATAATGAAGTAATCAATACACTAAACCGGATTACAATAGGTTAATCCAATTTGTCTTTATTGGCTGGAACGATTGTTTGTTTGATTGACTAAACTGGAGCATGAAAGAGCCCAAATCAGTGATCAATCAATCAACCGTGTCAGCTATATAATTTCTATAGGTCTCCGAGGTTAGGGAATATGCCAAAAATGTCTGACTTGTAGTCAGACCAAATATCCTAGTTTGGGAACTTGATATTAAATAAACCTAGTAGGCTTTAAGTGTTTGCTCTAGGCTTTCATCATTCTTCTTCAAGTAATAAAGAACACCCTTGTATTTCATCCAGAAAGTGACATTTAAATTTCAATCTTTTCAATTTTCAATGAAATTTGAAACTTAATTAAAATAATTGTCCTTGATAACTGATGAAACACAAAGGGCGTAAACCATTAGACCTATTGATAGGTTTGGCAAAACAAATATTTTTCAAGCGTCGATGACCAAAGTGAATAAGTAATTAAAACAAATTAACTTGGATTAAACTTGATTAATCCAATTAATTCATCCAGTAGTTGGAAGAGTGTTTGCCTGACAAAGCTGAACCGGTTCATGTGAGACCGATTCAGTTATCAATCAAACAGTCGTGCCAATTTATAGAATTCACTAAGTCCTCGAGGCTTGAAAAATATTTGTTTTGCCAAACCTAATATGGATACAGTATTAATATATATCGTAATATTAAAAATAATATTTCATAAAATAATTATGAAACATAATTTTTCTATCACGCTATTGTTTACAAGCGTGAGTTCTTGGCAGAGTTGCAATAAATGTTCATTACTGTGCATACATACTGTAAAATATGAATATTTACTAAAAATGACAAATTACCTTTTAATAGAATGCCTAAGCATTTAAGATTCCAGTACCAATCACATCGATTCAAAACACACAGAAAGAATGTCAATGTCCACACTGGTTACTTAAAATATGAAAAAGTGATTTATTATAAAAATCATAAAATGTACATTCAGACTAGCATAACTATGTCTGATTCTTCAAGCAAAAGATAGATAAATGGGTTCCTAGGGAAGTAGTAGGCATAGTATTTTAAAACCTGTCAAACTGTACAAAATAGATGGCAGGCTACTGTACATGTTATCCAGTGTTGCATATCGTTTCCCCAAAAACATGTAAATCAAAACAATCACCAAAAGAAAAGAAATGAAAGAAATGAAATAATCGAAGATCATTAAACATTCAATATCTAACCCTACTCTATCTTAGTTGCCATTGACACAGTAAACACTGCCTTGCCTGCTTTCGTCACGTGTCTGAAGAAAGGAAACAGGAGGAAAGGACTGGTGGCTAGCTGGTTGCTAGCATGCGCTAGGTCGGCCATGTTGGCTGGGTGTCGTCACCATGAGGTCTGGCCATGCGGCTTGAGTGGAGGCGGCCATCTTCTTGGATGAGAGCTGGTGGGACAGGAAGTGAGGCGTGCACCCCCCCTCGGGCTGGAGAGGGGACACAGGAAGTTTCCTGCCCTGCTGCTGTCTCAGCTCCACACCCCTCTTGGAACCGTCTGGTTGGAGGAGAGAGCGCGCGTGCTCCAAATCTCCCTGTCTGGGTATCTGGCCTTCCGATGGAGGGAGAGATGGAGTACAGAGGACAGGCTTGTCCACTCTGTCGTTGATAATGTTGTCGTCGGAGTGGGAGAGATAGCGTGCCTCAATCCCACGGACTGGCAGAGTATTTGCCGTCCTGATGATGAGTCCGGCAGGACTCTATGATGAGAGAGAGTCGTGGTCACCAGGGCGTGGCAGCCCTTGGTGGCTGAGTAGTCTTTAGCCCTCCTTGTGTGTTGTTGGTTCAGTGATTTTTTTCAAGAGAGAGTTGTGTTCACCAGGGCATGGCAGCCCCCGGTGGCTGAGTAGTCTTTAGCCCTACTGTCCTGTTGTTTTCTGTTCAGTGATGTTTTTGCAAGAGAGAGAGGGAAAACCAGGAAGTCACTTATAAAGTGAGTAGGCGGGGCTTGTTCCTAAGCCCCGGAATGGGTGGGGTTGAGGCACAGTCTTTTCGGCAGACCCCCTTTCTTAGATGGAGTGAAATTAACTTTTTCCTGTTAACTTCTAAGGAACGAGATTTTCCTACATTTGACCAGATATTTGTAATCATCATTATTTTAGACATGTAGAGGTATCAAGCATCATTGTTTTATATCGTTCAGAGGGCAGATGGTTTAAAAAGTTAAATAACCAAAGAAATACATATTCGTACATGTTAAAATCAATGCATAGTTGATGTACATCATATTGGAATACAACCATGTAGTTTAATGTTGTAAAATGTCATTGCATCAAGCAGTTTTTAACACATTCCATGGTTTCCCATTGTCTGTCCTCATTTCAGAGAGGCTGCATATTGCTGTGCAGGAGGTGTTTGTGTGACTAGCTCTTATCTGATCAACATTCCTTTGAGCCATAAAAGTTTCTCATTACAAAGTAGCTAGCCATCCTGAAGCCCCTTTTGGAGGAAATTGGTCAGTCACTGATGTCCGTGGGGGAAGAGGTACATTCAACCCAAAATCCAACACCAGGGTTGATTTGGTTTGAATATGATTCATAAATTGTATATCTGGCTCTCATGCTACACTACTAATCAATTCAGAGCAAGTGTACATAGTAAACTGGACTTTTGGCTTGACAACAAGGAACTCAGTAAAAACAAACATCTTTTCATGAAAACTGAATATCCTGTAACCGCAGTGATAAATACTTTGCCAAAAGTACACAAGTCTCACACTGTTCCTCTCGTTGGCAGACCAATTGTCAGTGGTATAGGTTTCCTTACCAACAATGTCTCTACTTTTATTGACCATTTACTAAAACCCTGGGTTGTTTCCCTTCCCTCTTAGACTAGAGACTCAATTGATTTTATTAACAAGCTCAAGGCTACCAAGATACCTCGTACCTGTCTATTGGTCACACTTGATGTGGCCAGCCTCTACACTAACATACCACACAGTGGTGGTATAGAGGCAGTTAATTGTCTCCACCAGCCGAAGGCAGGGGGAGAGTATGTTTTCGCCCCTGTCCGTCCGTCCGTCCGTCCGTCCGTCCGTCCGTGCGTCCGTGCGTCCGTCCTTCGAGTTTGTTACCAGCTAATCTCCGGCGCCTTTGGCCCGGTCGCTGCCAAAATGAGCACACACACTCCCTGGATGCCAATTCAGAACCTCTGCCCCACATTTTTCAAATGGCCCTGTTCTAGCGCCACCATGAGGCCGATGTTTGCAAAACACATTTCTGTACACTACTCCTACAGATTTTGTCCAAAAATCAAGCCAATCGGTACACAGTATCTCTACAGTCATGTGATCGACATGGATCTGTCTGATTGTCCATATTCCATCCTGATTGGATGAGATTGGCTTTCAAATGCCTCAAATCACAAACGCAGAGTGCAATTAACATGATATCGTGCACACACGTTCCCACTAGGCAGAGGAAGAAATGCCACTTCATATTTTTGAAATCAGCCTCATGGTGGCGCTATAACAGGCCAATTCGTGGTTTTAACTCCAACCATCAGTTTCAAACTTTGTAAGCGCACTCCTCGATAGGTCAAGGAAAAACCCTTTCCTTGCATTTTTCACATCAGCCTTTTATAGCGCCACCAGGAGGCTTATGTAAGACATTTCTTTGGATATTACTCCTTCTGATTTTACCCAAAATTAACACAAATCAGTACACAATATCTCTACAGTCATATGATCAGGACGGATCTGTCCTGTATTAAATATTCCATCCTGATTGGCTAAGATTGGCCTCCAAACTTTGCAGGATTGATCCGTTTCAAACAAAATGCCTCAAATCAAACACAGCGTGCAATTGTAATGAAATTGTGCACGCACATTCGCAAAAGGCCAAGGAAGAAATTACACTACAAAATGTTCATATCAGCCTCATGGTGGCGCCATGAAAGGTCTAAGATTGGTGAAGAACACATGCCACCCTTTTTACATTGGCCTATTATAGCACCACCAGGACGCGTGGCTGGTGGAGACCTGTGCTCGGAAGAGCACTTCTTCTAGTTACTATTTGAGACAAAGGGATCCCTTTGACAAGCCCAGCACCATCTGTGTTAGTGAACTCACAGAGTTGGTTCTCACCACTAACTATTTACATTTTTTAAATGACTACTATCTCCAAATCAAGGGTACGGCCATGGGCACAACCATGGCCCCAAATTATGCTAACCTGTATATGGGCTTGTTCGAGGAATCCTTTGTTCTCAATCCAGACAGTAACCCCTTTTTTGCCAGTATAATTTCCTTCCACCGTTATATTGATAACATTTTTATTATCTGGGATGACTCAGCAGAAAACCTACATAAATGTTTTACTGCAACACTAAGATCAGTTTTTTGGACGTGCTGGTATTAAAAGAAGGGGATACTTTAGAAACGGATCTTTTCAGAAAACCCACATAGAAACTGGGGACAGTTTTCACCCGAGACATCTTATCCAAAGTCTCCCTATTAGCCAATTCCATGAGCGTTACAAGATACAATCTGCTGATCTCACAAATAGATTTCAGATACGAGGGTATCAACCAGAATGGATAAACAGCGCTGCTATGCGTTTTGAAAATGTGTCACAGGAGGAATGTCTGAAGTGAACCCTGTCAAACGGTCACAACAAAGGAATAATTCACCTTTATGTGTTACCAGATACTCACCTATGGGCTCAGAGTTCAGAAAAATTCTGTCTGAACACATATGGTTGAATCTGACCCTAGACTAAAATTGTTTTTTAAGGAACCTCCAAAATACACCGTTTGTCAGCCTTCTGATTGGTCCCTGAGACTGCCTGACTGGCCAACCAGAAAAAATCATTCACTTTTTGCTATCAGGGGTGGAGTTTGTGCAGTGGAGAATGTTGCTTTAGGCTTTCATCACCGTGGGCACTGCGCGACACGGCGAGCGTGCAGTACGGCCCCGCGAGGTGATAGCGATTTCGCTCATTATAATGAATAAGCTTCAACAGACTAGTTCACATGGACCTTATCAATGTAACTAAGAGTTACAATTGGGTACATATATTTTAAATGGGCAGAATTACGAAAGCCAGCCTATTATGTGAGTAGAAATATAATCTGTCTGTCATCTTCCTACCCAAGATGCACAGCGCTTTCTCTTTCTATTTATCTCCTCTGCCTGATCCAGAGGATTAAACTAATTAAAACATATATTTTCAGGGGAAAACGCATAGGTTCCGAACGGAACCATGTTTATTTAACTCATTGACTGCGCCGCCACGAGTTTCCCGAGTTATTCCCGTTGTCTGAGGCTGCGTAGCCCGAGTTTCACGAGTTGGGGCTGTTTTCAAGGTTTATGCAAAAGTACACTTTCCCCTAGCCTGTTACAAAATGTCATGTTTCTATGATAAAAGGGTGGTTAAAAATCACACATCAAAGTCAGCTTGTTTGAAAACAAAGGAGAAATCGACCTCCCCAGTCCCCATGACCCAAAGTGAACTCATTTATCAGGACACGGCTTCAGTTCTGCCGACACAGTGCGGCGCGGCCGCAGCAGTGGTGAAACAAAACTAGCAGATCTTCAAGCAGACCATTCTGCATGAATCAAAAACATTTTCACTTGAAAAGCTGTGACCTGCTGCACTGGGTCACCCTAACTCTAACCCACACACAGCTCCATATACCCACACAAAAAAGTTCAAAGTTTCTACAACAAAAGTTTACCAAAACGGTAAGACCCAGCAAGAAAACAATGGCTACATCAGAGCCTCGTAGCAACCGCCCGGCCTCTCAGGCCTCTCTATACCAAAACAAGCCAACACAAACACATCAACAACACAGCAACACCTCCCAGATGAAAGCATTGACAAATCAACACTCAAAGTGTTATAAAAGTTTCAACATAAACTTACCTCAGTGTGATGAGGAGAGCGTTGGTGTAACACACACACACACACACACAGAGAGAGACAGATAAGTCCAGTGCCGTTTAGTGTCAGTAGATCAGTAATCCTATAGTTTCATTCGTGTAGTTTTCTTTTTCTGTTTGTGAGCGGGTTTCATGCCCTCACCGCGGCACAGCAAGCGCCCGACGGCTAGCCATGGTTCGCCGGTCGCCTCTGATTCTGGTTCCCGTCGCGAACCAGCCCGATCCCTGGACGCGGGCGAGGGGCTAGAGCGCCTCCATCGAACCCCGGTCCTGGTCAGATCACCATGGATGCCTTTCTAATCGCCAATTTGCCCCGTCCGGAGACGGATACGGAGTACGAGACGGATGAGGCGGCGCCGCCGTCCCAACAACACACACCGCGGGCAGACATGGCTCCACTGCCCGCACTCCTCACGCCGGGAATCGGTGGCTTGCGTGAGGCCACGCGAAGAACGCTCTGCCATGCCCATGTCGCCGAGAGATAACATCGAGACGCTCTCCCAGTCCCAGAGTGAGATGTATGTATTATCCATATCATTGATCCATTCAAAAACAGCAGATAGCAGTCAGTGCAAGTTCACAGCGCATCACTTTGTAGCCTACTTTCCTGACTAACTAACTTTCGCTAAATTATTCACTCGATCAAATGATGTGTACTGTACAGGTCCGTGTCCGATGCAGATGATGTCATCGGCAGCACTGATGATTGTCAGAGCAGTATAATCAGAGAGTGGTGTCACCGCGGGGTCAGAAACAGCGCTGGTCACGTGGTTCATTGTCACTTTACACCTCATAGACTTCAATGCATTTTGTAAACTTCCGGTTGGCCGTTTATCACTATACGCCAATAGATGTGTGCGTAGAAGACCTGGCCCCATGAAGTGAACGGGAGTGACGCAACTCTCCATTCTAGGGCTCTGATGATTGTGAGTGGCACCCCCGGAGAGCAACACGCAACCGCAAAGACGACCCTTTCTATGCGCGTAAGTTGTGCACATGCAGCACACATTGCGCGCGCGTGCACACACACACACACACACACACACACACACACACACACACACACACACACACACACACACACACACACACAGTATATTCTGTATAATGTATTTATTTATTTAGATGAGTAACTAATCGCTCTGGGTCTACTAAATGCCTAAAACATTTCCCATGTCAATATGTTCAAAATAAAACAGCATAATGGCAAATATAAATGTATTTTTCTGTTCAAGTTATTCTAGTCAAGGTATTGATGTTTTGTCATTACCCATAACAGTAAAATACATATTCCCATTTTCACCATGCAGTACCCCTGCATACCCATAGTACACATACACCCACAGCAAACCTTTATGTATCTCATATAGCATTGATGCTTTTCACACACACACACACACACACACACACACACACACACACACACACACACACACACACACACACACACACACACACACACATGGAAACAGAACTTTTCATTCAATTTGAGGAGTAAATAATGTATTTTATTTTGGTATGCGTTTTCAGAAGCTGATCAAGGAAGTGCTTCTCTGTCAGGCACTGGGACACAGAGACCTTCAAGCAAAGGAACAGGCAAAGGTAAGATAAAAATAATGATATTTTTTATATATATATATATATATATATATATATATGTGTATATATGTGTATATAAATATATATATATATATATATATATATATATATATATATATATATATATATGTGTGTATATATATATATATATATATATGTGTGTATATATATATATATATATATATATATATATATATATATATATATATGTGTGTGTGTGTGTGTGTGTGTGTGTGTGTGTGTGTGTGTGTATATATATATATATATATATATATATGTGTGTGTGTGTGTGTGTGTGTGTGTGTATATAGGAGCTCCTGAGCTTCACCGAAGCCATTGTCGAAGCCTGGTGCACCCCGCGACCCACCCAACCCCTCTGGCCCGATCCTCGGAGTATGAGGAGGTCAGCCCATGTCCCTGAGAAGATACCGCCCAGACCACGAAGGAGAAACCCTACAAGGGTCTGCTACATCTGCAGCAAAATACATAAGAAAAGGAGTGAGACCTCATTCTACTGCCCTCTGTGTCTTGTGCCTTTGCACAGGAGGCTTTGTTTCGAACGGTACCACGCAGAGATTGACTATGAGCATGCAAGCGGTGCTCGACGTCGACGATAGACAGACACATTTTGATGACATGAGTGTAGACATACTGTGTACCGATTTGTGTGATTTTAGGGCAAATTCTGTAGGAGCAGTGTCCAAAAATGTGTTTGAAAAAATCGGCCTGATGGTGGCGCTATATGGGACAGATCCATTTTGATGACATGAGTGTAGACATACTGTGTAGCGATTTGTGTGATTTTAGGGCAAAATCTGTAGGAGTAGTGTCCAAAAATGTGTTTTGAAAAATCGGCCTGAAGGTGGCGCTAAATGGGACATATCCATGTTGATGAGATGAGTGTAGACATACTGTGTACCGATTTGCGTGATTTGAGGGCAAATATTGTAGGAGCAGTGTCCAAAAATGTGTTTTGCAAGAATCGGCCTCATGGTGGCGCTAGAAGAGGGGCATGTGAGAATTGATGGGTGGAGGTTGTAGGTTGGCAGGCAAGGAGTGTGTGTGCGAAATTTGGCATGGATCGGGGCAACGGTTGCGGAGATACGATGTGACGTGCAAAAGTGTGACGTGTGACGGACGGACAGACAATGTGCCCATTACACTGTAAGAAAATATTGTTTTTGTTTCAAATCATAAAGCAAGCATCTGATGTAATAAATAAAGAGCTGTGAGTAAAAAAAAATGAGTTGTTTGCTTGAAAAGAGACCATTCACAAAAACTTCTTTTTCTCCAGTTGTTATTCTGAGAGGGCTTGGTTTTGGTGAAACAAGGGTTTTCAAATGGCTATAACTAAAGAAGTGTACATGATAAAAACATAGTTTTTTTTTCTGTGGAAACTAGAAGTTATCCTCTTTCATCTGGGCCATGGCATGACATAGTCATCATTAGACAGAATAAAAAAAAAAAAGGTAAACATGGTAAAAAATCAAGAAATGCTTGGCAACCTAGCTTGATAGTTCACTTTTAATGGTGGCAGTCAATGAGTTAATACCGGAGGACAAGGTCCCCCATTGGGATAACAGCACCATCTGGCGATGCAACAGAGTAAAACTCATAAGCTCCCGTACGATAAATTCATTTGTCGGAAGGGCTGTCAATCACAAACGAGGGCGTAGCCCCCGAGTGCATAAAAGCCAGCCCGTCTATCATGACGGCCTCTAAGACCGCTCCTCTGCCCGCAACTTGCGAACCGAGGGGCCTTAATCTGGGGGACCTTGTCCTCCGGTATTAAATAAACATGGTTCCGTTCGGAACCTATGCGTTTATTTTCATACCTTCCGGACAAGGTCCCCCATTGGGACACATATACTCCCCAAGAAGTCATGAACCGACAGAACTGTCGTGTACACAGACCACACCCAAAAGGAGGCCCCGTCAACCGACGTGACCCCTCCTGAGACTGGACCGACCCAGACGCACAGGGCCTGGGCATGTGCAGACAGTAAGAAAGACCCTGACAGACCGAAGTCTGCCTTAAGCGCTAAGAGCAGACACAGGTTCGCCTCATAATACTACAGTAATATAAGGGAAAAACTCAGGGTCCCCCCAGGTATCCTTGGGACAGCGGCACGCTGCCCCAGGAAGGGGAGAGCCGCCCCACTACACAGTAGAAGGGGCAGCAGCACCCAGAACCGAATGCGCCAGAGCAGAAGGCGCAACATCTAGGTGATAGTAGGTCGCAAAGGTAGACGGCGAAGACCAATTCGCCGCCGCACAAATCTCATTAACCGAGACACCTTTGGACATGGCCCAAGAAGTCGACACACCCCTAGTGCTATGGGCCTTAAGTGCTTCCGGCACTTCAGACCCCGCAC
This sequence comes from Nannobrachium achirus, assembly GCF_963921795.1. NCBI lineage: Eukaryota > Metazoa > Chordata > Actinopteri > Myctophiformes > Myctophidae > Nannobrachium > Nannobrachium achirus. The sequence goes on from NC_137814.1 coordinate 63,300,736, forward strand.
GGGCGTAAGCCAACTTTATAGCATCCACAATCCACCTCGACAAGGTGGGCTTGGACACTGCTTTTCGCTGACGGGCATTCATGACCACGAAAAGCTGAGAAGTAGACCTGCTGTTCACCGTCCTGTCACAGTAGGCCTTCAAGGCCCTTACAGGACAAAGACAATGTAGACGCCTATCCTCCTCCGATGCAAACGGAGGAGGGTGAAAAACCGTCAACACAACAGGTTCCTTCGGGACCACTTGGTTCTTAGGAACAAAACGCAGATGCGGTTTCAAAAGAACCAGAGTCATTATTGAGAAAACTCATACAATCAGGGCTCACAGAGAGCGCAAGAAGGTCGCTCACTCGCTTGGCAGTAGACAAAACCAGCAAAAGAGCCGTCTTGAAACTCAAATGTTTCAAGAGGTCCTCTCAAGCGGTTCAAAAGGTGCTCTACAGAGACCCTCAAGAACCACCTGAAGATTCCAAGCAGGGAACAAAGCTCTAGTCACAGGTCTTAAACGGTCGACACCGTACATGAACTTGACCACCTCAGGGAATTTAGATAGGCCCTTGCCTGACACCCCCAGGTGACAGGCATCAATAGCCGCTAAATAACCCCTAAGCAGAGAAAACGCCAGACCAAGGTCCAGGCGGTCCTGCAAGAAACCAACACCTTCTGGGCTGGAGCCAAGTGAGCCACCACAGGTGGCTCCTGTAGCTCACACCAGTCCCAGAAAGCATTCCACCTTCCATCACATACCACCCTAGTGGGGTGAGGCGAAGGTCCCCTCACTGAGAAGTAGAGGGGGCACTTCGCGTTCTCCTGGGAAGCAAAGAGATCGACCCGAGGTTGACCGAACCTGGAGAAGATCTGTCTCACCACCGCTTGGTGGAGAGACCAATCCTCGTAGCGAGGCTCCCCCCTGGACAACAGATCGCGCCGCCGTTCTGAAGGCCTGGAACATGGGAGGCTCTGAAGGACCTCAGGCGCGGTACAGACCCCTGGCTGAGCGCCCCTCGTGGGTGGCGCCCCAGCCCGAGCGGCTGGCGTCTGTGGTGATCGCCTTGCGTGACACCACCTCGCCCAAGGAGACTCCACTCATTAACAACGCCTGGTCCACGCCATGGGACTAGCGCGTCCATGCAGGCCTGGCAGACCACCACTTCCCTGTACCCTTGCAGGGGAGGAATCCTGAGCGTCAGTGTCCACCGCCGGAACGGTCTCATAAGAAACCTGCCCAGGCGAAGAAGTTGCAACGCTGAGGCCATCAGCCCTGCCAACTTCATACACTCCTTGTAACTGACCACTTGGTCCAATTGAAAGGAGCGAAGACGCGTCAGGAACCTGTCCACCCTCTCCAGTAGTCAGGTTTGTTATGTTAAGAGATGTATGTTTGTCGGATTTTTGTGAGGATTTGTAAAACTATACATTTTTGGAATCTTCAGAGCATGGGGAATCCAAAAATCAATGTTTCCATTTGCACAGACACCTGCAAAGGTGCCATTTTGGATGTTCAAAATGGCCGACATAAAATACATCATTTGTGCTATCTTGGCTTCTAGACAACCTAGAAACTTCATTAAACATGCCAATCCTATTTTTTCTGGGTCAAGGAATCGAATGAGTAAATGTTGGGTGTAAAATGTTCCGGACCCCCACCCCCTTTCTGGGGGTTATCTATTTTGGGACCTCCCAGAACAGTACGCCAGCCAATTAATGTCCTATTTTCATAATAGTAGAGTTGTTTTGTAGGTTTTAAAACCTCCTGGGCTCATTTATTGCACTTTTAAAGCAGCCAGAATAATCCTTCTGACTTTTGGTTGTGGTCTTTCCTCACCTGGGACCCCCAGACAGACCCCTGAGTCTGTCTCAGTAATCGCTCTGCTCCAGAACAATGTTAAATTAGATCATAATTGAAGCATAAATGTTGTTGTAGCTGGGCTCTGAAAACAAAAAGGAGCAGTAGCAAATACCAGGGGTCTTCCACAGGGGGTCCGGGACCCCCGGGGGGGACCTCAGTTACTACAGGAGGGTGCCCGCCAAATCTTGATGGGATTTGAAACTGTAACCTTTGATGGTTTATTAGTATTCTCAGTATTATTTGTAACATTTTTGTGTTGGACAGTTATTGCGACCGTAGGTCGCATTTACTATCAAACCCTGCACAAAGTGTAAGTCCGTCCGTCAGTCCGTCAGTCCGTCAGTCAGTCTGTCTGTCACACCTCACACGTCACACTATTGCCCTGCTCATATCTCCGCAACCGTTGCCCCGATCCATGCCAAATTTTGCACACACGCTCCTTGGACCCCCGGAGCTCCAGGGACCCCCAGGTCCCTGGGGGACCCCCAGATGTAAAAAATGACCAAATGTGCTAAACTGACCAAATGACCACCCCAACGGGGCTGCTCACGGGGAATTCCCGGGGACCACCGACTCCTGGTGCTCCAGAACGGATGCAAAAGTGGTGGCGCCCCCAGTGGAGGACCCCCTACACTGCAGCTCACATAAATTGCCGTAACTCCGGCTAGGAGCGACCGGGACAGCCGGGGCCGGTACCTATTCGTCCGCCTTGGCGGCGCGGAGACCCCACCCCTCATTTCTCACATGGCCCTCTTCTAGCGCCACCATGAGGCCGATTCTTGCAAAACACATTTTTGGACACTGCTCCTACAATTTTTGCCCTAAAATCACGCAAATCGGTACACAGTATGTCTACACTCATCCCATCAACATGAATCTCTCCCATATAGCGCCACCTCCAGGCCGATTTTTAAAAACACATTTTTGGACACTGCTCCTACAGGTTTTGCCCTAAAATCACGCAAATCACTACACAGTATGTCTAAAAAAAAATTGCCCTATTTGTGGAGATAAGTGACCTACGGTCGCTTATCTCCCGATTAGGGAGTCTTACTGGTGGTTAACAGGTGTTAATTGAGTTTGTGGGGAGGGGGGGGGGGGGGGATAAAGCCCCCTCTAGCCCCCCCTGGAGCCGTCCCTGTTGCAACGTATTACTTTAGGCGCGCAGACTAACATGTCCATTTATTGCACTGCACTCACACTGACAACACAACATACACACCTCTGTGTTATCGTCACCCCAAAACCCACACCCTATCCTCTTAAAGAGCTCATGGTCAATTATGCCCAAAGAGATTCACTACATGTCCTCCCTAATGATGTTGACAGTCTTTGTTTGTATTGTTTAAGCAGCTGCACCATCCCTTGTAATCTGCTTTGCAGCCACATTTGATGAGCTCAAGTATTGCCTATATTTATATGAGTTAAAGCGAAGGATCTCAACGTCTTATGCCTTACCTTAGTTTCCTTTTAGTTGACCTTGTATCAGTGAACTGTACTGTCATGAAACTGTAATTTTTCCTATGCAAAACCTCTAATAAATACTTCAATCAAATCAATAAAAAAGCCTTTGAAGCAGGGAGGGCAAGACACTTGACTAGAACATACCCTCCACTTTCTGAATTCCATCTATTTTCTTCAATTGATGGAAGCTCAGGGGAATTTGTCAGGTATGACAAAGTAGGCATCATAATACGATACCTTCATCAAGGGACATGATTTTGAGGAAGTGCACACACATGAAGAGGCTGATGCCCTGATTCCTCATCAAGTCCTTGCCTCTGCTGCTTATGGTGCTTTGTGAGACATATGTGTTTGGTCACCCGACACTGCTGTTACTTCTCTGAAATTTGCAACAGTCAAAGCCAAAGTACAAAAAAAAAGTAAATAGATATATTTGAGCGAGTTCAAGTTATTGAATGTCACAAATGTCAAGGGTTCCTTGGCCTACACAATTCGTCATGGGTCAACGCCTACTTGAAGCCTGATAATGATGACATTAAGCCATTAACCGCTTCAAGGACGTTAGCAAGAGTTCCATTTCTCCTGAGCTTATTAATGGTGAGCTTCCATCAACATTGCAGTCATTGGAGCATGTTGCATGCCGTGTTTACAGTTCAAAAGGTCCAACAACCAACTCGTGCTGCACTGCTACCACATATCCTCCATGCCAACTATGTCACAATGCGGGATAAATCATACCTGACAAATTGCCCTAAGCTTCCACCAATCGAAGAAAATGGGTGAAATTCAGAGAGTGGAGGGTATGTTCCAGTCAGGGGTCTTGCCCTCCCTGCTCAAATAACCTGCCTTCCACTCTATGCTATGGTGGAGAGACTGTGTCAACACTATTAGGTTGGACATTGAAGATGACGATGATAAAGACAAATAGATCCTGCATGTCTGAAATTACTGTATTGTAGTGAATCTCCTTGGGCATAATTGACCATGGGCTCTTTAAGAGGATGGGTGTGGGTTTTGGGGTGACGATAAAACAGAGGTGGGTGTGTGTGTGTGTGTGTGTTTGAGTGCAGTGCAATAAATTGACATATTAGTCTGCGTGTCCCAAAATATGAAGTTGCAATACCTTAAATATTGCAATCCCAGCAGTAACACCTGTCAACCATAACTGTCCAACACAAAAATTGTATAAATAATACTGAGAATACTAATAAACCATCAAAGCACAATACCGGTACATAAACCAAGTTTCAAATCCCATCAAGATTTGGTGGGCCCCCTGTAGTAACTCTGAGGACCCGCCAGGAGTCCCGGACCCCCTGTGGAAGACCCCTGGTATTTGCTACTGCTCCTTTTTGTTTTCAGAGCCCAGCTACAACAACATTTATGCTTCAATTATGATCTAATTTAACATTGTTCTGGAGCAGAGCGATTACTGAGACAGACTCAGGGGTCTGTCTGGGGGTCCCAGGTGAGGAAAGACCCCAACCAAAAGTCAGAAGGATTATTCTGGCTGCTTTAAAAGTGCAATAAATGAGCCCAGGAGGTTTAAAAACCTACAAAACAACTCTAATATTATGAAAATCGGACATTAACTGGCTGGCGTAATGTTCTGGGAGGTCCCAAAATAGATAAACCCCCAGAAAGGGGGTGGGGGTCCGGAACATTTTACACCCAACATTTACTCATTCGATTCCTTGACCCAGAAAACATAGGATTGGCATGTTTAATGAAGTTTCTAGGTTTTCTAGAAGCCAAGATAGCACAAATGATGTATTTTATGTCGGCCATTTTTAACGTCCAAAATGGCGGCTTTGCCGGTGTCTGTGCAAATGGAAACATTGATTTTTGGATTCCCCATGCTCTGAAGATTCCAAAAAGGTATAGTTTTACAAATCCTCACAAAAATCCGACAAAAATACATAAGGAACCTGACTACAGAGAGAGGCGGGCAGACATCGTGGTCGAATCCAGAGATATCCCTATGAAGGAGATCTGCCGGGAGGGCGTCAACACACTTTTGCCAAAAGACGTTGAAACCCAAGGCCTTCAGGTGGGCCAACACCAAGTCGGTGCAATATCCCTATTCCAGAAGGGATGCAGCCCCCCCCCGCCCCTTTTTTTTTTCTGAACCAGGAAAAATTCGAGTCCAGAAACCAACCTGGTTCGGGTCTCGCAAGAGCTCTACTACAGCACCATTGCATAGTACCGAGCCTATTTCCTCACTCAGAGCCCCTGCTTACAAGCGCGGGCTCGAGTGTAAATACCCCTGCTGAAAGCGGGGGTGGTTCAAGAAATGTAATCTAAGGCCGCGTGTTACTGACGTAACACCCATTGCTCGGATTGCACAGTCTCCAATGTTTATCAGAATACCAGGGGTATTAAATAAACAAGGGTTCCGTTCGGAACCTAACCGTTTCACACAACGTGCTAACGTGCTGTGAAACGAGGGAGAAACCGTTAGGTTGCACGGGGGAGAAGGAACTTTGGGGATTAGCACTTCCGTATCCGGGAAGCTCCCCTCCGTATCCGGTGACGGTCGCGCCAACGGGCGTGACGTCAACATGTTGAACGGTGGTGGAAAGAGAAACAGAAAGAGCATTCTGCGAGGTATGGTTCATTACGTAAAAACATTTACCCCAGCACGGGGAAAAACGTGTATACGTTTAAACCAGATCTGAGGCCTTTAATAGTTCCTTGCGGGGAAAATTAGGCCAACTCACGATCCCACACACCGATAGTGAATCCATCTTGAAAACTCCTAATCCCACGTCCTGTCCTGCACTAGAATCGACACTACAGTGCCGTTTAGTGGAGGCAGAGGAGAATTGCACATAGGAGAAACCAAACCACTGTGAACCGCAGTTAACATGGGTGGGAACCTCAGCATGTCTGCAAACCCATTCTGATTGTAACCTGTCTGCATGACTGCATGACTGGGAAATCAGTTATCGTGAGTGAGTAGAGAGCCCTGCATGGGATCCATTACACTGGGTGGTTGCATGCGATAAGAGGTTGTCCGTGCAAGTGTAGGAGTGAGCAGGCCACGCTTGCTCAAAACACTTTTTACCCAAGACATTGGGGACAAGGGAGGCAGCAAACATTTTCATTATCCCTGCATGGAATAAGGAAAATAAATATTAGCGCCTGGGGGAAGGGCCCTGTGTAGTCAGGGACCCCTGTACCCACAGTCCAAAGTCATTTACGCCACCTCTTCCCACAGGTTCTGTGGGAGGAGTCCGGCTCGGCGTCCCTGAAGAGTGTGAAGACGCTGGTACACAACACTCCATGCTCCTGTTCTGAACTGAACTCGGCACGACAGTGCCGCTCAGTGGAGACAGAGGAGAATAGCACAGAAGAGAAGCTTTGTTATTGTGACTAATAGCAAAGCAGTGGAGCCCATTGCAAACCAGGAAAAACTTTTTAATTGTCATCAGTCTGCAGGACTGGGACAATAAGTTATCCTTTGAGTGATTAAAGAGCCCTGCATGGGTCTCTATACACTGACTGGCTGTAAGCAGAGAGGAGGGTCCTTTGTGCTAGGGACTGAGAGGTAGGTAAACAAAAAGTTTTGTTCGACCACCACACTCTCACTGATGACCTGGGAAAAAAACTACTGGGCAACAGAGATTTTCATTCTCCCCTGCGTGGGACATAACTCAAACGTCTGCATTTGGGGGGAGGAGGACCGTGTGCAGTCACGGAACCCAGACCCCGTGGAGGGCTAGGCCCTCAACCCTATGTCATCTAACACACCCACTTCCCACAAGCCTTGTGGGGAGAGCTGTGTTTAGTGCGCTTGGGCGCAAGTAAGTGGTCTCCTTGAGCCCCACCATGTGGAAAAACCACAGTCCGCGTGCCGCAGACCCAGGCCCCCTTCCACTGGCACAGTGGAGGGGAGAGCGGGATGTACTGGGGCGCCGCCGACCCATTCCCCTCCTTCTGCATGGAGGAGGGGAGAGAGGGGGTTGAGGCGGAGGTGGGCGGAAGGATGCAGGGTCCTCGTGGAACCGAGGACTTGCAAGACTCACTTGTAGGAGGAATACTGGGAGAAGAGCCTTCAACCAAATTCAATTCCTCCTCATCCTCACTCTCAAATTCATCCCCGCCTTTAACAGCGTTGTTCGGAGGCGTGCCACCAGAACATAAGCGTGCCAGGAAGATCCGGGCTCAGCCAGCATGGCCGAGAACAAAAAATCCAAGGGGAAGGAGGAGGAAGTCGCCGTTAGCCACCCCCAGCGTGGGGGCAGCCAGGCGGACCAGTAGGTTCGTAGGGCCGTAGGGCACCAGCGGCGCGCTGGAGCCCCCAATAGGCGTCGTGGCTGCAGGCGGGAACCGGAGCCGCCGCTAGCCGCCCCCGGCGTGGGAGCGGCCGGGCGGGGTCCCTCGAAGTTGCAGACGCCAGCCGTAGGGCACCAGCGGCGCGCTGGAGCCCCCAATAGGCGTCGTGGCTGCAGGCGGGAACCGGAGCCGCCGCTAGCCGCCCCCGGCGTGGGAGCGGCCGGGCGGACTAGCAGGCTCTCCTCCCTGGAAAGAGAGAGGGCGAGGGCCGGCGTGTGGTCCCGTGAAGTTGCAGACGCCAGCCGTAGGGCCCCAGCGGCGCGCTGGAGCCCCCCATAGGCGTCGTGGCTGCAGTCTGCGGCCCGGGGCGAGAAGCAGCGCTGTGGCGTACAGCGCCGCGAGCCCCGGGGGCAGAAATGTCCGGTGGAAGGAAAATCCAGGCAGGCCACAAAGCTAGTGGAGGCTAAGTGAAGGAAGCACAACAGCGGGCACCGCTGCGTGCCAAAACAAACCTGCCAGGAGAGGCCCGGAGCCCTGGTCGGCGAGACCAGGGCGGCGGGGACAATACGAGAAAACACCGGACAAACAGTGGAAAGTCCTAGCCAGCTAGAAGTAAAGACAATAGCGACACCCAAGCTAGGGCGCGCTAACAATCAGTGCCCTGGGCGAGGGCCTTCTATCATGAGGCTACCAAACAATGGAACAAGCAAGCAAGGCCAATTGCTAACGCTCGAAAGACTCACCACATGAAGCAGCCTGCGGGATCATCGAAGGAAATTCCGAGGGTGTCCTCACCAGCGATAAGTCTCCAGCATCCAGACAGACCACACTTCCAGGGGAACAAGGATAGCAGCATGCTAACCGAGGGCCGTGGAACATCGGACATCGTGGCGTTGGCGAGCTAGCAGCTAAGCCAGGCTAAGCTAAGCTACACCAGGCTAACGCACGAAAGACAGTCTGAGGGAAGAGAAGGGAAACTTTACCGCGGAGAAAGGTGAGTAAACCGATCACTGGAGAGTCGAAGGAGTAGAGATAATAATATCGTACAGTAATTATTCTATAAAAACCAATGGCCGACTTCCTAGCCGCCGCTTCAGGCTAACTTTACAGAATAAAAAGGAGAATGGCTGAGTTCGCTTCCAGTTGCGATCAAGGCAGAGGAGCGGAAGAGGCCGTCATGATAGACGGGCTGGCTTTTATGCACTCGGGGGCTACGCCCTCGTTTGTGATTGACAGCCCTTCCGACAAATGAATTTATCGTACGGGAGCTTATGAGTTTTACTCTGTTGCATCGCCAGATGGCGCTGTTATCCCAATGGGGGACCTTGTCCGGAAGGTATGAAAATAAACTACTGTTTTGCTATGTAACTACTGTACTTTTTTCTTCCCTTTTTATTAATATCACGTAGATGTGTGTTTGTTTGTTTTTTGGTACTTTATATAGCTGTAATGAGGCTATGAAAAATCTTTTTTCCCCCATCCACTTCCACTATAAAATAATCTGCAATGGTGATTCTGTCCCACTGGGATTAAACAAATTAAAACATATATTTTCGGGGGAAAACCCCTGTTTTGCAATGTAACTACTGTACCTTTGTCTTCCCTTTTTATTAATATCACCTAGATGTTTTTCCTTTGGTACTTTAAATTGCAATAATGAGGCAATGAAAATACCCTCTCCCCCCATTCACTGCCACTATAAAAACAATCTGCCCAGGGTCATTTGTAACACCATAGTAACAGGGCAGAATGGGGCGGGATTTGCAAATGAGAGAATTGGTGTTTAGACGCCCCCCCAATCTGAGAGACCTGTTGGTCCACTCATACACTAAACCTGTTAATTCAAAAAACTTTTTGTCAGACATCCCTCCGGGCAATTATAAGTGCTCTAATTGTGCACAGTGTGGCTTCACCAACAAATGTCAATACTTTACACACCCACACAGTGGAAAAGAGGTTGCTATACGGGGTACTATCATATCAAGTGCTCTTGTGGACTTGCCTATATAGGCAAGACCAACAGGGCCCTCCGCACCAGAATAAGTGAACATAGGAGTAACATCAGATGCGGTGACGAACGAAACCCAGTTGCAGCTCATTTTAAAAAATACGGACATAGCATAGGGAGGCCTACTATACACTTAACACGATGGCCCCCTGTGGACTCGATGAAGAATTTGATAACAAGCCTTTTTGTGACATGTTTTCCTTCCTCTGTATATACTTATATTTATACTTATGTTTATATTTTTCCTAATTGTGTGTACATTAGTGTTGTCAAAAATATCGGTATATCGATAAATATCGGTGCTGAAAAAATCCATTCGGTACAATACGACTTTTCCGTAGTATCGGTAGTATCGATACTACGTTTTACAGTTCGGTACGGCCATGCAAGCTGGAGCGTTCCCGAGCTGTGGCGGCTTATTTTCTCTTTCTTTTCTTTAACTCTCGACAACAACAGGTCCCCTCGCTCAAATAAATAATCTCATTACAGTTCATCTGAACAAAAACAACGATGCGTGCTGAACAGGGCTATAGTGTTCCGTCTATCTCTCTCGCTCTCTCTCTCCCCGTCCCTCCCTCCCTCATCCCTCCACACACACTCTGACTCTCTCACACACACAACGAACTGCAGCTAGTGCGCAGCCACCACAGCTAATCTACGAGGCATACAAACTCACATCATGCCAAAGAATGGCCAGATTAATGCACACGCTTTACGTGCTGAAGGACAGGGGACCATGCTATTCCCGCAAAAGTGCTGAAATCAAAGGCTGCTGAAGCGCTAAAAAATGTCCGTGAAGCGTCTATTTTATTTTCCGTGCGAATCGTCTATTTTACGTGCTATCAACAGTGCGTTTCCTCCCTGTTGGTAGCCAGCCACACATATCCACAACATTGCACTACATAACTGCATGTAATCATGAGCAGCATGTGTGTCCACTGCAGCCTGCTTGTTTAGCGTCCTGTGCTAAGATAAACACATCTCTGAATCTGATCACCCAACGTCGCCAGGTTTTGTTTTTGAGAGAGAAACAAGCTACCAGGGGGGTTGCTTGTTGATACTGATGACAGTATAAAAACAGAAAGGATTGCCAAGCCAATTTCACCAGCATATTAACAATAATCAAAGTCGTGTACACTGTAGGGAGCTACAATGGAAAAAACTATGGCTCGTGGACCAACCGGTAACTTTGTACACGACTTCGTACATTTCCCATAGATTCTATGGGACTTGACCACTTGCTCCTGCCCTTCGTGTACACGGTCTGTGCCGTCTATAGTTTCTTAATGGGGGGCAGCAGAGAGCCATATGTACACAGGCCCTAGGTGGTGTCCACGACCAGTAGTTTTACATGAACCCTCAGAGGGACACTGTGGGCTTATCAAGTGGTCCGTGGTGGTTCTCAAAGTGAGGTCGGGGGACCCTCAGAGGGACACTGTGGGCTTATCCATACGTTGGCTACAGGGGGGAAATAATTAAATGTACTTTTCATCGTGCCTGTTGCTAAGGTATGGCAACATGATTGGTGTCTTGCAAGACACCAGTCATGTTGCCATACCTTAGCCTTTCCTGAACTGACACCGCTGTGAACATGTGTACACAGCCAGCATATTACTCAATGCCAAACTTTGCACACACACTCCTTGCCTGCCAATCCACAACCTCCACCCCTCCAGGGACCCCCAGGGCTTATCTCCCGATTAGGACACTTTCCAGCATAGTGACATGCAGAACAAACTGTCCATATAGTATGGTTTACATAAAAGTCAGTTGTCTTTCACACACACACACACACACACACACACACACACACACACACACACACATATATATATATATATATATATATATATATATATATATATATATATATATATATATATATATATATTTCATTTATTTATTTCATAAATATTTTTCATCACAATTGGGTTTGTGGGGAGCCATCCCTGCTTCAAGCTGTCACAGCACGGCACCAACACTTCAAACTAGTTAAAAAACCCAATACAGCAGATCTACAAGCACCTCACAGATCTACAAGCACCTCGCACATGCCAGGGACAGAGTAGGTTGGCCTGCATAAGCCTTGCTGTCAACACACTATACTACACCACTCAGGCCACCAAGCCAGGTGTGGTCAATTAGTGCCTTCTTTTGATCAGTGGCTTCTGCTTGATGAGTGGCACCAGTCTGTCTTTGTTCCCTGGTCAGTCAAGTTCACTGGGAGAGAATGTTTCAGATCAGTGCAAGTGTATTTGTTTTCCATTTGGACTTACTGTGTTTTGTTGGTACAGTATGCGTGCGACTAACTAATATTTCTGATAATTCCAATTTGTTTGTTGTTTAATTAGCCGGATTGTGAATGCCCTGCATTTTTCTTTCATCTTTAGAACCACACGTGTGTAACAAAACAGAGTGGTGATCATTTGGTGTGGGTGAAGAGAAGAAAAACATTTAATTAAAGGAGTAGTTCACCCCCAAAGTGACTTTTTTTCTATTGAACTCAAGTCTCCATGGCGTGAGTAATACATTGAAAAAATAAGTCATTTTGGGGGTGAACTACTCCTTGAATGTCAGTTTTGTGGTGTTTTGACTGGACACCCTGAGGATATTGCCAGATAGATAGACAGACAGACAGACAGACAGACAGACAGACAGACAGACAGACAGACAGACAGACAGAGAATTGTAGGCCTTGCATTTATTTGACTTGGTTCCAACAGATGGCGAAAATAGCTAATCTTCAAGCTCACAATGCCTCACTGTTTGGACAAAGAGTTGAGGCGTTACATTTTGTAAAACACGGCCTTGTGAAAATAGCAGATCTACATGCTCACAACACCTCACAACGCAGGGCGGCGTGAGCATGTAGATCTGATATTTTCACAATTTCTGCCCCTAATATTTAATTTATCATTTTAAAAGTATTAAAAAGTCCTTAAATTGTCTCTTTAGAAATGTGCAGATAGCCTCTGTATACTGTTGAGTGGAAAAACAATGTTTCACATTAAGCTAAACATTTGGGACCACCCAAGATCATTTGGAGACCCCTCTAGGGGTCCCATAGTTGAACCACTGACTTATAAGGGGAGTATGGAGACCCCTCTAGGGGTCCCATAGTTGAACCACTGACTTATAAGGGGAGTATATGAGGCTGGATCCGTCTGGAACACTGCACTAGGCTCTCGCCAGCTCTGTAGCTCTCCACACTTGAACAGTTGTGTCCTTAAATTCAATTATAATAATTAACCCCTGTATATACGGGCAATAGTTTTACATGACTTTGTGTACACAGCCAATAGTTTTACATGAACATGTTCAGGCTTTAGTACTGTACTGTCTCGTGTAGCCCAACAGAGCCCATCACAGCACAACACGGCCCACCAGAGCCCAATACAGCCTACCAGAGCCCAATAGACTCCAGCAAACCTAAGTCCAGCCCAGTCCTGCCCAATAGGAGTATAGACCAGGGAAGGGGGGTAGTTAGATGACTGCACCAGACTCCACCAGGCTGCTCCATGCTCCAGCCAGCTCTGTAGATCCTGTGTACACGGCACTCCTAACTCGAAAGGTCAAGGAAAAGGGTCGTTTTAGGCGTCAAAACAGGCCCTTTGTCCTTAAAATGAATAAAAAAATCAAAAAAATATGTTTTGTTTCAGGCAGGACACACGTTTCATATTTGAAGCATGCCCGATCTGATGGAATGGGTTTCGTGTCTCTCCGACACTTTGAACCCTTTACGATTGCGAAAAAGACACCGAAACCCGGATTTTTGTCCTTAAAATCAATAAAAAAATCTAAAAAAATCTGTTTGTTTTACGCAGGAAACACTTTTCATATTTGAAGGATGCCTGATCCGATGGAATGGGTTTCGTGTCTCTCCGACACTTTGAACCCTTTATGATTGCGAAAAAGACACGAAATTTGCACGCCACCAACACGATTACACATTCATTCGGATAAAAGACACTTATTCTGACTTACTTTTTGACGCTGAATCAAAAACCCTCAGAGGGACCACTTGATAAGCCCACAGTGTCCCTCTGAGGGTTCATGTAAAACTACTGGTGACTTTGTACACGCCTGTGTACATTTCCCATAGATTCTATGGGACTTGAACACTTGCTCCTGCCCTTCGTGTACACGGTCTGTGCCGTGTCCCCTCAGAGGGACACTGTGGGCCCCCGACCTCACTTTGAGAACCGACCATGGACCACTTGATAAGCCCACAGTGTCCCTCTGAGGGTCCCCCGACCTCACTTTGAGGACCGACCATGGACCACTTGATAAGCCCACAGTGTCCCTCTGAGGGTCCCCGACCTCACTTTGAGAACCGACCATGGACCACTTGATAAGCCCACAGTGTCCCTCTGAGGGTCCCCGACCTCACTTTGAGAACCGGCCATGGACCACTTGATAAGCCCACAGTGTCCCTCTGAGGGTCCCCCGACCTCACTTTGAGAACCGACCATGGACCACTTGATAAGCCCACAGTGTCCCTCTGAGGGTTCATGTAAAACTACTGGTGACTTTGTACACGCCTGTGTACATTTCCCATAGATTCTATGGGACTTGAACACTTGCTCCTGCCCTTCGTGTACACGGTCTGTGCCGTGTCCCCTCAGAGGGACACTGTGGGCCCCCCGACCTCACTTTGAGAACCGGCCATGGACCACTTGATAAGCCCACAGTGTCCCTCTGAGGGTTCATGTAAAACTTAAAACTATTGCCCGTGTACACAGTGGTTAATCGCATGTGCAAGGATCTACAGAGCTGGCTGGAGCAGCCTGGTGGAGTCTGGTGCAGTCCTGTCTACCCTGGTCTGGCCTATTCAAGCCAGATCTGGACAGTAATGGCCTGGTGGAGTCATCTAACTACCCCCGTTCCCCGGTCTATACTCCTACTCGGCAGGACTGGGCTGGACTTAGGTTTGCTGGACTCTGTTGGGCTCTGGGGGGCTGTATTGGGCTCTGGTGGGCTGTGCTGTTCTGTGCTGGGCTCTGTTGGGCTATACGAGGCAGTACAGTACTAAAGCCTAGACATGTTCATGTAAAACTATTGGCTGTGTACACAAAGTCATGTAAAACTATTGCCCGTATATACAGGGGTTAATTATTATAATTGAATTTAAGGACACAACTGTTCAAGTGTGGAGAGCTACAGAGCTGGCGAGAGCCTAGTGCAGTGTTCCAGACGGATCCAGCCTCATATACTCCCCTTATAAGTCAGTGGTTCAACTATGGGACCCCTAGAGGGGTCTCCATACTCCCCTTATAAGTCAGTGGTTCAACTATGGGACCCCTAGAGGGGTCTCCAAATGATCTTGGGTGGTCCCAAATGTTTAGCTTAATGTGAAACATTGTTTTTCCACTCAACAGTATACAGAGGCTATCTGCACATTTCTAAAGAGACAATTTAAGGACTTTTTAATACTTTTAAAATGATAAATTAAATATTAGGGGCAGAAATTGTGAAAATATCAGATCTACATGCTCACGCCGCCCTGCGTTGTGAGGTGTTGTGAGCATGTAGATCTGCTATTTTCACAAGGCCGTGTTTTACAAAATGTAACGCCTCAACTCTTTGTCCAAACAGTGAGGCATTGTGAGCTTGAAGATTAGCTATTTTCGCCATCTGTTGGAACCAAGTCAAATAAATGCAAGGCCTACAATTCTCTGTCTGTCTGTCTGTCTGTCTGTCTGTCTGTCTATCTGGCAATATCCTCAGGGTGTCCAGTCAAAACACCACAAAACTGACATTCAAGGAGTAGTTCACCCCCAAAATGACTTATTTTTTCAATGTATTACCCACGCCATGGAGACTTGAGTTCAATAGAAAAAAAGTCACTTTGGGGGTGAACTACTCCTTTAATTAAATGTTTTTCTTCTCTTCACCCACACCAAATGATCACCACTCTGTTTTGTTACACACGTGTGGTTCTAAAGATGAAAGAAAAATGCAGGGCATTCACAATCCGGCTAATTAAACAACAAACAAATTGGAATTATCAGAAATATTAGTTAGTCGCACGCATACTGTACCAACAAAACACAGTAAGTCCAAATGGAAAACAAATACACTTGCACTGATCTGAAACATTCTCTCCCAGTGAACTTGACTGACCAGGGAACAAAGACAGACTGGTGCCACTCATCAAGCAGAAGCCACTGATCAAAAGAAGGCACTAATTGACCACACCTGGCTTGGTCGCCTGAGTGGTGTAGTATAGTGTGTTGACAGCAAGGCTTATGCAGGCCAACCTACTCTGTCCCTGGCATGTGCGAGGTGCTTGTAGATCTGTGAGGTGCTTGTAGATCTGCTGTATTGGGTTTTTTAACTAGTTTGAAGTGTTGGTGCCGTGCTGTGACAGCTTGAAGCAGGGATGGCTCCCCACAAACCCAATTGTGATGAAAAATATTTATGAAATAAATAAATGAAATATATTTATATATATATATATATATATATATATATATATATATATATATATGTATATATATATATATATGTATATATATATATGTGTGTGTGTGTGTGTGTGTGTGTGTGTGTGTGTGTGTGTGTGTGTGTGTGTGTGTGAAAGACAACTGACTTTTATGTAAACCATACTATATGGACAGTTTGTTCTGCATGTCACTATGCTGGAAAGTGTCCTAATCGGGAGATAAGCCCTGGGGGTCCCTGGAGGGGTGGAGGTTGTGGATTGGCAGGCAAGGAGTGTGTGTGCAAAGTTTGGCATTGAGTAATATGCTGGCTGTGTACACATGTTCACAGCGGCGTCAGTTCAGGAAAGGCTAAGGTATGGCAACATGACTGGTGTCTTGCAAGACACCAATCATGTTGCCATACCTTAGCAACAGGCACGATGAAAAGTACATTTAATTATTTCCCCCCTGTAGCCAAGGTATGGCAGCTGCCATAGCTGGCCATACCCAATTGACGCCCCTGCATGTTCACCTCCAGTAGGTTGGGAAAGTAGCCTGCCACCCTGTGGAAATAGGCTTGAACTGCAAGATAGGACCCTAAAACAAATAAAATGGAATAAAAAAGCATCCGTAAGACGGATGGGCGAACAAGTGGTGTCCATACGTAGATGGGGTCCCAAAGGACATGTAGAGCCCACCCCCTTATTTTTCACGCCCCCAGGGAACACACAGCGGGGTTTGGAAATTTGTCGTGTACACCAGCCCTAGGACCTCGGCTTCGTGGACCGATTTAACGATAGGGGTAACAATAATAAGGGTAATAATAATAATAATAACTAGAAATTCCAGGCCGCTGCGCGGCCACTCACATCTAGAAATCGCGCCCTAACGGGCGCTCATATTTAAAAAAAAAAAAAAAAAAAAAAAAAAGGTAAAAAAAAAAAAAAAAGTTGATGGTCAGCAAGGGATATGCATTATTGATTTTTGTATTATGTTTTTGAGACAATTGAACAACTGCTGAACGTGGAGTTGCAGATGCACATACATACATACATACACACACACACACTACCCCATTCTGATTAGGTTGTGAGGATAATAATAATGGGTAATAATAATAAATCTTTCTAAGCATTGTGCTGTTCACAGTACATCAGATAGTCTGTACCTCAGAGCACCTTGACAAACTCACCCAAACTCCATAGAAATAAATACAAGGACACTTACTGTACATCATCAATATACATTTATTTACTGTTGTTATTGTTTCAGAAATGCTTACAGAGCATTGATAATATAATATAATATAATATAATATAATATAATATAATATAATATACGTACAGTCAACTTTAGACAACATTATTACAAAACTATCAACCACTTCAGCCCTACATATCCACACATTGTGAGCTTGAAGATCAGCTATTTTTTTTTATACATTTTGTTCATTTGAAAACTTGTGAAACAGGACATTCTGCATAATGAGTACTTTAACATGTTCATACTTTCAGTAGGCTACATTTTCATGCCAATATTTTTGTACTTTTACTCAAGTACATTTATAATTGCAGACTTTAACTTGTAACAGAGTATTTCTACATTGTAGTATCGATACTTTTACTTAAGTAAAAAAGTGATTAGTTTTCCACCACTTCTATTTTCACAATGTGTGGTATGATTAATATATAGAGATGAAGTGGTTTTTATTGAATGTTTTTACAGATAGAATCAGAATCATCCCAGGTTTACAGTTGTAAAACAGAGGGTGAAATTAGTTTTTGTTCAACAATAAGCTCCATTTAAACACAACCCTGACTGTACTGTATATATAAACTAATAGAACCCTTCCTGTGCTTCCTTTGTGCACGCACGCACGCACGCACGCACACACACACACACACACACACACACACACACACACACACACACACACACACACACACACACACACACACACACACACACACACACACACACACACACACACACACGTACGTTGATGTCATCACATCAGAGACATTATCTGTCCTCACAAAGACACACTGAGGAGCCCCCCCATAGCGTAAACCCAGGGTAGAGTGGTTCAGTGAATGTGGACTGGAAGGTGTAAAGGTGTCTCAGTGAGTCAGAGGATACTCTGTAGAAGGACAGAGTCCCAGCAGCATGGTCTACATACACTGCTACTCTGTTGGAGTCAGAGGAACGAACAGGGAGGTCAGTCTGCCTACTATTGTGATGGAGTCTGTAAGAGTTTCTCCCACAGAGCAGACTCCAGGACAGATCATTCCGTCCAAGCTCACTACCCTCTCCTCTCCTGCTGATTCCTCTGTAAGCCACTCCTATCTCAACCCTTCCACTCATCTCTACCTCCCAGTAACAGCGTCCAGTCAGACCCTCTGTACACAGAACCTGATAACACTTATCATCAAATCTGTCAAGATGATCAGGGTATGACTGAAGCTCCTCCCCCTCTGGCCGAGTCACCTTCCTGTTGTTCTCAGACAGACAGAGTGTTCTGCTCGCTGTGTTTGGATCCAGTGTGAGACGATGGAAGTCTGATGAGAAAACAAGACAGGAAACATTAAAACATTACATATTTAAAAAAGTTTAAAAATATCATTCACTGAGAGAGAGAGAGAGAGAGAGAGAGAGAGAGAGAGAGAGAGAGAGAGAGAGAGAAATGCACATGCACAAACACACGCACGCATGCATGCACACGCACAAACGCACGCTCTCACACACACACACACACACACACACACACACACACACACACACACACACACACACACACACACACACACACACACACACACACACACAGTGAGATAGACAGGCAGAGAGAGGAGAGAGAGAGAGAGAGAGAGAGAGAGAGAGAGAGGGACACAGACAGACAGACAGACAGACAGACAGAGAAACGCACGCACGCACGCACGCATGCACAGACAGACAGACAGACAGACAGACAGACAGACAGACAGACAGACAGACAGACAGACAATACTCTAAGTTACGTTTATTTTCCTATTTGTGGATACTTGAGCTGTATGACATCACACATGAGACCAGTGGAGGAAGAAATATAAGAGTATTAAAATACTACAATATAAACATAAAAGTATTAAAATACCACAATATACATATAAAAGGCTTGTATTCAAAATGTTACATAAGACTATTAAATTACAAATTACAAAAGTAATTTTCTTTCAAAAATAGCAGATCTCCAAGCTCACAACATACAGACATGCAACACGTTGTGAGCTTGTAAATCTTTTATTTGGTGGCCAAATGATATGCTCTAAGTGGTTGCAAAGCATCTGCAGGTGTCACCAAAATGATCCTAATAGCAGCAAGGCTGAGTTCTTCTCACAGCCCTGTCCCATCCGGAGGGTTAGAAATTCACCCACGGTGGACCAGAGCATCACGGAGGGTTAAATATTCACCCTCGGTGGACCGGAGCATCGCAGAGGGTTAGATTTTCACCTGCGGCAGCAGGTTAGATATTCACCCGCGTTAGTTTTACAGAGGTTAGGGTTAGGGTTAAGGTTTGGTTTAGGTGCTACCTCCCGGCGCTCCATGGGGACACCGGACCCCCTCCATGGGGACGCCGGACCCTCTCCATGGGGACGCCGGACCCCCTCCATGGGGACGCCGGACCCCCTCCATGGGGCCGCGGACCCCCTCCATGGGGCCGCCGGACCCCCTCCATGGGGACGCCAGACAGGACGGGGCTGTGAAAAGAACTCGCCCTCCCTCCCTAACAGTGTCCCTGAAAACAGGAATGGAGATAAAAGTCTCCATTTCATTTCCAGGCTTTTTTGCATCTTGTTCCAGTCATGGTCTGCAGACAACTGAAAGGAGGAGTGACCCATGCAGGGACAGAGTGTTTTGGGGACATTAACAGAATGTGTGTCAGAAGGAGTGTTGTATGTGGGGACAGTGGCCCTCATGTATCAATGGAGTGTAAAAAGCAGTGTATTTCCCCCCCCCCAAATATTGGCGTAGGGCAACGTTGAAGTGGCATTTATGAAAGCATCCTAAACAGCCTATCCTGGTGTACATTTGATCCCAGCGTTGCCGTCTGAATTTAAATAACACACCCTCAAATATTCTCGAAACACGCCGATTTTACGACAAGAACAACCGGAATACGACCTGGAAACGTAAGGAGAGCCAATAGAAAAGAGTTTACCCATGAGTTTACCCTGCACGCCTCGCCTCACTCCCTTTGTGTCCACGTTATGGTCCACACACACACACACACACACACACACACACACACACACACACACACACACACACACACACACACACACAGCACTGTGGAAACAGCAGTCTTTGACAGTGGAATTAGCATTTATTGTGTAAAGTAGGCTAGCAGCCTACATGAATGACATCACACCAGCAGTCACATCGTCATGAATGGAATTATGTTGGGATATTAATTTAACCCAATATCGGTGACGTGCACAGTGCACTTTGAGTTCTTACACTAAAATAAATCAAGCATGTATTCCCCAATCCCCACAGCGTGCGCTGGGCACAGCCAGGTTTGGAACTTTGGGTTTTATCATCAGGAAGCGTGTAATCTCCATAGGCTCCTATTCATTGCTGTTGCAAAGAAACGGCTTTATCTCGGAATCTACTTTCAAAAACGCTTTGATCGTCGAGAGGCGCTTTATTTCAAGGCGACACTCGGCCGCAGCGGTTGGCCGCGGTTAGGATTTTTCATTTCCGTATGAAAATAAACATACTGGTCACCATAACAAGACCGTGAATTTCCACAACATGGACACGATCGTGGCTTCCGGGGCTCTTCAAAATAAAGTGCAAGTGGATGGCGGCGCTCTGTAGACAAATAATTACAACAATAATGGCATCCCAAGTGTTAATATAGAACTCACTTCACTGTATAAGTTGGAGACCTCGCGTTCCACAAAAAGATTACAGCAGCGCCACGCCGGTCCCTACCGAAAATGCTCTTGCATCTCCTTGTTCTGAGCCAGATCAGCAATCTTATCTGAATGACTGTTAAAGCACTAGTTGTTAGATTGCTTCCATATCGCTACATTTTAATTGCTTGTCATTGTAACTTGGAAATAAAATCGGCGCGCATGTCCATGATGTACGCTTTTATAAAATATTTCCACAGGGATTATTTATTAGTGTGTTAGATATACATTTTGGAGTGGATACATGTGTCAGATAGTTAGACAATGCTGCTCTGCATGTCTACAATGGAACAAAGTGGTGTAAGATGAATCCTACACCACCTCAGAACTTGACGTGAGATCTGATCCTACCCGACGGCAACATTAAATTCACGATGCGATGATGAATGCCGACAATTGCCTACTTTTTGTCGTACGCCATGAATTTGATCTGCACTACGTTGATAAATGAAGGCCAGTGTGTTTTGGGGACATTAACAGAATGTGTGGCAGAAGCAGCGTTTTACATGGGGGTTGAACATTGCAGAAGGTGTGTCAGGTAGAGGGAGTGTTTTGTAAACAAGCATCAGCTGGTGTGAAGGACCAGGCCAAGAGCAGAGAAACCTCCTGCATTCACTGGAAGCTCTACTGAAGAGTTTTCAGGACAGCATCCAGGGAGGGAGGGGCCAACAGAGTACAAATTCAGACAGACAGACAGACAGACAGACAGACAGACAGACAGACAGACAGATACTCACATCTTGTAAGGAGTTGAGGATTAGTCCAGAATTCTCCTCCATGTTTCACTCTGTAGGAAGTAGAACAACAATGCATCAATGTGTGACTGTCTAACACAACGTCTCCACTACCTGACACTACAGTGTTTCTGCTAGCATTATCTTGGACAGACACCCTGTCCAGACAAACTCACTGTATCTCACATATGACTATACAAGTGGACCATAGTTATGTTTTGCTACCATTTTAGGATAGTTACGGTAATGTTTGCTACCATTTTAGGATAGTTACAGTAATGTTTGCTACCATTTTAGGATAGTTACAGTAATGTTTGCTACCACTTTTGGAATTGATTGATTGATTGAAGACTTTATTAGAAGTTTGCATAGGAAAAGGTACAGTTTCATGACGGTACAGTTCACTGGTACAAGGTCTACTAAAAGGAGATCCATGAAAAGACTAAGCTTATTTCCACAGAAAACCATTAAAGTATCTCATATAAATGGTTCTGAGTTCTGAATGGTTACAGTAATTTTAAAGACATCATATATGACCCGTATATGAGTCATTCTGTACCACATCACTGTGACTCACTGTCACTCTGTGCCACATCACTGCTCTGAAGTTGATTTTGTGGCAAAGCGAAAGTTGATCACAGTGATGTGGTACAGAATGATGAAAATGTTATGCCCATATATGGAGATCCACAGGCATCAAACCAAGGCCCTTACTCACCAAGGCCCTGCTTAGCATTACTTACGTACGCTTTATGCCCATATATGGAGATTCCTATATTGTCAATATTAAGGACAATGTGACTAGGTCTGGTACTTTGAGCCTTATGTCTGCATTAGTCATTTTTCATTTTTGTACAGACTATTCAAGTGCAGAATCTAAGCTTTCATATGATGTATCATTTGTTGAAATTGGAACATATTTGAAGAAGTTATGGACATTTTAAACTTGTTGCACCATAAAACACAAAGGTCCTAAAAAGCCCTCTGAAAACTAGAAACATTTTGACACCTCTGCTGACTAGAGATGGGAGGAACAATGGGAGGGTCAATAGGTACTTAACTACACCCCTAATCACTCCCCCAATGCTAAACCACCCCCACACCCGTACGAATGGGTTCATTTAACATAAATTATCTTTTATATGATATTATATGATATTATCTGAATAGATGATGCACAGCATACACAGTACCTGTGGTAATCTATTGTGCTATAGTGCTTGCAGCCATGTCAGAAATAGTGGCCAATGGTCTTTTCTACCTCCTCCCCTCCTTATATGCTCATCCTGTCATTTTCTTCTTTTTGTAGTTTTAATTGTTCACAAAAAAAGTGTATTACAAAAGAAAAAGTGTTTACAGTGTAAAAAAAGTGTATTACAAAAGAAAGTGTTTACAGTGTACTCTTTAACGTCGGCTACGAAGCTTGCAGAGCATCTGCTGCACACAGCTAAAGCAGAAGCACTGTCTTCTACAGTTTGGATCAATGGATTTACACGCTTTCTTTCTTGAGAGCATTAGCAACACAGAGCACATTTGCAGCCCATTTTGTAGTAAGAACGTGGGAAGCGGCAGGCGGGCTTGCAAAACACACTTTTTAGGGCACTCTAGCTCGGACACAGAACGGAGAAACGTGTCCGTTCATGGGCTGCAGTGAGCTTGAGTAACAACTGAACTATAAAGCTGACGCCTCATTATCAAAACTAGCGCTCTCTGTGTTAACGGAGACTGCTTCTCATAATGAAACGCTAACGCTATAGAGTATCTCGCAGCTCGGCCACTCGTCTGTAGTGAAACATAAAGCCCCGCCGTTCTCGAACGCTTCTTACCTTTTGTGAACATTATATCCAAAAAGTAAAGGTCTCTCAAGCATGGAAGAAAATCGAAGCAGCTTGTTGAAATAAAGTTTATATGGCTCATTTTGTCAGCCAGTCCCATGTTTTTAGACATGCTACCTCCCCTGGTCACGTGGTATAGACACAACTAATAATAATAGTGGGGAAAATAATGCACCGGCTGACAAAATGAGCGATATAAACTCTTTATTTCAACACGCTGATTGGATTTTCTTCCACGCTTGAAAAGTAAACAGTTGAGAGAAGGGTATAGGACCTTTACTTTTTGGACAGAATGTTCACAAAAGGTAAGAAGCGTTCATGAGCGCTCCGGGGCTTTATTTTTTACCACAGACGAGAGGCTGAGATGTGAGATACGCTGTCAATTACGAGAAGCCGTCGCCACGTCTTTCTTTGTGTGCCCGAGAGCGACTCAGAGAGTCAGATCACGACGTATAAATCAAAAAATAAATCCTTCCAGAATACTGTCTTCTGCAAACCAATAACATTAGCGAGATGAAGTTAGTCAGTGAGTTTGTTTACAAACTACAACCAGATGCACCACGCTGTATGGGGCGGTGCTCAAAGTGTGTAATTCGAGACAATGAGTTCTCAGAGCGCAATATCTCCTCCCCCAAAAAACACGGATAAATCCTTACAAAAGCAGCCTAGTTTAACAAATAAAAGTAGCCATTGTAGTACCTTAAAACAATTATCTTTTGACATGAAACCCTTGTTCTAAATTCAAACTTGTGTGATATGGAAAAAAACAAAAAATACAAAAAACGACATTGACTTCATTTTCTCACTTTTCTACTGTTTGAAAATCGCAGACTTATGGACCTTTCCACCAGCACTAGTCACATATAGATCTGCTATTTATCCAAAGATTTTGACACATTTTGAAAACTTAAAAAAAATAAAACATGAAATGGGGCATTCTGCATATTGAGTACTATTTGGTACTTTTGGGTATATTTTGATCCTGTTAATTTGATGCTTTTAACTGAAGTAATATTGTGAGTGCAGAACTTTTACAGTAACAGAGTATTGATGCACTGTGGTGTTGATGCTTTTACTTCAGTAAAAAAGTAAAAGTGGATTACTTTTAACACCACTGATAACAGACAGACAGACGGAGAGACAGACAGACAGGCAGACAGACAGACAGACAGACAGACAGACAGACAGACAGACAGACAGACAGAGAGACAGACAGACAGACAGACAGACAGACAGACAGACAGACAGACCCTTTTTTCTCAGCACAGTTTTGCTTCTGTGTGTGAACGTGAACAAACGGGTGAGGTGATGACTTCATAAACTTTATGTAAAAAAAAAATGTGGGTTTATGAAATCATGCGAACCCTGCATATTTAGTGTGTTTTACCTGGTTAATTTAATGCAACAGATTATATACATGAATCTTCAGCAGGTGTATGACTGTATAAAATGGGGTGGGAGGAGGGGATTGTTGGGGCAGACTAGCACAATAGACGTTATGCCATTGGAACATGAAACAAGGGAATCACTGCACTAACCAACATGGACACAGTCCAAATCTACTCACTGCAGAGACTCCAGTCCAGAGAACTTCTTCAGTCCAGACACCGGCAACACGTTGAAGTTCAAGTCTAATTCTCTCAAATGAGAAGGATTACATCTGAGAGCTGAGGCCAGAACTTCACAGCTTCTCTCTGACAACCAGCAGTTCATCAGTCTAAATGAGAAAAACAAAAAACATTATAAAATACATTATTCCTGGATAGAGAACCTGCTTACAGCCACCTATTAAAGGACCTGGTCTGGATGGACTGTCTGGGTTTTAGAGTAGAAAACCAGACAGGAGTAACATGAACTAAATAATCTTTACTTAATCTTCCAACATGCAGCTAACAGACAGGAAACAGATGATCCAGCAAAATGACTGAAAACACAGTTTATACACAGACAGTTCATACAGTAAACACAGTTTATACACATACAGTTTATACACATACAGTTTATACAGCAAACAGAGTTTAGACACATAAGACCTAACAGGTCAAAGGTCAATTGATGGACAGTGAAGCTGATAACTGCTGATGTCACAGATAGTAAGGGAAAGTTAGCCTATTGCTACATCAATCTGGGAACTAGATTTGTGAAGAACTTTCTTCACAAATGTGTTCACAAAGGTGTCTACTATCACCTCTGAACTTTGTCAAACCCCAACTCCCTTGACATACTTCGTGGGAGCCAATCAAAGTTGGGGGTATCGGGATAGGGCCTGGGATTAAAGGGGGAAAAATAAAACATGGCCAATATGAACGTATGAAGTGTGTAATTAGGGTATTGTTGGGCTGCTGAATCCATTCCAACCATTAGTTATAAGTAAAAATGACTCCTTGGCCATAAAAAAGGCCTAATTGGCTAAGGCTTAGCCAATCATGTCATTCGAGTTCACCTGTGTCCTGTAAAGCCTGTATCATAGTCGGGTCCGCGGTGGAAGGCTTTACACCGCGGTGTAGTCTTTTCAAGTCTTTTTGAGTCATGAAACTACAACGTTACATCATTCCTCGCGGTGGAGAGCTTTCCACCGTGAGTCCCAACACATCTCTCTGTTTTTGCTATCAGACAGACAGGCTCTACACCCCGTTCACTGATTGGTCGACCTGAACCGGTCTAGACGGGGTAAAGGACTTCACCGTGGGCCGTGACTATGATGGCCTGCACTTATTTTCTGACTTGAGGTGGAAAGCTTTCCACCTCAAATTTGCGGTTGATAGGTCTCCACCGTAGACTCTGGTACAGGCTTTAGTCCCTATGTTTTAAACCCTGTGTTTGAATGTTCCTTGTCAGATTGTATCATGTTATCCTGTGTGTCATGTGTGATTACCCACCTGATCTTGAATAGTTTTCATGAATTCAAACACTACTCCACCCTTTTTTTTATTGCCAATATTATATGTCTCACACACACAAAATTAGGTGTGGCCTATTTTATGGCCAAGGAGTCATTTTAACTGAAAACGAATGGTTGGAATGTATTCAGCAGCCCAAAAATACCTAAATTACACACCTCATACGCTCATATTGGCCATTTTTTATTTTCCCCCCTTTAACCCCAGGCCCTCGGGATACCCAATAACTTTGATTGGCCCCCACAAAGTATGTCAAGGGAGTTGGGTTTGACAAAGTTCAGAGGTGATAGTAGACACCTTTATGAACACATTTGTGAAGAAAGCTAGTGATTTAGATTTAGTTCCCAGATTGATGTAGCAATAGGCTAACTTTCTCTTACTAAGACACAGGAAGGACATCTGCTGGAGAAAGAGACAATACAGACCAGTGGTGGAATGGAACTAAGTACATTTACTCAATTCCTGTACTTAAAGGAGTAGTTCACCCCCAAAATGATTTTTTTCTATTGATTACTCACGCCATGGAGACTTGAGAGTTCAATGATTTTTTTGTTTTTGTTTTTTGTCGCATCCTTTGCTAGCCGAAATAGAATGGCTTGTTGTAGATTAGCCGTGAAATTTCTATTATTATGTTATGATCTGAACCGCATTCATTTTACAAGACATTCAGCGCTATATCACATGGTCTACATCCCCCATTACCATACCGCGATCCCCGTTGTATACTCACCACAGTTCCCAATGAAATTCTTCAATATGCATTGGCTTAGAGTGGGGGTTTCGGCCGATGCATCTTATCCCTGTGCGTTTCGCGTGCGCGATCCGTTCACGTAAATGTCGGCTCAAATAATCCACGTATGACTCAAGAGTAGATTATGAGCATTTTCGCTCGCATAGCCCCCAGCACTCCTGCTATACTAGCACTAACGTATAAATAGAACATGTCAGAGCAGCCATGAGCTATCGATGGACGAGCGGTGACTAGGGAAGGTTAGACGATCGCCGATTTTTGGATACAAATCTTTTATTTCGTTTTTAATGACCCAGTACGGTAAAAGACAGCGCGGCTGAGACATCCTTGCTCAGATGTCCGGTATATTCCGGTTTTAATATTAAGGGGCTCCCCGTGGCTTGCAAAGTGTTAAGATAAAAAGTTGTTTATTGTAAATGTACCCCCATTGATTCCAGATGGGGACCCGAACGCTTTTGGGTCCCCATCCGGAATCAATGAGGGTAAATTCATTGTAATCACAATTTGTCTTAAGATTGTGACAAAAAACTAAATATATAATTGAACTCAAGTCTCCATGCCATGAGTAATCAATAGAAAAAAGGACATTTTGGGGGTGAACTACTCCTTTAAGTACAAGTTTAGGTACTTTTACTTTACTTGATTATTTTAACTTTGTATATTTTATACTTCTACTGTAAATACTGTATTTTTACTTTTTACTTGAAAACTTTAGTAACTATTTACTATAACTAGCTATTACTAGCAGATTTAGATTATTAAAATATCTACATCATATTTTAAACTCTGGCTATACAAAATTAGCAGATCTACAAGCTCACAAAGCATTGTGAAGCAATGTGTTGCGTTGTCAGCTTGCAGATCTGCTATTTTTTCAAAGATTGACACATTTTGAAAAAAATAAAACATGAAATGGGGCATTCTGCATATTGAGTAATATTTGGTACTTTTAGGTATATTTTGATCCTGTTAATTTGATGCTTTTACTCAAGTAATATTTTGAGTGCAGAACTTTTACAGTAACAGAGTATTGATGCACTGTGGTTAGATACTTTTACTTCAGTAAAAAAGTAAAAGTGGATTTCTTTTAACACCACTGATACAGACAGACAGACGGACGGACGGACGGACGGACGGACGGACGGACGGACGGGACATGGACATTACATGATAAACATAAACAACCTTCTCTAAATATTTGACTGAATGGAAATGTGGGTTAAAGTGTCAGAGGCTCAACATTGCGAAACAGAAAACACGAAAATAAAGAAACAACAAACAGAAGAGGGTTTTGGTGAATTAATCTCAATAATAATTGTAACATGTACATACTGTAGTTACTGTACCTCCTCATTATTCTAGTCAATGTGTGTTACTATGATATCAACCTTATTCATACTCTTCACATAAAGTCTCACCACAGTATTCATATTATAATCACATGATAAATCACTGATGGAAATAATGATTGTAAATTAATCTCACCGTAGAGTCTCCAGTCTACAATGAGGACTTTTCAGTGCAGCACAGAGTAGATCCAGTAGATCCAGGTCCAGTTGGTTGTAACTTAAGTCCAGGTGTCTTAGATGGGATGGATTAGAACTGAGAGCTGAAGCCACAGCTTCCATGTGTTCCTTCTCGAGCCATGTGCCAAAGCCAACAAGTCTGTAATGACAGATTAAATGTAAAATCAGAGATGATCAATCAGACCAAGTTCACTGTCAATCAGACAGACAGACGCATGCACGCGCATGCACGCACGCACGCACACACACACACACACACACACACACACACACACACACACACACACACACACACACACACACACACACACACGAAGACTGCTGACTAAAAGACAATTTTGTCAACAAATACAAGCTAGACTAAAATGTTAGGGAGGGACTATAGTGGAGAAGAGATCCAGTAGAACTAAAATACTAAAAGTAATTTCATGTTTTGTTGCACCGTAACTAAATGACATGACGTCATGAAAATGGCAACACACAACGCGTTGTGAGCTTGTAGATCTGCTATTTTCATTACAACACTAACAAGGCACCACCAATACATTTTAGTCGACTAAAACTAGACTAAGACTAAAACATTTCAGATGACTAAAAAACTAAATTACATTTCATTCAAAAGACTAAAACAAAACAAAAATTCCTCAAAAAATCAACCCTGTTTGTTTGTGTGTGTGTGTGTGTGTGTGTGTGTGTGTGTGTGTGTGTGTGTGTGTGTGTGTGTGTGTGTGTGTGTGTGTGTGTGTGCGCGCGCGTGCATGTGTGCGTGTGTGTGTTCTAGTTATCAGTAAAGCGCTGTTCACACCAATCACACACATCCCATTCATTTCCAATGGAGGCTTGCGTGACAGTCCGTCTAGTGCGATACGGCAAAGTTCACGCTGATGTCTGGCATCAGACGGACTGACAAGGACAGATCTAATTTGAATGAAGTTCATCTCAACCCACTTTATTCAAATCCTGTGTGCGTGAGCTCGTTAAACCAATGAAAGCAGCGCTGCTCTGCGTGTAGGTGTGGCTGTGGGAAATGACAGGGAAGAGTGACTGTCAATCAACAACAGCCGTTGCAGACTGGAGGAGCACAGAATTGAGTTCTTTGTGCTTAGACTGCAGGTGTGTGTGTGTGTGTGTGTGTGTGTGTGTGTGTGTGTGTGTGTGTGTGTGTGTGTGTGTGTGTGTGTGTGTTATATTGATAACTAGTATTGCCTCTTGTTATGGTTCTGTGAATTGATAGATGTTTTATATGATGTTTTATATGATGTTTGAGTACTTTGTGTTGTGTCTGGGTCAGATATGTGACCAAAATGAACCATCATGTCTAGTTATAGTGTAGTGGTGTGAAGGTACATTGATTCTGTTCTACTAAGTTTTCTATTCACATGACTACTAACCGAGCCTTTCTGCTGTTCCTCACAGCTGGTATCAGTCTCCGTCGCCCCACCTCTGATGTGTTGTATTTGTCCAGGTCCAACTCCTCCAGAACATCCTCTGACGTCTGCAACATGTGGGCCAGAGCTGAACACTGGGTTTGAGACAGTTCTGTCTTTGATCTGTCCCCTGACTTCAGGTACTGTTGGATCTCCTGATGCACTGAGTGGTCGTTCATCTCCATCAAACAGTGGAAGCTGTTGATACATCTGTCAGGAGAGGCACCGGAATCATTCATCTTCTTCAGGTTGTTGATGGCTTTCTGGATGCTCTCTGGACTCTCTGTTGTCTGACCCAGTAGGCCTTTTAACAGACTCTGGTTGGACGGCAGTGAGAGACCATGAAGGAAGCGGAGAAACAGGTCCAGGTGACCATTCTTACTCTCTATGGCTTTACGGTTGGCTGAGTCCAGGAAGTTCTCTAAGGAGTCACTGTTGTAATCACGTCCCCATCTGTCACGTCCCCCCAGGAATGTCTTCAGTACCTTCATGTTCTTCCTCATGTTCTTCTGTGTGAAACAGTGGAACAGGTAGACTGCAGCCAGAAACTCCTGTATGATCAGATGAACAAAGCAGTAGACTGCTCTCTGGAAGAGCACGTCCTCTCTTTTGAAGATCTCTGTGCACACTCCTGAGTACAGTGAGGCGTCTTTCACATCCAGACCACACTCTTCCAGGTCTTCTTGGTAGAACATGATGCTGCCTTTCTCCAGATGTTCAAACGCCAGCCTGCCCAGCTTCAGAAGAACTTCCCTGTAAGTCTCCATGATCTGCTGTTGATTCTCTCTCTCTTTTTTTCTCTTTTTTTCCCCTGATGAGGCTCATCATACTTCAGCTCCTTCCTCTTTGTCTGGACCAACAGGAAGTGGCAGCACATGGCAGTCAGGGTCGTGGGCAGCTGTCCTGTCTCGTCTGTCTTCACCATGTCCTCCAGAACGGTAGCGCTGATCCAACAGAAGACTGGGATGTGACACATGATGTGGAGGCTCTTTGACGTCTTCATGTGTGAGATGATTCTGCTGGCCAGCTCCTCATCACTGAATCTCTTCCTGAAGTACTCCTCCTTCTGGGGGTCTGTGAACCCTCGTACTTCTGTCACCAGGTCAACATGTAGGAGGGATCTGATTGGCTGCTGCAGGTCTGGTGGTTATCCAGATGAGAGCCAATGGGAGCAGATTCCCCTCGATGAGGTTTGTCAACAGCCTGTCCACTGATGATGTCACTGTGACATCAGAGATAATGTCATTGTTGAAATTGAAGGACAACCTGCTTTCATCCAGACCATCAAAGATGAAGCCAACCTTCCAGACAGCAAGCTGCTCTGCTGTGACCTTCTTCAACGTTGGATGGAAAACATGGATCAGTGAGAGAAGACTGTGCTGCTCATCTCTGAGCAAGTTCAGCTCCCGGAATGAGAAGGGAACCAGGAGAATGACATCTTGATTTTCCAAACCCTTTGCCCAGTCCAGAGCGACCTTACGCACAGAGAAGGTTTTTCCAATGCCAGCGACTCCCTTGGTCAGAACTCTTCTGATTGGTGTCTCTCTGCCCAGGAGGAGGGGCTTAAAGATGTCACGGCAGTTGATTGGTTGGTCATGGAGGGTGTTCTTCTTGGAGAGTGTCTCAAGCTGGTAGACCTCATGTTGGTTATTAACCCCTTCACTCTCTCCCACTGTGACGTAGAGCGCTGTGAAGATGCTGCTGAGGGAGGGCACTTCAGTGACGTCTGTCACACGATCCAGACTGTTCAAAGTGATCTTATAAACCTTTAAATCCTCCTGCACACTGACACCTGCTATGAGAAGACAATGAAGACATTTTAAACATTCAGCTTAATTTATTTCTTTACATTCTTACAGCTGTGTACACACATTATTAATGTGTTAAATACACTCAGCACAAAAAGAAAGGAAACTTGACTTCGGTCCCTTATATCTCCCTTTTAATTGTGTTTTATATCGTTTTTATTGTTGGTTCGTCACCTTTACAACGAGGTGCAGCTTGTAAGCATCAGGCATTCAAGGCATGAGCTACACAGCCAAACGTGTGTGGGTAGTGCCGACCCTTTTGCCCAAATGGCTTGCAATACTGTTCTGCTGGCATTTACTCTCGTTTCGGGCTTCCCTGACACTGAGCTTAAAATTAACAAAGTGTAAAAATTGCCAACATGTGTTGTTTTTTCTTGTCCTTATTACTGTGGGAGAGTGCAATCATTCAATGCACCAAGCAACAAAGATGAACACCAAAAGAACAGTATTGCGGCCTTCCAGGCCATTTTGACCATTTTTGGAGGGGCGCTACCCACACGTTTGGCTGTGTTGCTCATTCCACGAATGCCAGATCCTTACAAGCTGTACCTCGTTGTAAAGGTGACAAATCAACGATAACAATGATATCAAACACAATACCATTTGGCATAATT
Source organism: Nannobrachium achirus (assembly GCF_963921795.1). Lineage (NCBI taxonomy): Eukaryota > Metazoa > Chordata > Actinopteri > Myctophiformes > Myctophidae > Nannobrachium > Nannobrachium achirus. The sequence continues at coordinate 63,333,310 of NC_137814.1, forward strand.
AAAGGCGAGATATAATGGACCAAATGTTGGCAAATTTTGGGTTGGCGCTACCCACACACGTTTGGCTATGTAGCTCATGCCTCGAATGCCCGATGCTTCCAAGCTGTACCTCGTTGTAAAGGTGTCGAATCAACGATAAAAATAATATAAAACTCAATACGAATTGGTATTATTAAAGGGGAGATATAATGGACAAATTCAAGTTTCCTTTCTTTTTGTGCTGAGCTATCATACATTAGGGGTAAAATAACCAATGTATAAAATAATATTGTTGAATTGGGCGACTGATTTTCCCTTGTGAGATAATAAAGGTATCTATCTGAATTGTTTTAGTCCAGAGTTGATGTACCCTATTTGACAATGTTTATTTATTTATTGATTTATTTGCTATTTCAATATTGTAAATTGTGTCCAGTCTTACTTTGTCCACTGCTGGTCTGAGTGGATGTCTTCAGTCCAGGTGTGGTTGTGAACGTCTCTCCTGAACATCTGGACGTCTGCTCAGTCCTCTTCCTCTCTCTGTGGAGATGAAGACACTTTATTAGGACTAGATTCCCCCATCTTAGCTGCTCTCCACTGTTAGTTAGGCTACCTGTCAGTGCCAGCATTGATTTTAAGATGTTACTCATGACTTTTAAAGCTGTAAAAGGACAGTCTCCCAGTTCTATCTCTGACATGCTAGAACCCTACAAGCCTGTGTTCAGATCATCATGCTAGAACCCTACAAGCCTGTGTTCAGTATCAGATAGTCATGCTAGAACCCTACAAGCCTGTGTTCAGTATCAGATCATCATGCTAGAACCCTACAAGCCTGTGTTCAGTATCAGATCATCATGCTAGAACCCTACAAGCCTGTGTTCAGCATCAGATCATCATGCTAGAACCCTACAAGCCTGTGTTCAGCATCAGATCATCATGCTAGAACCCTACAAGCCTGTGCTCAGCATCAGATCATCATGCTAGAACCCTACAAGCCTGTGCTCAGCATCAGATCATCATGCTAGAACCCTACAAGCCTGTGTTCAGCATCAGATCATCATGCTAGAACCCTACAAGCCTGTGTTCAGCATCAGATCATCATGCTAGAACCCTACAGGCCTGTGTTCAGCCTCAGATCATCAGATAAGGGCCTCCTGGAGATTCCCACAGCTCAGCTTGTCATAAAGGGTGCAGGGCTTTCACAGTCCGGCCCCCAAGCTGTGGACAGCTGGGCCCTGGGTACAAGGATTCACTGCGGGGCCCTCCATGAATGTTCTTCATAGCGGGAGGGGGTTTAACACATTTAGACTTGTTGGAATGCATTATTAAGCATTATTTTGTGCTTTAACAATTTAACAATTGAAACATAGCAGATATACAAGCTCACAAGCTTCTCTTTGTCTTTGAATGTCTCAAGTCTTTGAATGTTTCAAATCCTTCTAAGTAGTTTTTTTTTTTTAGAAAAAAATATGTTTCTATGTCAGTAGTGCTCAAACCTTTTAATGTGAAGGAGCCCCAAAATGATATGTATTTGGCCACGGACCCCCAAAGAATTTAGTTCCAGGGACCCCCCAGAAACAAAATTTGAGTTACAAATGTTCGCTTAAAAAATAGATATATTCAAAGATTTGCACACATTTCCACAACTTTAAAAAAAATAACAGATCTACAAGCTCACAGCGCGACACTCGTCAGCCGCGCTATGAGCTTGTAGATCTGTTATTTCTGAAGCGGTGAAAGCCGCTTCCAAGGAGTGGCTTTGTGCGACCCAGGATTGGTCAAGCTTCACATGACAATTTGGCCCTCCAGATAAAAACATTCATTCATTCATTCAGAATTCATAAAAACATAGAACTGAAGCACATAGAAAGTATAGATCTAGAACACAGAATGTATAGATCTAGAACACAGATTTCATAGCTCTAGAACACATAGAAGAAAATGCACCGCTTCACTTCGAACCGAGGTTTGATTTTTCAATGACTAAAGTATAACATAATGAAGGCCCCTCCACCTTGGGCCCTGGTAACTCAGTCCCACTTTCCCCCCCTTGTGACACCCCTGGCTGTGGAACGCCCTACCTGTCCACCTCAGACCTGCACATTCAGTGTCATCTTTTAAATCCCTTTTAAAAACCCACCTTTATGTTCAAATCTTTTCTTAAATTCTAGTTTTTGAGCGGTGCAAACCGCTCCTATATTTCACTTTCGGTTAATTTAGTTAAAACATATTAGCACGGGACGATTCTTTCATTCTTCATCGATTGGCTAGTTGAGTAACTAAACATTAGAATCGACCAATCAGAAACCGTTCTACTCATGACGACATGTGTTAGCCAAACAGATCAGACCAATCAAATGCTGTGTTGTTCATGTTAATTTAGATCTGTCTTGGCCATTACACTTGCACTTGAGACTGGTTTAAAGTTCATGAAAGGTCCAGGCGTAATGGCCAGGTTGTTTCATATCCTGGACCTCTCCTAAACCTTAAACTAACAGATTGAACACCACACAGGATTCGAAACAGCAACCACGCTACATTACCCTTGCAGGCTATGATTACTGTTTCGAATCCTGTGTGTTGTTCAATCTTCCAGTTTAAGGTTTAGGAAAGGTCCAGGATATTGGGTTGGTCAGACTTTTCTCTCTAACTTTGACTGACGGACAATGCCAAGAAGTGCTGGGTTGCCCTCCTGTCTGTTTTCCCTCTGTCTTCTAATTGCTTTATAACCCTCAAGAAGCTTTATTTGGCTCTATGCATACACACTCATTCAAGACAGCGGCCACACTACATTACATTTGCAGATTATGGCCAGGCTGTTTGTCTGAACCTTAAACAGGCAGAGATCCGACACCAACCAGGATTTAAGACAGTTTGTATGAGGCATTTAGGAGTTTTCCTGCATCTGGGTTCCATATTCTCGGTAAAGCTTATTCTCATCAGTTTGTTGTGTGTAATGGCCAGGCTGTTTGTCTGAACGCTAAACAGGCACAGTTGTTTGTCTGACCTCCTGTCTGTTTTCCCTCTGTCTCCTAATTGCTTTATAACACTCTCTTCAGTTGCACTTCTTCTATAATATGCCTCTGTCTTGTAAGTGGAATAATATAACCTAAATCTTCACATTTTATATACTGACCAGGGGTTCTGGTCTGACGTAACATATAAACATGACTGGTTGCAATGAAGATTTGCGCATGCTGTTTTACAGCATCCCCCATTACAGTATTATTAATGATCATACATATATGAAAATCTATATTTCTTTTTTCGTTATGCTATTAAGGATCATGCATAATGAAAATCGCCTTTGCACCGCTCACTTCGCACGGGTGCGATTTTTTATACAGTATCTGCATGTGTCTGTTTTAAATGTTGTGCCTTCTGTCTGTGTTCTTTTATTCACTGATCATTTGTTGTAGATTAATGTCAATAAATGCATATCATGTTGTTATTTTACCCTGCTCTGTAAAGCACCTTGTGACTGTCTGGAAATATGATATATAAATAAATTCATTATCATTTAATAAATTCATTATCATTATCATTCTTCAATGATTGTTTCTGTACCGTTTGGTGTTGGTATAAATATACAATAATAGGGTCCACTCTGTCTTGGAATTATTATTAATTCCTTCAAGATATTATTGTGCATTATTGAGTTTGACTGGTTTAGACATTTATATTTGTGTTTATTGGTCTGTAACTGTACGTTCCAACAAAGTATCAACATCCTATAATCTCCTGACATTTAAATCCCGTTTGTTCTTTTCATTTCTTTATGGTTGAAATTCTGCCCAATTCTTGACCTTTTGTGTTTTTGGACATGATCAATAAGGCCATCACACACTTAGCTCTCATAATAACTAATAACACTGATCATCCTCTGTATCAATAACTATATCAATAACACTGATCATCCTCTGTATCAATAACTATATCAATAGAGGTGTGTATGTAAACTAGAGCTCCTCTCTATACTAGAGGTAAATGATGCATTTATATAGCGCTTTTATCCAAGGCACTTTACATAGATTGTGCATTACATGCATTACATTCACCCATTCACACACACATTCATACAGCGTTGTCAGAGGAAACCATGCTAGGCACCAACCTGCTCATCAGGAGCAACTAGGGGTTCAGAGTTTGCTCAAGGACCCTTCTACATTAACTTATGGGGAGCCCGGATTCGAACTGGGAACCCTTCGGGAACCTTTCGTGCTCTAATAACGGTTTCTCTACCTCTGAGCTACGCCGCCCCAGGTTAGAGGTGTGTATGTAAACTCTCTCTAAACTTTCTTCAGCTCCTCCCTATACTAAAGATGGTTGAGGTTCATTTCAAGGAATCTCTTGCTCTGACTTCAGACTCCCACAGAGTCCTGGTAACCATGGTAACCTACAGTATGTTATGAGCTACAATAAGTTAACATGTTATAACCTACAGTATGTTATGAGCTACAATAAGTTAACATGTTATAACCTACAGTATGTTATGAGCTACAATAAGTTAACATGTTATAACCTACAGTATGTTATGAGCTACAATAGGTTAACATGTTATAACCTACAATATGTTATGAGCTACAATAGGTTAACATGTTATAACCTACAGTATGTTATGAGCTACAATAGGTTAACATGTTATAACCTACAATATGTTATGAGCTACAATAGGTTAACATGTTATAACCTACAGTATGTTATGAGCTACAATAGGTTAACATGTTATAACCTACAGTATGTTATGAGCTACAAGAGGTTAACATGTTATAACCTACAGTATGTTATGAGCTACAATAGGTTAACATGTTATAACCTACAGTATGTTATGAGCTACAAGAGGTTAACATGTTATAACCTACAGTATGTTATGAGCTACAATAGGTTAACATGTTATAACCTACAGTATGTTATGAGCTACAATAGGTTAACATGTTATAACCTACAGTATGTTATGAGCTACAATAGGTTAACATGTTATAACCTACAGTATGTTATGAGCTACAATAGGTTAACATGTTATAACCTACAGTATGTTATGAGCTACAATAGGTTAACATGTTATAACCTACAGTATGTTATGAGCTACAATAGGTTAACATGTTATAACCTACAGTATGTTATGAGCTACAATAGGTTAACATGTTATAACCTACAGTATGTTATGAGCTACAATAGGTTAACATGTTATAACCTACAGTAGATGAGCAGCAGAGTAACTTTGATCATTCTGATGGCTTGACTTCTTTAGGTGTGTGGAAGACAACGGTGCCCTCCACACTAGGCGCGGTCACCTCCTCCTAGCAATTCATTTTCAATGAGAGGCGGGCGGCTTTTTCGGCCGCGCAGCGAAGTTTTGGGGCGGCGAGGCGAGCGGGCGCGGTCCTGTGAAATCCACCGCGAGCGTGCTTGTTTGTGCATGCGTACACGGGCGGTGAGAGATGGATTGTGTTCGTCTTTGTGAAATACCGTGCGGCGTTTACTCACTGAGCGAGTGTGTTTGTGTCTCACCGCGGTGCGGCTGCCGCTGATCCTAGCGGCAGTCCCAACGGCAACCGCGCCTAGTGTGGAGGGCACCAACCTCAGCTGAATCACTGAATCAAAGATTACTGTCTACATCTGTGAGCAGATACAAGTCATTGTTTGTGTCTTTCCAGTTGAAATTCACAGAGATCAGTGATCTTACTTTGTGTGTGGAGGTCCAGGTTCACTGAAGTCTGGAGGATGTCCTTTGGAGCGGTCACTCTTCATAGACACACAGCTGGGTGTTGGAGACTCTGCTCTGTGGTCAACACTTCTGGAATCATAAAAGTTTCCACAATTATCATCGGGTTAGGCAGGAGTGTGGCACCAAATTCTGGGCCCTGGGTACAAGGATTCACAGCGGGCCCCCCATGCAATGTTCTTCATAGGGGGAGGGGGTTTAACCCATTTAGACTGGGAACGCATTATTAAACATTATTTTGTGCTTTAACTATTGAAAAATAGCAGATATTCAACCTCACAGCGCGGCATCGAGAGCTGCGTTGCGAGCTTGTACATCTGCTATTTTAGAAAAATCTTGAAAATTTGAAAAACCTATGTTTCTATGTCAGTGGTGCTCAAACCTTTTCATGTCAAGGACCCCTAAAATGATATGTATTTGGCCACGGGCCCCCATCTCAAAATATTTAGCACCAGGGACCCCCCAGAAACAAAATTTGTGTTACAAATGTTCGCTTAAAAAATACATAAGCCTATTTATATTCAAAATCTGCACACATTTTCACGACTTTTCAAAAATAGCAGATCCACAAGCTTGCAGTGCTGTGAGCTTGTATATCTGCTATTTTTCAATGGCTAAACTATAAAACAATTAAGGCCCCTCCTCCTTGGGCCCTAGTAACTCAGTCCCCCTCCCCCCTCCCCTTGTGACGCCCCTGGGTTAGGACGTTAGGTGTTTATAGTTAAATAATCTTTATTCATTATGCCCCATAATAGAACAATAACAATAAGAATAACATGCTTCTGTTTTGGATCCTTGACATTGAAACAATAAAAACAGAAAGAAACATCAATAAGACACACATAGAAACAGTTAAATAAATAGTACTAAACACACAACTATAAGGGGTGCTCTGTAGAGTACATATCTCCACCAGGCTAGGTGGCCTACCCAAGGTTGTTTATATCTGCTCTGGTTGCAACCAACAGTCCTGGGGATGGTGTAGGTGTTTCTACAACATAAGGTTCTACTTTTTACATTTGGGGCGCCTCCTATGGGCAGAACCAATACCTGTACCTAATGTAGTGAGGATTTCTGCAACAAACAGTGACTTTCTACCATGTTTGTTGCACTCCATATGGGCCTCTCCACAGATTGGCTGTGTAGAAACCTTTCATAGGTACATTGTATTCTAAACTACTGGTTGTGTAGCAACCATTGACAGGTACATTGTATTCTAAACTACTGGTTATGACTCCAAATGAGAGTGGAAAGGAGGTTGGAACTTTGAAACTCTGCACATAACAACAGTCCTGGTAACCTCCACCATCATAACACTACTGTTTTGGTATTTTTTCTAACACCTCTATCTGTAACCAAACACTTTCCAGTTGAACATCAGATATACGTAGGTGATCTTACCTTGTGTCTGGAGGTCCAGGTTCATTATTGAAGTCCGGAGGATGTCCTTTAGAGCGGTCACTCTTCATAGACACACAGCTGGGTGTTGGAGACTCTGCTCTGTGGTCAACACTTCTGGAATCAGAACAATATTCAAACAATTATCATGTGAATGAAAGAGTCTGTGTGTTAAAGATTCTGTATTGTTAAATCCCATTTTACAAGAGAGTAAAACTCCATGTTGAAGTAATAGGAAAAACATGATACTCAAGTGTATTGGTATTTTCTTACACCCCTATCTGTAACCAAACACTTTCCAGTTGAACTTCACAGATATACGTAGGTGATCTTACCTTGTGTCTGGAGGTCCAGCTTCATTACTGAAGTCTGGAGGATGTCCTTTAGAGCGGTCACTCTTCATAGACACACAGCTGGGTGTTGGAGACTCTGCTCTGTGGTCAACACTTCTGGAATCAGAACAATATTCATACAATGATCATGTGAATGAAAGAGTCTGTGTTAAAGATTCTGTATTGTTACATCACATTTTACAAGAGAGTGAAACTCCAGGAAAAACATGATACTCAAGTGTATTGGTATTTTCTTACACCCCAAGGTTAGGTTGTTACTGTTAAATAATCTTTATTCACAATGCCCCATTATAGAGGAATAAGAGTCAAACATGCTTGTGTTTTGGGCCCTTGACATTGAAACAATAAAAACATAAAGAAATATCAATAAGACATTAAACAATTAAATAGTACTAAACACACAACTATAAGGGGTGCTCTGCAGAGTGCATATCTCCACCAGGCTAGGTGGCCTATCCAGGGCTGTTTAGATCTGCTCTGGTTGCAACCAACAGTCCTGGGGATGGTGTAGGTGTTTCTATAACATAAGGTTCTACTTTTTACATTTGGGCGCCTCCTATGGGCAGAACTGTTACATTTACCTAATGTAGTGAAGATTGATACAAATAAATCAGATTTCTGCTACAAACAGTGACGTTCTACCATATTTGTTGCACTCCATATGGGTCTGAGTGAAATTGAAAAAGGGGAGATTAAGATGCAGGACTTTTGTCTCTCCACAGATTGGCTGTGTAGCAATCTTTCATAGGTACATTGTATTCTAAACTACTGGTTGTGTAGCAACCATTGACAGGTACATTGTATTCTAAACTACTAGTGGAGAGGAGATTGGAACTTTAAATAGATGTGTTTGTACATAACAACAGTCCTGGTAACCTCCACCATCATAGCACTACTCTTGGTGTAATAGTGTTTTTGAATATCGATAGAGATGCTATTGTGATATTGAGGTGTTTTGGTATTTTCTAACACCTCTATCTGTAACCAAACACTTTCCAGTTGAACTTCACAGATATACGTAGGTGATCTTACCTTGTGTCTGGAGGTCCAGGTTCATTACTGAAGTCTGGAGGATGTCCTTTAGAGTGATCACTCTTCATAGACACACAGCTGGGTGTTGGAGACTCTGCTCTGTGGTCAACACTTCTGGAATCAGAACAATATTCATACAATGATCATGTGAATGAGAGTCAGTTTGTTCCATAGATATTTCCAGTAATTTGTTACAATGTGGCTGAAAGTCAAGCAAGACGTCATGAAAACAGAACCACCTCCCAGGACAAGAACACTAAAATGCTGCTGAATTCAAAGAGCAACTCTGGAAAAGGTCAAGGTTGGACCTCAGTTGAAAAGATAGGCATGTGAAATGTTGTGCTTTTCATTTTGTCAAGATTCTCAGACAGTTAAATTAATAGGGTTTTGAAGTGTATTGATTGATTGATTGATTGATTGATTGATTGATTGAATACTTTATTAGTCAGAAATGTAAACAACACAAGGTACAGTATAAGATAACACAAAACAGTCCTGGAGTTTCCATTGTGGTCCATTTTGAGTTCAATTCATCAATATACAGATTTAAACTCTTCAGTTTTCACTGCTCTTTTCCTGAACATTTCCTGAAAAAGATTTTTTTCCCACAGGTTTTTTTCCCCTGTTTTGCCTTTTTAATTTTCATGGAGAATGTAGAGTATTTTCGCAACTCGTAAATGACACGAAACCACTCCATTCCCATTTAAAACTAGAATCCACCTCCATAGGTAGATTTAAACTGTTAAATACTATATGTATAAAATAGAAGGGTAAATTAATTACATTCATCTTCCCTTGTGGTCAGGACAGTTTTGAATGAAGACAGTGATGGATGATGTCAGGCCATTCCACCTTTACTTTTTGTATTTGTATTTTTTTTTTTATAGAGTAGTAGAATGAGAATTATCCCATATTTGTTCTAAATTTGGGTGGTACCAGATCATGGTGACTAGTAGTAGTTTGTAGTTTGAAAGGTAGAGCTTAAACATTTAGCCTGAGCCCGCGGCAGCCCGTCAGCCTGACCCGCAACAGGTCGGGACGAAATTTAGGGTGGGTGTGTGCGTGTGTGTGTGTGTGTGTGTGTGTGTGTGTGTGTGTGTGTGTGTGTGTGTGTGTGTGTGGAAGAAATTGCAAGACCTCCGCTCTGAGGCCCAAGCAACCTTGCAGAACCTGCAGAATGAGTGGTGGATCTCAAAAGCCAACGAAATCCAGACCCATGCAGATAGGAATGATATGCACAATTTCTATGACGCAGTTAAGACCGTCTATGGCCCCAGAAGTCACTCCCTGGTTCCTGTCAGATCTGCTGATGGAACATCTCTTATCAAGGACCAGGCCCTGATAGTGGAGCGGTGGGCTGAGCACTTTAACACCCTGCTCAACCAGCCTACCCCAGTGGACCCAACAGTCCTCGAGGAGTTCCCTGAACAGCCTACCTTGTTAGATCCGGACCTCCCACCAACCTTCAAAGAAACTCTGCATGCAATCAAAACCCTCAAAAACAATAAAACCCCTGGACCCGATAACATCCCAGCTGAAATCCTCAAGGAAGGAGGCTACCTCTGTATGAGGACACTGCACCTCTACATCTTGGAAGTGTGGATGCGAGAGTGTGTCCCCCAACAGTGGAAAGATGCTAACATCGTGACCATCTACAAAAACAAAGGAGACAAATCCATCTGCTCCAACAGTAGGGGTATCTCCTTGTTGGCCATTGCTGGAAAGGTCCTTGCTAAGGTCATGCTCCGCAGACTCACAGCAACAATAGCCGAACGGGTCACACCAGAGTCACAATGCGGTTTCAGAAAGGAAAGAGGGACGGTCGATATGATCTTTGTAACACGTCACCTCCAGGAAAAATGCAGGGAGCAGCACAATAACTTGTTCATTGCATTCTTGGACCTGTCAAAGGCATTTGACACAGTGAACAGAGACCTCCTGTGGCAAGTGCTCAAGAAATTTGGATGTCCACCCAAGTTTCTCAACATCCTTGGTCAGTTTCATTCTGGGATGATGGCTCGAGTGGTAGTGGGAAGACACAGATCTGAGCCCTTTGGAGTACAGACCGGAGTAAGGCAGGGCTGTGTGCTAGCTCCAGTCAAGTTCAACATCTTCCTAGTCTGTGTAACAACACTGTTGCATGGGATGATGGAGGAGCAGGCTGGAGTCACCATTGACTTCAGGTTGGATGGTAACCTGTTTAACATCAGGAGGTTGCAGGCAACCACCAAGCTGACCTCTGAAAGAATCATCGAGCTACAGTATGCCGACGACTGTGCCCTGGTAGCCCACACACCAGAGGCCCTGCAAAGCACTCTCTCTGCAGCTGTAACTGCATACAGCAGAATGGGTCTGACCATCAACACCCAGAAAACAGAGGTCATCTGTCAGTTGAGTGCTGGTCTCCCATGCCAGCCAGCAACCTTCACAGCAGGAGGGCAACAGCTGCTCACAGTACCTACTTTTAAATACCTGGGAAGCATAATGGCTGACCCCTGCTCAATGGAGGACGAGATCCAAAACCGCCAGAAACAAGCCTCAACATCATTTGGTCGTCTACGGAGAAGAGTTTTCCTGAACTCCAATATCAACCTCCATACCAAAGTGCTTGTGTACAGAGCAGTATGCATCTCCACGCTGTTGTATGGATGTGAGGCATGGACCATCTACAGTCACCAGCTCAGAAGCCTGGAGGCCTTCCATGTCAGATGTCTCCAGAAGATCCTTGGCACCTGGAAGGACAGAGTGCCACACACAGAGGTGCTGGAACGGGCAGGCATCTGCAGTATAGAGTCTTTCCTGAACAGACATCAACTCAGGTGGCTGGGGCATGTAATCCGTATGCCCTCCCGCGCAAAGTCCTCTACGGCCAGCTACATCTTGGCCAACGCAGTGCTGGTGGGCAGAAGAAGCGGTTCAAAGACCAACTGAAGACCACGCTGAAGAGAGGCCGGATCAACCCCTCTTAACTGGAGAAACTTGCTTCCTGCCGCAACCTCTGGCGCTCTCACTCTGCACAGGGAGTGGAGCACATAGAAAGCCAGCGCACACAACACCGTGCAGCAAAGCGTGCAAAGAGGCATGCCCGCAAAGCCACCCCTGCTCCTGTCAGTACCACTTTTGTATGCCCGGTCTGCAACCGCAGCTGTGGATCCAGGATCGGATTATACAGCCACCAGAAGACTCACAAATAGGAGAAGACGGTCATCATCGGACACGATGGACAACCATAAGCAAGTAAGTAAGTGTGTGTGTGTGTGTGTGTGTGTGTGTGTGTGTGTGTGTGTGTGTGTGTGTGCGCACTGCCGGCGACATTGTTGGAACTGTCCACAGTGTCTCTTTCGTATATCCTAATATTCTAGAAGTTGTGTGGCTGTTAACTTTGTCTTTGAAGCTATAACAGCCTGTACGCCTGCTGCCTGATTCAGCGGAGGTCATCAACTTCAAACCGTGTTCTCCCAGCGACGCCCTGATGTTTATTTCGTTATTTAATTTGGACGGTAAGCCCTATTTGCTACTGTAGCTACAATCAGTTTTTTGGAGCGGTGAAAGCACTCCTCTGTTTTTACCAATCATAAAAGTCTTTGCCCTAGTCCTAAAAACATGTTTTAAAATGTTTAAACTTGAAAATCCACTCCATGGGCCGTGGTCTCTCTGTCTTATGAGCCCTGTTTAGGTGTCATGAAAAAAGGGCTGTCCCCTGAAATACTCTATATTCACCACCAGGGGAGCCTCTCTCTCCCACTCATTCTAACAAATATTAGTATAGTGCAGTAAGTACATGTACTTGAGTACAATTTTGAGTATTTGTACTTTACTTGAGTATTTCCAATTTTCAATTCTTATACTTCTACTCCACTACATCTCAGAGGCAAATGCACTTTATCTCTCCACTACAATCATTTGGATTTTGATTATTAATACAAATCAATCACTTCAGCCCTTATAGGCCAGCAGTTCTCAAACTATGGTTGGTACCCAAAGTGGCCACTGGCCACACACACACACGCACACGCACGCACGCACGCTCTCTCACGCTCTCTCACACACACACACACACACACACACACACACACACACACACACACACACACACACACACACACACACACACACACACACACACACACACACACACACACACACACAGAGAGGTCCGCCCCGGCTCCAACACAATGACCGAGAGATGCATGCTCGCAGACGCAATGCATGTGTTTCGCTGCTTTGCTTTGGTACAAGACACACTGTGACACACACTGACACACAGAGGCTGAGCTGAGCCCTGACGAGGCACACACAAACAGCATCGAGAGTCGCGAGTGTTTTTTCTTACCCCGGGACCGAGGTTACCGGATCTCTGTGGTTACATCTGTACCCCCGCGGAGTTCAATTCAGACCGTCCGCGTTAACGTTTCAATAGCTCCGCTCCGCGCCGCAGAAAAACTTCACGGTCCTTCTGTAGTTATTATAGTAACATATTTTGGCTAAATGCCTCCGTTTAGAGAACCACCTATTGCTTGTGTTATCATAGCGTTTTACTGTCTGCTCGCCGTGCCCGTGTGTGTGTGTGTGGGGGGGGGGGGGGGGGGGGGGGAGGACAGGGCAGCGTGGAGTTTCATAGTCGGCTCTACCCGGGGAGCAGTGCGCTGTCCTCGGACACAGCAGACACAGAGTGTCGGTAATGAGGGAGGCGCTGTCCACGGACCCAGCCAGGGCGAAAAATACATAGCGATACATAGCGATTTTCATTATTTCACAAAAGCATAAACTGACTACTTGATATGAAGGATATTGATGTAAATAAGATATCCGAATGGGTAAATATATTTTATAGGCCCGTATTTGTTATTAAAGGACAATTTATGTAGAGGTTCCTCATATAATCTTGGGCTGCGGTGAGAGGGTGGAGGAGAGAGAGCATGAGACTGTCCATGACGTAACAGCCCGAGGGCAGTGGATCCACGCGTCAGAGCCTAATTATGCAGAAAATACAAGAGCACACAGAAACGACTGCATGTTGAAATCTCCGTTTTTTTGGGGTGTAATTGAGGCCAGATAAGATTAAAAAAAAACATAAAAAATAGAGAAATGTTTTTTTCATGTCATGTTCACTTTAAAAAAAGGCAGCAGTGCATGCAGTGATTAAGCTTGTTTATTAAAATGTCGGACTTTGGGCTGTGTCTCCAATTGTCAATCATGTATGGGGATTTGGGTCGGTCTGGGGCTGACGTTCTGTCGGGCTGGGTTGGACTCGGGCTCACAAATGTAGGTCTGATTAAAGCTCTATTGACAGGTATGAAGATATTGAGGGCAAAGTCTCTTTGACTTTCTTAAATAGGCTACTGTAGCGACCCCGCATAAGAGCCGGCTATGTGAATGTGCTGCTCCGTAAGCTTTAAACCAAATGAAGTAAGATTGTTTTACTATTACTGAATAGAAAACAGGCTACTTACTTTTATTTTCAACATATTGACATAAAAACTGGACTTTTGATGTCAGTATTGTCTAGTCAAAATGTTGTCGATTAAAGGGGAACTTGGACTCATATTAACCCTTAAGTTCTGTTCGGGTCATTTTGACCCGTTTTACATTTTCATTTGGAAAAAAAAGGTAGAAGTTTACATTTTTTCCACCTGAAACTCACTGGCCTTAAAGATTCTTCTGAGATGAACATGTAAAAAAAATATTTTTGCAACTACACCCATGCTACACCCCCCTCATATTTTTTGAACCTTAAGTGCTGTTCGGGTCATTTTGACCCGGGAAGCACAGATGCACAGAAATACACAGTATTATGCCAAAACACAGACACACAGTCACCCCCACTTCTAACACCCCCCTTTCGAAGCCCTATTCCGAACCCCCCCCCCCCACACCTAACCCTCCCCTGATGCACAGAAATACAAGGAATCATGTACAAACACAGATACACAATCACCCCCTAACCCCTTCCACCCCTCCCCCTCCAACCCCCCTCACCTCACCCTTACCCCCTCCTCCCCTCCAAACCCCCCAACCCAACCCCACCAACCCCCCCGCCACCCCAGATGCACAGAAATAAAAGAAAACACAGACACAAATTCACCTCCTTCCCCCTCCTATCGCCCCAAACCCCCCCCCCCCCCCAACACACACACACACACACACACACACACACACACACACACACACACACACACACACACACACACACACACACACACACACACACACACACACACACACACACACACCCCCTCTCCTCCTCACCCCTCCCCTCCTCACCCCTCACCCTCAACCCTCACTTATCTGAAGTTTTCCTTGTGACTGTACTGTATCTTAGGGGAAATTTTACATTATTTTACATAAACATAAGGTGCTGTAAAATAACACTGTAATTCAGGGGTGCTGTGGATGAAAATGATGTTTACAGGGGTGCCCTGAGACCAAAGTGTTTGAAAACCTCTGTCCTAGTCTATAAGTTCAAGTGTATATTCATATGTGACGTTCATGTGTGTGAACACACATGAACATGTGTGTCCAGCTCTATGTGAGAATGATGTCCTGTTCTTGAACCACAAGTATTCAATTAACCGATTTAGTGCCATTCCCGAGATATCTCGCGAAATGTACTCGAGTATCTGTAGTGCCATTCCCGAGATATCTCGCGAAAAGTAATATATTACTGTAACGGCGGGTACATTACCGAGAAGAATGGGCGGAGGTCCGGAGACGAAATCCGTCGCTGATTTCGCATCATCACGGCTCCACGAGCACAAAATAGTCCCATCCATAACATTGAGGTGGACGGGGGATCTCATCTTTAATGTCCATTATCTCAAAACTACACTTTAGAAGCTAGGATGGAGGCAGATGCTCGCTTATGTTACACAGTTATAAAAGCTCCCGGTCCGCCATTACACAACTCCACGTGGACAAGGATCGGTTCCGGCGCAGGACCCGATGACGTCAGACCGGAAGTGATTGCGCTGTGCAGGCGCGGTTCTAGCCCTGAGCAGCAGGGGGTGCTGCAGGGAGCTTTTTTCGAAAATTGGCGGTTTTTCGCGGATTTGATCGCGTTTTATTCGGGTTTCCGCGGTTTATTTCTTTGCAAGCTGTATACCATTTTAAAGCTAAGATTCTTGTGATTCCGAATCCGCAAACCATTTGATTATAGCACCGAAACTCACGCCGCAAACAACGCAGAAGTCCGACATAAACAATAAAGGTTTCCGCGGTTTATTTTTTTGCTAAACAATCGGGAACGGCACACAACACTTTCCCTTTGCCTCTCTCCACATGCACCAGCCAGTAGATGGAATTCTAGGTACCAACACTCCAACAGACAGACAACACCAGTGTCATATAATCATTCAGTTCCAAAAGCTTTTCAGTTCATCTACTTAATTTTACACCACTCTGTCTACTACAGCAAGCATGATATGGTATTGCTTCCCAAACGTTTTAGCCCGTGTCGTGAACCAAGAGAAACTAAACCCAAACAAAAGAAGTGAAAATAGCCAATCTACAAGCTCACAACGAGTCGCTTCGCGCTGCGTTGTGAACTTCTAGATCTGCTATTTTCGGACAACTTTTGACATCAAGAAAAGAGTTCGGCATAGGCAAGCTGCAGCAGCAGTCAAGTGTACTCACCAACAATCAACAGCAGAGCAGCATATTTTATCCTGTTTATCCAGTCCCAGTTTTTGGAAAAAGATTGATGAAAAGCCCCTATCTCTTACATGCAACTTTGGGAAAGTTGTAAAGGCTTTGGTGGTGATCTTGTACAGTTTCCATAACATCTCCTCATAAAGAACTTCAATTGAGTGTATAATGTTTCTTTTATATGGGTTGTAAGTTGTCCTCCTGCGTGCCTTCTTCTTCTTGCATGTAGATCGGCTATTTTCATACTTCCCATGGACCAGTCAGTGCGCATTGCAAGATGACGCTGAAATGGACATCAGACTGTATTCTCTCTCCCCCCCGCCCCCGTTCGCAAATTAATGTGTATGCTAAACTGTTCTGATAATACAAATTGTTTTGGCTCTCCATTCATTCATCATGTATAACTTAAACTGCGCGCTAGTAGGCTATTGCAAACCAATGCAGCTTAACATAACAAACCGACAACTAGGGCCAACCCAGCAACAACTATCGTTTCCTGTCTTACTTTCACAATAAAGTGTTTACCTCCCAATTCAGCTTATTTCACGCAGGTTATTATTAACAGGAAAAAGTGTAGCTTAACCCGTGTGTTTTTGTGCAACCAAACGTGCATGGGAGAGAGAGTGATGAGGGTGAGAGAGAGAGAGAGAGAGAGAGAGAGAGAGAGAGAGAGAGAGAGAGAGAGAGAGAGAGAGAGAGAGAGAGAGACAGACATTGAGAAACAGAGAGAGAGAGAGAAGTGCAGTTGTTTAGGAGTAGTACTGCGCTTGGGTATCACACTTTTCTCCGTCTGACCGTGTCTCTCCCGATTTTGCTAGTCCCGAAAACTACTGGTGCTAGTTCAGAAAATAGTGGTGCTTAAGCGGCCAAAGCACCCCTCTAAGGCCGGCTTTACACTGCCACTGAAATCTAGCCTGAATCAGATCTGAGTCACTTCAAAAGTGGAATCCGATTTTTTAAAAATAGTCTAAATCCAAACATGTCACATTCAGGTCACATGAAATCCGATTTTGAAAAACCACATCCAGAGGTAGTTTCAAATCCGATCCATATCGGATCAGAGGACATCTGACACAGTCTGAAAGCAGCGACCACATCCACCCCATTGAGTTATATGCAGGTCACATACAAGCCACTTCAAACTGGCCAAGCGTCACCGAGCGCGGCTGTAAATTACATCATTACAGAGCGTGAGTATTTACTATTTGATTACAGCGCACTGAGCACATGAGAAAATCAAAAGAGACACGTGAAACACGTGAGCTAAACAGTGAAAACGAGAGAGAAGAGCGAAACACAGAGTAAAGAAAAGAAGAGAGAAAAACAATATTAACGTGTGTTTACTATGGTCCATTATGTCGCATTTCCTGAACGTAATCAGAACGTAATCAACCAGCGTCAACGTAGTGACGTAACGTCATGACGCCTACGTCGTTACCACGGTAACCAAAGCATATATGTCCCCGCAGGGCAGCTTTGAGCTGACGCTGTCTGAACGCACAGATCAGATCTGTGTCACTTGCAAATGCAGTGTGAAACGTCGGGCCAAAAGATCAGATCTGACAACAAATCGGATTTGGGCTAGATTTGACTGCAGTGTAAAGCCGGCCTTAAACCGCCACTGGCGCTGTGGACTTCTAGCCTTCAAAATAAGATAACGGTGGTGATGCCAGCCTGAAGGTGGCATCGTGAACTTTATAATCCGTTAATTTCATGGGCACTAAATGAGTTAATGGGCATGTTAAAATAAAAAAAAATAAAAAGTTCATAAAAACATTGTCTGATTTTCATTGTTTCCTAAAAGCATGAGCAATATTGCCCAGTATTAAATAAAGTAGTTTTTTTTTTACATGAATTTCAGCTAAATCAGTAAAAACGCCTAGCTCTTTCAGTGTTTAATGTGATATAGCAAAGCAGAAATGCAAACATTTACCATATATATCATATGAATTGTTTGGTATTGAGTCAAAGTCAATGTATCATGATGATTTGTTAAGTTAAAATTTATATTAGTGTTGTTTTTTTAAACCAAATATCCCCCGGGTCAAAATGACCCGAACAGAACGAAGGTGTAGTGAATCTGAACAGAACCCTAAGGGTTAACAGGAAAAGGGGATACTGAACCACTGGTAAAGGGGGATTCACATACTTTGTGTGTGGAGGTCCAGGTTCATTACTGAAGTTCATAGGGTGTCCCATAGACCAGTCACTCTTCACAGACACACAGCTGGGTGTTGGAGACTCTGCTCTGTGGTCAACACTTCTGGAATCAGAACAATATTCATACAATGATCATGTGAATGATAAAGTCAGTTCGTTCCATAGATATTGCTAGTCATGTGTTACAATGTGGCTGAAAGTCAAGCAAGACTTCATGAAAACAGAACCACCTCCCAGGACAAGAACACTAAAATGCTGCTGAATTCAAAGAGCAACTCTAGAAAAGGTCAAGGTTGGCCCTCAGTTGAAAAGATAGGCATGTGAAATGTTGCTTTTCATTTTGTCAAGATTCTCAGACAAAAAGATTTTCCTAATCTCTCACATCTCCGTCCTGGGTAGGTAAAGCGGTCGTTTCCTCTCTTACTCCAGTAACTGGTGATCTCTAGATGGAGGGGGTGGGAGGAGTTCTCCAAGATGGAATCTAGCTTCCTCGCTGTGCGCACCCTGGTTACTTCCTCCACCCCCTGCAGAGAGGACCCAACGACAGAGCCTGCTTTCTTCACCAGTCTGTTTAGGTTAAACGTGTCACCTGCTCTGTTGTTGCCACCCCAGCATGTTATACCAAAAAAGAGGACACTTGCCATGACAGACTGATAGAACATCTGTAGCATCCTATTGCACACCCCAAACAATCTCAGACTTCTCAGGAGGAATAGCCTGCTTTTCCCCTTGCTATGAATCGCCTGTGCGTTGTCCGACCAGTCCAGTGAACTATTCAGGTGTACTCCGAGGAATTTGTAGTTATCCACGAGCTCAACCACCTCACCGTTAATGGTGCTTGGCACCGGGGGGACTCTCTTGGAGGTGCGGAAGCCATCTCCTTGGTCTTGCTTGCGTTGAGCCTGAGATGGTTAGCCTCGCTCCACTGCACAAAGTCCCTAACCACACCATCGTGCTCAGCCGTGTTGTCACCCGAGATCTTGCTGACCACCACGGTATCATCTGAGAACTTCTGCAGATGACAGGTCTTGGAATTGAAGCGGAAGTCCGATGTATAGAGAGTGAACAAGAAGGGTGAGAGCACAGTTCCTTGAGGGGCCCCCGTGTTGCTCACCAGCACATCAGACCGACAGCTCTGCAGTCTCACAGACTGTGGTCTTTCTGAAAGGTAGTCTGTGATCCATGCCACAAAGCCCTTGTCCACCCCCATCAGCGTAAGCTTCTCCGCAAGCAGAGACGGTTGGATAGTGTTGAAAGCACTGGAGAAGTCGAAAAACATAATTCTGACTGTGCTGCCCAGATCTTCCAGATGGGTGAGAGCCTTATGGAGCATGTAGGTGATGGCGTCATCAACCCCAATATCAGCCTGGTAGGCAAACTGAAGGGGGTCCAGGTGATCACTGACCGCGGGTCTCAGTATGTTACCAAGTGGGATTGTCGAGAGGCTTTAAAGTCAGTGAAAACCCTTTAAAATGTCATGAATTGGACATGAGGCAGGCTTGCAAGTGAAAATAAAGTATTTATTAAACTCCAGGCCCGGATAACAGAAATTAATTACAACTCAAACATACAGCAAATCAAACAACATAACTTAACTTTTAACAGAGACTAGGTGTCTCCCCTCAGCAGCCCACACTCAACTGAGCTCAGCTCAGTTATATAGACACAAGGCTCCACCCTCTGGATCAAATTAACCAACCCCAGTGCAGGAGCAATCTACCCCAGATGCTCCCAAGTAGCAATCAACACTTCAACAGTAATCTATTACTTGTACTCTATTATTCAGCACAGTTAGGCCTCAAGGCAATAGACAGCTTCAAGCAGCATCCCCATACAGCATCTGATGAACAGATAAACACAACATTAGATTCCAGTCACCACAGAATGTGCACCTTCTTTGGGACTGAGAATCTACATGTTAAGTATAGGCAAACAAATATACAACACAGCATAGAATGAATGTATATTTGTGAACATTGTTAAAGTGACAGAGGCTGCTCTGTCACACAGTAGGTTCAGAACCAGCCGTTCGAAGACCTTCATGACCTGTGATGTCAGGGCGACTGGTCTGTAATCATTGAGGACCGAGGGACGGGTCTTCTTAGGCACCGGGACAATGCAGGAGGACTTCCCTAGCTGTGGTACCTTCCCCGTCCTCAGGGAGAGGTTGAAGAGATGCGTAAGGGGGACAGCGAGCTGCTCCGCGCAAGCCTTAAGCACCTTAGAGTTGATGTTATCAGGTCCCGCCGCTTTCCTGGTGTTGACTTTTCCGAGTTGGCGCCTCACTTGCTCGGTGGTGAGAATCAGGGTGGGGGGGCGGGGGGGGGGGGGAGATGGTGCAGGGGAAGAAAGAGGGCGGCAACCGAGGTCACCGTTTGACCCAGCCGCTGCTTGTTGAACATTAACAGGAGCTCCGTCAAACCGATTGAAAAAACGGTTCATCTCGTTTGCCAGCTCCTCCGTGCCTGGCACAGTAGAGTTGGCAGAGCCATACCCCGTGATCTTCCTGAAACCACCCCACAATTGTCTCGTATTGTTTGAAGCTATAACAGCCTGTACGCCTGCCGCCTGATTCAGCGGAGGTCATCAACTTCAAACCGTGTTCTCCCAGCGACGCTCTGATGTTTATTTAGTTATTTAATTTGGACGGTAAGCCCTATTTGCTACTGTAGCTACAATCAGTTTTTTATATACAGAAAAGGATAGAATGACCCTGTTCTTAACAAAAGGCTGCAGTGCATGCAGTGATTAAGCTTGTTTATTAAAATGTCGGACTTCGGGCTGTGTCTCCAATTGTCAATCAGGTATGGGGCTTTGGGTCGGTCTGGGGCTGACGTTCTGTCAGGCTGGGTTGGACTCGGGCTCACAAATGTAGGTCTGATTAAATGACAGGTATGAAGATATTGAGGTCAAAGTCTCTTTGACTTTCTTAAATAGGCTACTGTAGCGACCCCGCATAAGAGCCGGCCATGTGAATGTGCTGCTCCGTAAGCTTTAAACCAAATTAAGTTAGATTTTTTACTATTACTGAATAGAAAACAGCCTACTTACTTTTATTTTCAACAAATTGACATAACAACTGGACTTTTGATGTCAGTATTGTCTAGTCAATATGTTGTCGATTAAAGGGGAACTTGGACTCATATTAACAGGAAAGGGGGATACTGAACCACCGGTAAAGGAGGATTCCTGGCAATCCTTGGCGACTTCAACGCCAGGATTGGACAGGAGGATGCACCATTCCCATACCATGAGTCCACCAACCGCAACGGAGCATACCTCACAGCCCTTCTCATGGAACACCAGCTCCTGGCAGCGAACACCATGTTCCGGAAGAGAACAGGGAAGAGATGGACTTTCCGAGACCGAGCCTCACGTCCTGGGGAGCAACCTAGGCTATATCAGCTGGACTATATCCTAGTGAGGCAAAAGTGGAGGAATTCCATCCTGAACGCTGAGCCATACAGCACGTTCAGCTCTGTAGGCTCTGATCACCGTGTGGTCTCCATGAGGGTGCGACTGAGCCTCAGGGTCCCCAAGCCAAGCCCCAAGATTCGGCATGACTGGAAGGCATTCACGACCAATCTGGGCCTTCAAACCAGGTACACGGAGGAAGTCAGGAAGCGCTTTCGGCAGCTTGATAAGGGAGAGGAGCCTAGCCGTGAATATGGGAGATTCATCACAGCGAATGAGGAGGCGACCAGACTGTGCGTACCAGTGCTGAACAGAGTAAGAGCACCGCCACAGTCCAGGCATCCGAAGGTTGTAGCAGCACGAGGCAGGATGGAGGAAGCACGACTCAACTTTGAGCGGGAACCAACAGAGGAGGGTCGTGAGACACTGAGCGAAGCCAAACAGTCTCTCTTCAGCACCTACGACACCATCAAAGGGGAGGAAGTGATGGAAAGCGTGCGAAGAGTGCAGGCAGCGCAAGGTGAAAGGCAATACGGGGAGGCCTGGAAGGTAATAAATGAGATGACAGGGCGGAAGAGGGCCAAGGAGGGCCAGGTTGAGGGACACAGCCCAGAAGAGAGAGTGGCAACATGGTTCAACCACTTCCAAAGGCTCCTGGGAACATCAGTGGAAGAGGGAGAAGAGGAAAATATACCAGCAGTCCTCCAGGGCCTGAACATCGACGATGGACCCTTCACAATCAGCGAGCTCGCCAGGGCAAAATCCACCCTGAGGGAGGGAAAAAGCGCTGGGCCGGATGGCATACCCCCAGAAGTCTTGAAGAACTGCGACCTAGACAACCTCATCCTAGACTTTTGCAACAATGCTCTACAGCACAACAAGCAACCTGAAATATGGTCTCTGTCTAACATCATCCCAGTGCCTAAAGCTGGGGACCTCTCAAAGCCAGACAACTACAGAGGCATCAGCCTGACATGTATCACTGCTAAGGTCTTCAACCGAATGATACTGAACAGGATACGGCATGCCATCGACCCTCACCTGAGAGAGAACCAAAATGGTTTTCGAGAGGAGAGAACAACCGTAGCACAGATCCTGGCATTAAGGAGATTAATAGAGGAGGTAAAAAAGGACAACCTAGCAGCTGTACTGTGCTTCATTGACTTCAAAAAGGCTTTTGACTCTATCCACAGAGGCAAGATGGTGAAAATCCTTGAGGCCTACAATGTCCCTCCCAACATTCTCCGGGCTATCGAGACCATGTACGCAAGAACAAGGGCCAAAGTGGTGACCCCAGACGGCAACAGTGAGGTGTTTGACATCCGAGCTGGTGTAATGCAAGGAGACACCCTGGCCCCCTACCTCTTCATCATAGTTCTAGATTATGCGCTCAGGAAAGCCATAGGTGGACGAGAACAAGAGCTTGGCTTCACGCTAACACCAAGGAGGTCAAGGCGGCATCCCGCAGTAGTTCTGACAGACCTGGACTATGCGGACGACATCAGCCTGCTCTCCGACAGCATGGAACAAGCACAAGAACTCCTGAGCAGGGTGGAGATAGAGTGTGCCAAAGTTGGTCTCAGGCTAAATGCTAAGAAAACTGAGGTTATCACCTACAACCTACCTGATCACTCACCTCTGACAACAACGGAAGGAGCTGTGTTGAAGGAAGTCAAGGACTTCAAGTACCTGGGCGCATGGGTCGACTCAACTGAGAAAGACCTCAAAGTAAGGAAGGCACTCGCTTGGAGGGCCCTGAACGGCATGAACAGTGTATGGAACTCTAACCTCCCCCGCCAAACCAAACTTAGCTTCTTCTTTGCAACAGTGGAGTCTGTTCTCCTCTATGGCAGTGAATGCTGGACCCTGAAGCCAACCCTGCAGAAGTCTCTAAATGGGTGCTACACTAGAATGTTGCGTGCAGTACTCAACATCAACAGGAGCGCACATGTTACCAACAGGAGCCTGTATGAGGGAATACCAAGGGTAAGCGAGAAAATTGCCACCAGAAGAATGAGACTTGCAGGACACTGCCAAAGACACCAGGAGCTTCCAGCCAGCAAATTGGTACTGTGGGAGCCAACACATGGGCACCGGTCGCGAGGACGTCCCACAAAAACATACGTGGACGTACTCAAGGAAGACGTAGGGACACAGAACACCAATGAGCTGGCCAGATGTATGGAGAACCGAGATGACTGGAAACAACGATGGAGGGCTCGTCTGAGGACGACCTAGATAGATAGATAGATAGAAAGGAGGATTCACATACTTTGTGTGTGGAGGTCCAGGTTCATTACTGAAGTGCATAGGGTGTCCCATAGACCAGTCGCTCTTCATAGATACACAGCTGGGTGTTGGAGACTCTGCTCTGTGGTCAACACTTCTGGAATCATACAAAAAAGTATCTACAATTACCATGTGAATGAAATGTAAGCTTGTTCAAGAGTCTTCATGGTTATGTCCCTCTCCTATATATAAGTAATAGGAGAGTTACATTATTTTGTTTGGGCTCCTCTAAGCCTGTAGACCAGGGGTCTTCAACAGGGGGTCCGGGACCCCTAGGGGGTCCTCAGAGTTACTACAGGGGGGCCACCAAATCTTTGTGTGATAGGATAATTATTTAAAATGAACAACTTGAACCCTTACATCCCTATTCTGTGGAGAACCTCGCGCTGCGAGGCGTTGAGAGCTTGTAGATCTGCTCTTTTTGGCAAATAGGTGTAGAGGTAAAAAAAAGAAATTTCCCTCTCAGCTAACTGACTGTCTGGTTATGTAATAACCTGCACACATGCATGAGAACATATTGTCTTGTTATGTTGTTGTATGTTGTAGAGGAGGATTCACATACTTGTCTGGAGGTCCAGGTTCATTACTGAAGTTCATAGGGTGTCCTTTAGAGCGGTCACTCTTCATAGACACACAGCTGGGTGTTGGAGACTCTGCTCTGTGGTGAACAGACATAAATAAACATTAATAAAACCATCAAAACCTGTTCATAGTTCAAAACTAAAGTAGCCCATTAACTAATTTACTGCCTATGACTAGTATGACGACTTATATAAATGCGTCCGTTCCACCTATGACGAGCTGTTAATATGCTGTAATCGCTATAAAACAATTAAAGTATGATCGCCAATCAGACATTATTTTTTTCTCTATAGAGCCGTACTATCCACAGAAACCAGAGACGGACAGACAGAGATGAGATGTGCCGTTTCTCATACTAAACTGCGACCTTCGGTAGCAATAAATGCAACAAATTATAATACAGTAGAAATTATAATTGTAGATTTATAGTAGAACAGCTCAAATAACTCCTTATATGGACATGGTCTAATAGATATGACAGACAGACAGACAGACAGACAGACAGACAGGCAGGCAGACAGACAGACAGACAGACCTCAGGATGTCTTTAGAGGCAGGGTCCAACTCCTCTCTCTCCACCGAGCCACTCATGGTAGAGCAGAGACCTTCACACACACACACACACACACACACACACACACACACACACACACACACACACACACACACACACACACACACACACACACACACACACACACACACATTGTCAGTTGGACATAAAAAAGGGTGATTTTAGGACAATATTCCTTACATTGTTGTGGATCCATGTCACATTAAACACTGACTGTAGGTGAATAACTTCATGATTCCAGTTACTATAACCGCTGTTGTAATGTAGAGAATATGATTTAAAACATATTGTACCTCATTGATTCAACATACTATAGTATATCGGTGGTATATCGGTGGGGCGGCATAGCTCAGGGGTAGAGAAACCGTTATTAGAGCACGAAGGGTTCCCGAAGGGTTCCAGTTCGAATCCGGGCTCCCCCTGAGTTAATGTGGAAGAGTCCTTGAGCAAGACTCTGAACCCCACATTGCTCCCGGTGAGCAGGTTGGTGCCTTGCATGGTTTCCTCCGCCACCAGTGTATGAATGTGTGCGTGAATGGGTGAATGGGTGAATGTAATGCACAATCTCTGTAAAGCGCTTTGGATAAAAGCACTATATAAATGCACCATTATATCCACTGTAATGTAGAGAATATGATTTAAAACATATTGTACCTCAT
This sequence comes from Nannobrachium achirus, assembly GCF_963921795.1. Taxonomy (NCBI): domain Eukaryota; kingdom Metazoa; phylum Chordata; class Actinopteri; order Myctophiformes; family Myctophidae; genus Nannobrachium; species Nannobrachium achirus. The sequence goes on from NC_137814.1 coordinate 63,359,119, forward strand.
TGATTCAACATACTATACTATATCCACTGTTGTAATGGAGGAGAGATGATTTAAAACTGTGTAACTTATTGTATAAAAACAAAGGGTTTGGAATTCTATACTGGGTTTATTTTAAATCCAGTCTGTATTAATAATAGTGAATTAAATATGTGATGGTGTCAAAGCTAACCAAGTGCTCAGTCTACCTCTGACACAATAACTTTAACATGTAGTTGCACCGTTTGTCCAATAGGTGGTGCACATGGACCACATTAAGGAGGACAGAAGGCCTCTACAGTAACACAGTAAGACATTTATGAAGTACAGTTATGGATTGTGGTTGAAGCTGCTTGTGTGAAATGGAGGGTTTTCAGACCTGGGGAGGCGAGGCTGTTTTGTTCACTTTATGAAACAAAATGTTTGATCTTTTCAAACTCAGATCAACGTTTCCTTTTAGCACGAAAACACTGACTCCTTGACAGGCCAGTCCAGACATGTCATCAAACATGTTGTAGCGTTGATGTGTGAAATATGTCTGTTTAGCCTCTACAATGACTTCATGTTTATGTGTGAAATATGTCTGTTTAGCCTCTACAATGACTTCATGTTTATGTGTGAAATATGTCTGTTTAGCCTCTACAATGACTTCATGTTTATGTGTGAAATATGTCTGTTTAGCCTCTACAATGACTTCATGTTTATGTGTGAAATATGTCTGTTTAGCCTCTACAATGACTAAATGTTTATGTGTGAAATATGACTGTTTAGCCTCTACAATGACTTCATGTTTATGTGTGAAATATGACTGTTTAGCCTCTACAATGACTTCATGTTTATGTGTGAAAAATGACTGTTTAGCCTTTACAATGACTTCATGTTTATGTGTGAAATATGTCTGTTTAGCCTCTACAATGAATTCATGGTTCACTGATAAAACACCATGAAGATATAACTATGTATGCCTCAGTTATTTACAGTATTATTATGACAAGGCAGGTTCATAGTTATTTACAGTATTATTATGACAAGGCAGGTTCATAGGTATTTACAGTATTATTATGACAAGGCAGGTTCAGACAATAAACTACAGGACTCAACACTGCTGAGACGCAACAAAACACTTTCTGTTTCACAAAAGATGTCGGACATCCGCAAATGATTCCTGAATCTTATGCAGTTGACAAGACAGTAAATCACTGAATTAAGTAACAATATCCTATTATTAAACATGTTCTTTATATGAAATGCTTACAGACAATGTCTCAACACTCTTCAACAGTAGTTCATGTGAGGCTGTTCTGTTCACTTTCACTTCCTCAAACTCAACTAGGACTGTGAAAAACATGTGACGTCTAAAACTGCTCTAAGCTGGAAGTGACGAGTCATCTTTGTTCTCTAGTTCTCTACAGGATAGGACAGAAGAGACTCTCTTCCTCCTACAACATGATATTATGATTATACTTGGAGGAAGATTTTCTTTAGTCTTTTTCTTTTGTTCCCCCAGAAAAGTGTAGAGCAAGACTTGTGTGAGTTGAGTTTTGTGTAAGTTTTGTGTGAGTTTTAAGTTTAAGCAGCAGCACTACCATTTCATTTATTTAGCATACTAGACTGGATCATTCACTATCATAGACATAGAACTCATACTAGACTGGATCATTCACTATCATATACATAGAACTAGGGATGGGTATCGTCTGCGATACTTTTAATGGTATCGATTGCATGACGTTGATACTATCGGGTATCGGTTCACGTAAAAACGAACGATACCTCGTTTCGATACTCTGGAAGGCACCCCTGGCCGGTCGCATCTGTAACAGTTGGGCTACTGAGAGTTTAATGACTGCTATAGTAGGCTACACTTGTTACTGTGGAAAATAGCCGACAATAGCCTATAATGTTTATTATTATGATGATTATCCAACGTCTATACTCTCCGCTCCGCCACACTGTGTGATCTAGTTAAACTTAAATAAAAAGTATCGAAAATGGTATCGAAAAGGGTATCGTATCGATTCCCAGGTATCGAAAAAGGTATCGTATCGATTCAAAGGTGAACGATACCCATCCCTACATAGAACTCATACTAGACTGGATAATTCACTATCATAGACATAAAACTCATACTAGACTGGATAATTCACTATCATAGACATAAAGCTCATACTAGACTGGATAATTCACTATCATAGACATAAAACTCATACTAGACTGGATAATTCACTATCATAGACATAAAACTCATACTAGACTGGATCATTCACTATCATAGACATAGAACTCATACTAGAGTGGCTCATTCACTATCATAGACATAGACCTCTGCTCAGAAGAATATTCTCAGCAGGGAGGAAATTATATTCATAGTTGGGGTGGACACACAAAGGGCCAAAGTAACACCAAGTAAGTAAAGTAACACCACTTATCCGCTGTCTCGCTGGTACGACCTGGGGAGCTTCCGCCAAGCCAACACACTTCAAATTTCCACCCAAGCCCTGGTCTCCTCTGCAGCTGAATACTGTGCCCCAGCTTGGTGTAGGAGCCCACGTGTCAAAAAGGTTGACACCGTAATCAACAACTCTCTCAGAACCATAACTGGCTGCCTGAAGCCTACTCCTGTGTCCTACCTGCCAGTCCTTGCAGGAATTGCCCCAGCCCGCCTCAGACGAGAGGCCGCTACCCTCAAGCTGGCAAGGAAAGCCCTTGCAGATACAGGACCGGCATATCCTGCACAACACTACAGTGGATACAAAGCCTCCAAACAGTGAAGTCCTGCCACCCTTACAACAAGGCAGCACAAGAGATGCTGCGCTCCATCCCGGACGACTTGACCACAAGTGCATGGCTGCCGGGATTTTGGAAGCAGGAGTGGGAGTGTGCAGAGCCCTCCCGTATTCACCGTCAAATCTGGACCCCAAGTTATAAAAAGTGTGTGCCCTGGTGAAACTTTTAAAGTAGCATTTCTGAGAGCTCTTTATGAACATACTTAGAGCTCTTTATATTATATGGAACATACTTAGAATTCTTTATGTTATATGGAACATACTTAGTGCTCTTTATGTTATATGGAACATACTTACTTAGTGCTCTTTATGTTATATGGAACATACTTACTTAGTGCTCTTTATGTTATATGGAACATACTTACTTAGTGCTCTTTACGGCTGTCATGTGGGGCAGCAACACAGGAGTTCATTCCAGCGTCTCTCTAGAAGTCCAGGAGTGATGATGCCGGGTCTTCAGGCCTCCCTCCACTGTCCTACACCAGATGTTCTTGGCTCCGCCTCTTACGACCTTGATGAGAATATGCAAATGAAGGCAAAAGAAAGCACACTTTACCCTGAAGTCAACGTCAGCCTGAGCAGCATGAGCAGCTTCCTCTGATCACATGATTTACTAGCCCTGAAACATGACGGTCGCTGATAACATGACGTATGACCCTCATGGATGAGGATTTACCTGGGTTTGGGGAGGTGAATTCGTCACCCTATACAAACTACACAAACATTCAGACTTCACAGACAAAGTGCTTTATAAAGTCTCAAACCTGTCTAAATACTGGCCAGCATTGTATAAGTACCTGGATCCTCCGTGTTCTTTAATAAGAAACCTTTTTATCCGATCGTTTTATGTTTCCCCATGCACTTCCTGGCGTTCCCCATGCACACCAATCACATCTATTGAACACTGATATGTGGGCGTGGCCTTGCAAAAATGAGTCCGGACTCCGGAAATACATGGGAAAACAATCTGAATGTTCGTGTAGTTTTTATAGGCTGACAAATTCACCTCCGCAAACCCAGGTAAATCCTCATCCATGAGGGTCGTATGTCATGTTATCAGCGACCGTCATGTTTCAGACGATTTACTGTCAACTGTTGATAGAAACTACACATCACCATTGTTAACACACAACAAGCTAACATTCTGCACAATCTGCTCACCCTTCACTTCATGTAATGTTGCTCTACATGATTTAAACTGCTTCACACTTCCTGATCTGCTTTAGACTCTGACTTCCCTGATTTACACTGTGATGTCATTTACTCATCCATGTTAGTGATTTATACTGTGATGTCATTTACACATCCATGTTAGTGATTTACACTGTGATGTCATTTACACATCCATGTTAGTGATTTACACTGTGATGTCATTTACTCATCCATGTTAGTGATTTACACTGTGATGTCATTTACACATCCATGTTAGTGATTTACACTGTGATGTCATTTACTCATCCATTTTAGTGATTTACACTGTGATGTCATTTACACATCCATGGTAGTGATTTACTCTGTGATGTCATTTACACATCCATGTTAGCTGTTTTGCTAGTTAGTTAGTTAGTTTCATTTGTGTGGAAATTAGTCTTTTGTCTCATATACATTTAGACAACATTACAAAGCCAGATAAACAGCAACAAACACTTACACACAAAACATCTTAAGGCAACGAGAAGGACAACAGTGCCATATAAGGTGAAGAAACAGGCAGATCAACGAGACATGACATCATTCAATGCCTTAAGGCATTTGGAAATGTAATATTACTCACACTTCTCACCTAAAATCTCAACACATCAACCTGCAACACACACACATATTCAACTCTCTAAACATTCAGGTCTGATGTCAATTACACACTAATACACACACATCACCTTGTTGTGCAAACACAGCACGCACGCACAACACACACACACACACACACACACACACACACACACACACACACACACACACACACACACACACACACACACACACACAGAGAGACGAGGCCCTCTGTCCAGACAGGAAGTGGAGACGTGATGTCATAGATCATGAACCCAAATAAAAACAGTTTTTTATCATGCATATTTGTGTGCTGTTTTATGTTTGACCATGAAAATAATAGGTCTGCACAGTCATTTTACACAAGACTCATGTTGTTTTACATCTGTCTTCTAAATGCTTTAAGATTAGACTAGTCTTTGTTTTACCTCTTCTAAACACTTTAAGATTAGACTAGTCTTTGTTTTACCTCTTCTGCTTTGGTGCTGACATCACCACAGAGAGAGAGAGAAAGAGAGAGAGAGAGAGAGAGAGAGAGAGAGAGAGAGAGAGAGAGAGAGAGAGAGAGAGAGAATAGCAGATCTACAAGCTCATGTTGTGAGCAACATGTTTACCCGTCCTCTCCTTTCTTTTGTACTTTTCTGAGTGCTCGGATCGCTGCTCTCTTTTTCAAGTTTTACTCCCACTGATCCTTTTTTTTTATCTCAACCTGGACCTCCACTGAGCAGCTACTTGTAGATCTGTTATTCTGTCTTTTCATGTTGTGAGCTTGTAGATCTGTTATTCTGTCTTTTCATGTTGTGAGCTTGTAGATCTGTTATTCTGTCTTTTCATGTTGTGAGCTTTGTGTAGATCTGTTATTCTGTCTTCTCATGTTGTGAGCTTGTAGATCTGTTATTCTGTCTTTTCATGCTGTGAGCTTGTAGATCTGTTATTCTGTCTTATCATGTTGTGAGCTTTTTCTAGATCTGCAAACGTTTTCTCCCCAGAACACAGATGCTGGGCTTTAAGGGTTCAATGGGTTTTGAGGGTAGTTTTATAAATAAATAAAATATATAAAAAAACACTAACATTAATATAAAGTATTAACACAGAACGCTATCCCACACAGATGAAATCGTTGTAGTGAACAGAATACAGATCACTTACCCTGCATTAAGCTGTATATTATGTCCTGTTGTTGATCAACATGGAGTGAGCAGCTTTCATGTGATGTGAGTGCAGTGAGCGTAGTTCTATCCTACTGCTTGTTGTGTCAAAATGGTGGCTGTGTCTCTACCTTGTTGTGTGATGTCAGAGTGGGTGTGGCTACAGTCCTGTGTTGGTCTCTTACACACCTGAGCTAGGAAGAGATGAGAAGGAAAATACACCAACGTCATTTTCTCTACCCTACAATCCTTGCCCGGTAGATTCATCACTCTGTGGTAAATTCACACTGGAGGTTCAGTGAATAACATTAGAGTCTATGAGAGCTGACTGGAAGTTCAGTGAATAACATTAGAGTATATGAGAGCCGGCTGGAAAGCTCATGAACAAAATAATTACATCTGAACGATAGAGACCTTTATAAAACACTCGGCTCAGGAATATAAAAGAAAACATGTCACACATTGTTTTCTGCTGTGTTGCTTTTCGGTGTGTGCGCTGTATAACCTTATAGAGGCATCTAAAGAGCACAAAGTACGTTTCTGAACTAGCTAGTATCGCAAGACTCTCCACCGTCTTTTCCTTGTGTTTCTAGCACCTGAGGGCCTCAACTGGGAGGAGTCACAGACACAGAGGAAGCAAACAGCAGCAGACAAATTGGTGTTGCTGGATTCAGTAGAACCACACGTTTCCTACAAGCCCTCATGTGTTGCTATGACTTCACTACAAAGTAAAGAAATCATTCTACATAGATTTACATTTCCGCCTATAGAACAGTGAAGTCATGACGTGACTCGCTCATCCCCCGGTTCCACGGAAGTAATTCTCTATGGAGAATAACATTGAGTCATCTTAAAATCGTCTCTTATAAGCATTGCGGTCCAAAAATAAACAAACGGTCTTTGCGATATTGTCGTGGAGGTGGCTCTGTATGGTTTATGATAGTCAGTCACTCATATTTGATACAGTCTGTTTCTAGCGAAAATGTAACTAATTTGGCGACAGTAACATTAGCGTTTTCTCAACATCAGTTGATTCTTCATATCCATATGAGTCAAACCGCTCAGATAATTTGTTTATAATTGGAACACAGTTCTTATATGACGCACTATGAAAAAGGTAATTCAGAATGGGGGAAGAAAACCGCGAACCAGGTAGGATGTGTAAATCACGTCACACTTCACTACTCTATTGTAGGCAGGCTTTATAATAACTATTTTTCTAGAATGTAGAGGGATGTCCTGGCTTCACGTTTCTGTGAATCTACATGAGTTTATGTGCCTCAACCCACAGACAGAAAGGCTTTATTTTTAGTTAGGGTTTAACTTATAACTTTACATATCAATTTCACCACTTTTACAGTAAAATATTGGTTCTACAAGAATCCATGTCATGTCTGGGAGGCCTTAGAGAGGAGGAAAAGCTGTGTTGTGTTTGGTCCTGTCTTTCTGTGTGTTTGTCTCTGTGTGTTTGGTTCTGTCTTTCTGTGTGTTTGTCTCTGTGTGTTTGGTCCTGTCTTTCTGTGTGTTTGTCTCTGTGTGTTTGGTCCTGTCTTTCTGTGTGTTTGTATCTGTGTGTTTGGTCCTGTCTTTCTGTGTGTTTGTCTCTGTGTGTTTGGTCCTGTCTTTCTGTGTGTTTGTCTCTGTGTGTTTGGTCCTGTCTTTCTGTGTGTTTGTCTCTGTGTGTTTGGTCCTGTCTTTCTGTGTGTTTGGTCCTGTCTTTCTGTGTGTTTGTCTCTGTGTGTTTGGTCCTGTCTTTCTGTGTGTTTGTCTCTGGTCTGTTGCTGTTGGACTGGTTTGACTCACAGAGAGAGATGGGTGCAGTCTGGCACCATGCCAAGAGCACTGGAGGACGTCTAGAAGGTGTGTGTGTGTGTGTGTGTGTGTGTGTGTGTGTGTGTGTGTGTGTGTGTGTGTGTGTGTGTGTGTGTGTGTGTGTGTGTGTGTGTACAGGCATGAATTCAGGTCTGACAAGGCATTCAGTGTAGATCATTTTGTTACTGTAAGGCAGAACACTTTTCTCCCATAAATGAATGCTCTACTTAAGAGTGTTTATAGTTATTTAGGGCGTCTTACTGGTAGTCTGCTTAGTTATGGAGAACTATTATACTGACAGTACAGTAGCATGTCTAACTTGTGATTGGGTGAGCAGCTCAAAGCCCGACACACACACACACACACACACACACACACACACACACACACACACACACACACACACGCGCGCGCGCGCGCACACACACACACACACACACACACACACACACACACACACACACACACACACACACACACACACACCTTACGAGTCTTTCCTCCTGGGAGAAATGCCTGGCAGCCTCCTCATGAGGTCCATTCATCTGATAGCCCTGCAGCCACTGAAGTTAAAGTAGCTCTAAAAATCACACCCAATGTGAAGTGAGCGGTGGTCGTGCTTGCATAACGTCTTCAGACTAGGATATAGGTCTAGGATGTATTGGTGATGTAATACAGGCTACACACACACACACATTGCTATGGCAAAACGCTGAGGAAAACGCATTGCTATGGCAAAACGCTGAGGAAAAGTGGCTACAGACACACGCACATGCAGCCACTCTATGGAGCGGTTTACCACCGCTCAAAAACCCACAGTGTACTTCTAGCAGGTCACACAGTGAATGGACCACTGAAGTTAAAGTAGCTCTAAAAACCCACAGTGTACTTCTAGCAGGTCACGCAGTGAATGGACCACTGAAGTTAAAGTAGCTCTAAAAACCCACAGTGTACTTCTAGCAGGTCACACAGTGAATGGACCACTGAAGTTAAAGTAGCTCTAAAAACCCACAGTGTACTTCTAGCAGGTCTCACAGTGAATGGACCACTGATACACGGCATACATTGTTGACACACAGCAGCTTTGGTAAAGCTTTGGTCTGCTGTTGTATAAAAGCTGACTCAAAAAGTAGTATTTGTGCCCCTCCAGCGACACCGTGAGGCTGCCCGGTCAGGGACAAAATCAACAAAATCAATGCCGTTCCTTGACCTGAACAACATTGAAGACTACTGGCCTTCAATGAACTCATTAAATAACTTTAAAGGACCAACATAATAATTAAAAAATGATTTCATTCATTTGTGGAGAGTATATGTAATAGATTACAGCCCACCAAGTGCAATGTGCCTGTAGACATAATGTTAAAGAGACAATATAAAACATAACATGTACCTTTACTCATGTCAAGAAGTGATGGCAGCTCCAACCTATTGACACAGGAGTGAGTAAGGATTACAAGTTAAGAAACTGGAGAAATGGATGTAAATCGTAAAAAAATGAATAAAAATCCATTCTTTGGTGTGCGGTGGTGACCCTGAATGGAACAACCAAACATCACATCTCATTCCAAGCTGGCAGCCCTGGGTCAGCGTGTAGCTTTTTAAAAGTCATTCATGAAGCAGACGAAGTCGTCTAAAAGATCACTGAGTGTAAGAATGCATGTACCTGTACAATGTACATGTACCAACATGCTTGCAAATGCATGCATGTTGATCTAGAAGGATTCAAATAGAAATGTAGATCATTGGATAAGCAGTGCACCGACAGTAAAATAAATAGACAGCAGTAAGATAATCAGTAGATAAATATGAATACAGTATGATGATCTGGAATGATTAAATATCATATTTATCAGTCTGATAAAAGATCTTAGCGCTGCTGTATTGTCAGCATGTTGGTGTTCAGCTCTAACATCAGGTTCAAATGGAAATGATTGATTATCAAATCATTATCAATTTCACCTTCCAATCACATTCATCTGAACACAGTCACACATTGCTTGTACTGGGTAATAATAATAATAACTAGAAAAGAAAATTTCTAAGAAATTTTAAGTGTGCCTGCAGCTCGCTAAGTCTGTGCAACCTTGTGTAGCGGTTGGTGTTAGCATTAGCGTTATTAACATTAGCATTTTTTTGCATAAACGTTAACATTATTGTTCTTCATATGACACCACCCACATGTCTGTACGACAAACGGTTCACGAGAAAACGGGTCACTTCCTGTTTGGTGAGGGGCACTTCCTGTTTGGCGAAATAGGCCCCAATTAAGTTTAAGGACTCTTAATCTTGTCATTTGACGCAACCCGCGTGTCTGTATGACAAACGGTTCACGAGATCAAGGGTCACTTCCTGTTTGGTGAGGGGCACTTCCTGTTTGGCGAAATAGGCCCCAATAAAGGTCATGGACGATTAATGAATTAAAGCTGCAAGCAGCGATGACCGGGCCCTCGCAGCTCTACCCACGTCACAAGGCCAGCAGCCAATCAGAAACCAAACAGGAAGTCAGCCATTTCGACTAATTAGTGGCGTTTTGGCGCATTTTTGGCCGTTATCACGGGTCGCACTTTAACGACAGTTTTGTGAGAAAAAAAAAGTTTTTTGAGAAAAAAAAAAGTTTTTTGAGAAAAAAAAAAGTTTTTTGAGGAAAAAAAAAATTTGAGAAAAAAAAATTGAGAAAAAAAAAGTGAGAAAAAAAAATTGAGAAAAAAAAATGTTTTGAGAAAAAAAAAATTTGAGAAAAAAAAAATTTTGAGAAAAAAACATTTTTGAGAAAAAAAAAAAGAGAAAAAAAAAATTTGAGAAAAAATTTTTGAGAAAAAAAAAATTTTGAGAAAAAAAAAATTTTGAGAAAAAAAAATGTTGAGAAAAAAAAAATTATGACACCAGCCGCGAGTCTGTACGACAAACGGTTCATGAGTTATAGAGGCACTTCCTGTTACAGAGGGGGCGGGGCTTAATCAATTACAGCTCATCCCTATTGGCCGGAAAAAGACCAAAGTTGTGTGTGCATTTTAAAGTTTAAATCACGTTGCTAGGCAAAAGTATGGCAGAGTTATGTGACGCCAAGGTTTCTGGTTTTTTTTCGGAGTCCCCCATTCTAAGTCAATGGGGTTTTTGGGCGTCGTTTTTTGCGAATTACATCGCAATCGTATCGCGGATCGGAAAGAAAAGTAATAGCACACCATTCCCGGCCGAGCCGCACGTTTTGATGTGTATATTGCGGGGGTGGCGTAAATCGTGCGGCAGTTATTACGTGCCGAAATTTCCCCCATTCTAAGTGAATGGGGTTTTTTGGCGTCGTTTTTTGCGAATTACGTCGCAATGGTAACGCGGATCGGAAAGAAAAGTAATAGCACACCATTCCCGGCCGAGCCGCACGTTTTGATGTATATATTGCGGCGGTGGCGTAAATTGTGCGGCAGTTATTACGAGCAGAAATTTGCAAGAACATTACTTACTGACTGACTGACTGACTTAAGTATGGCGGATTACAATAAGTGTTCTGCTATTGCATAGCAGGCACACTTAATAATAACTAGAAGAGAAAATTTCTAAGAAATTTTAAGTGTGCCTGCAGCTCGCTAAGTCTGTGCAACCTTCTGTAGCGGTTGGTGTTAGCATTAGCGTTATTTCATTTGACGCAACCCGCGTGTCTGTATGACAAACGGTTCACGAGATCAAGGGTCACTTCCTGTTTGGTGAGGGGCACTTCCTGTTTGGCGAAATAGGCCCCAATTAAGGTCATGGACGATTAATGAATTAAAGCTGCAAGCAGCGATGACCAGGCCCTCGCAGCTCTACCCACGTCACAAGGCCAGCAGCCAATCAGAAACCAAACAGGAAGTCAGCCATTTCGACTAATTAGTGGCGTTTTGGAGCATTTTTGGCCGTTATCACGGGTCGCACTTTAACGACAGTTTTTTGAGAAAAAATTGTTTTGTGAGAAAAAAAATTTGAGAAAAAAACTTTTTTGAGAAAAAGAAATTTTGAAAAAAAAATTGTGAGAAAAAAAATCTTGAGAAAAAAAAATGTGAGAAAAATTTTTTTTGAGAAAAAAATAATTTTGAGAAAACAATTTTGAGAAAAAAAAATTTTGAGAAAAAAAAAATTGAGAAAAAATTTTTTTGAGAAAAAAGAAATTAGAGAAAAAAATTGAGAAAAAAAATTTTTGAGAAAAAAAAAATTTAGAGAAAAAAATTGAGAAAAAAAAATTTGAGAAAAAAAAATTTTTGAGAAAAAAAATGTTTGAGAAAAAAAAAAATTTGAGAAAAAAATTGAGAAAAAAAAAATTTGAGAAAAAAAAATTGAGAAAAAAAAAATTTTGAGAAAAAAAAATTGAGAAAAAAAAATTTTTGAGAAAAAAAAATTGAGAAAAAAAAAATTTGAGAAAAAAAAAATTGAGAAAAAAAATTTTTGAGAAAAAAAAAAAATTGAGAAAAAAAAATTTGAGAAAAAAAAATTGAGAAAAAAAAAAATTTGAGAAAAAAAAAATTGAGAAAAAAAAATTTGAGAAAAAAAGAAAAGGTATGACACCAGCCGCAAGTCTGTACGACAAACGGATCATGAGTTATAGAGGCACTTCCTGTTTGGTGAAGGGCACTTCCTGTTAAAGAGGGGGCGAGGCTTAATCAATTACAGCTCATCCCTATTGGTCGGAAAAAGACCAAAGTTGTGCGAGCATTTTACATTTTAAATGACGTTGCTAGGCAAAAGTATGGCAGAGTTATGTGGCGCCAAAGTTTCTGTTTTTTTTTCGGAGTCCCCCATTCAAAGTCAATGGAGTTTTTGGGCGTTGTTTTTTGCGAATTACATCGCAATCGTAAAGCGGATCGGAAAGAAAAGTAATAGCACACCATTCCCGGCCGAGCCGCACATTTTGATGTATATATTGCGGGGGTGGCGTAAATCGTGCGGCAGTTATTACGTGCCGAAGTTTCCCCCATTCTAAGTCAATGGGGTTTTTTGGCGTCGTTTTTTGCGAATTACGTCGCAATGGTAACGCGGATCGGAAAGAAAAGTAATAGCAACCTATTCCCGGCCGAGCCGCACGTTTTGATGTATATATTGCGTGGGTGGCGTAAATTGTGCGGCAGTTATTACGTGCAGAAATTTGTGGCGAAACTATGGACTTAATTAATTAATTAAGTATGGCGGATTACAATAAGTGTTTTGCCATTGCGTTGCATGGCAGGCACACTTAATAATAAATCTTTCTAAGCATTGTGCTGTTCACAGTACATCAGATAGTCTGTACCTCAGAGCACCTTGACAAACTCACCCAAACTCCATAGAAATAAATACAAGGACACTTACTGTACATCATCAATATACATTTATTAAGTGTGCCTGCCATGCAATGGCAAAACACTTATTGTAATCCGCCATACTTAAGTCAGTAAGTAAGTAAGTAAGTAAGTAAGTCATGTTCTTGCAAATTTCTGCTCGTAATAACTGCCGCACAATTTACGCCACCCACGCAATATATACATCAAAACGTGCGGCTCGGCCGGGAATGGTGTGCTATTACTTTCTAAGAGAAAAGTTGTATCATTTAATTGATATTAATTTATTAGTGAATTAATTTTACCCATTGACTTATAATGGGAATCGCAAAAACTCACATTCAATATTTTATTCCTCGCAAACCATAGGGGCTACAGTTTCAAAACTTGGAGAGGAGATTTATAATGATATCAAGGATTAAATAAAAAATAATTTCGTCAGTTGGCCTCATGGTGGCGCTATAACAGTCCACTTTACCTTTCGGCCTGTAACTCTTGAACCGTGGGTCGGAAAATGAAAATTCCTTTTTCCCTGGATTCCTTGGGTCATGACGCATCTCCTCATATAGGCCACGCCCATTTGCGTCAGGATAGATTTTCCGCCATTTTGAATTTTCTTCAAAACACACTTTTTACTCCTTTTCCTACATATTTTCTCCAAATGTCACAAAAATCGATACACACGATCTATGGACTCATGCGATAAACATCTTTAAACGATATTTTGATAGTCCATACCGTTCTTCCGTAACAAGGTTCCAAAGTTAGCGGGAGGAGCCCGTTTTGTAAGAAGTAGCCATAAATCACAAACGAAACATCCAGTCAACACCAAATTTTAACCACAAGTGGGGGGCGCTATACTGAACATATACCCAAAAGCATTTCCACTTCGACCCATAGGGGGCACCACAAACGCGCAAAACGTAACCGCTAATGCTAATGCTAACAAATGCTAATGCTAACAAATGCTAATGCTAACACATGCTAATGCTAACAAATGCTAATGCTAACAAATATGCTAATGTTAACACATACAAGGTTGCACACACTTAGCGAGCTGCAGGCACACTTAAAATTTCTTAGAAATTTTCTTTTCTAGTTAAGTGTGCCTGCCATGCAATGCAATGGCAAAACACTTATTGTAATCCGCCATACTTAATAATAATAATAACTAGAAAAGAAAATTTCCAAGAAATTTTAAGTGTGCCTGCAGCTCGTTAAGTCTGTGCAACCTTGTGTAGCGGTTGGTGTTAGCATTAGCGTAAAATTTTTTAACATTAGCATTTTTTGCATAAGCTTTAACATTATGGTTCTTCATATGACACCAACCACAGCCATTTCGACTAATTAGTGGCGTTTTGGCGCATTTTTGGCCGTTATCACGGGTCGCACTTTAACGACAGTTTTTTTGAGAAAAAATTGTTTTGTGAGGAAAAAATTGTTTTTTGAGAAAAAAAAGTTTTTTGAGATTTTTTGAGAAAAAAAAAATTTGGGAAAAAAAAAATTTGAAAAAAAAAAAATTTCGAGAAAAAAAAAATTGAGAAAAAAAAAATTTGAGAAAAAAAAATTTGAGAAAAAAATTTTTTTGAGAAAAAAAAATTTGAGAAAAAAAAATTTGAGAAAAAAAAATTTTGAGAAAAAAAAATTGAGAAAAAAAATTTTGAGAAAAAAAAAATTTGAGAAAAAAAAAAATTGAGAAAAAAGAAATTTGAGAAAAAAAAATTGAGAAAAAAAAAATTATGACACCAGCCGTGAGTCTGTACGACAAACGGTTCATGAGTTATAGAGGCACTTCCTGTTTGGCGAAGGACACTTCCTGTTACAGAGGGGGCGGGGCTTAATCAATTACAGCTCATCCCTATTGGCCGGAAAAAGACCAAAGTTGTGTGTGCATTTTAAAGTTTAAATCACGTTGCTAGGCAAAAGTATGGCAGAGTTATGTGGCGCCAAAGTTTCTGGTTTTTTTTCGGAGTCCCCCATTCTAAGTCAATGGGGTTTTTGGGCGTCGTTTTTTGCGAATTACATCGCAATCGTATCGCGGATCGGAAAGAAAAGTAATAGCACACCATTCCCGGCCGAGCCGCACATTTTGATGTGTATATTGCGGGGGTGGCGTAAATCGTGCGGCAGTTATTACGTGCCGAAATTTCCCCCATTCTAAGTGAATGGGGTTTTTTGGCGTCGTTTTTTGCGAATTACGTCGCAATGGTAACGCGGATCGGAAAGAAAAGTAATAGCACACCATTCCCGGCCGAGCCGCACGTTTTGATGTATACATTGCGGGGGTGGCGTAAATTGTGCGGCAGTTATTACGAGCAGAAATTTGCAAGAACATGACTGACTTACCGACCGACTTAAGTATGGCGGATTACAATAAGTGTTCTGCTATTGCATAGCAGGCACACTTAATAATGACGGTGCCACAAATTTCGGCACGTAATAACTGCCGCACAATTCATGCCACCGCCGCAATATATACATCAAAACGTGCGTCTCGGTCGGGAATGGGGTGCTATTACTTTTCTTTCCGATCCGCGTTACCATTGCGACGTAATTCGCAAAAAACTACGCCCAAAAACCCCATTCACTTAGAATGGGGAATATTTCGGCACGTAATAACTGCCGCACGATTTACGCCACCCCCGCAATATATACATCAAAATGTGCGGCTCGGCCGGGAATGGTGTGCTATTACTTTTCTTTCCGATCCGCGTTACCATGGCAACGTAATTCGCAAAAAACCACGCTCAAAAACCCCCATTGACTTTGAATGGGGGACTCCGAAAAAAACCCAGAAACTTTGGCGCCACATAACTCTGCCATACTTTTGCCTAGCAACGTGATTTAAACTTTAAAATGCACACACAACTTTGGTCTTTTTCCAGCCAATAGGGATGAGCTGTAATTGATTAAGCCCCGCCCCCTCTATAACAGGAAGTGCCCTTTGCCAAACAGGAAGTGCCTCTACATCTCATGAACCGTTTATCGTACAGAGTTGTGGCTGGTATCATATGACTTGATTAAGAGTCCTTAACCTTAATTGACGCTTCCTTCGCCAAACAGGAAGTGCCCTTCACCAAACAGGAAGTGCCTCTATAACTCATGAACCGTTTGTCGTACAGACTCGCGGCTGGTGTCATAAATTTTTTTTTCTCAAAAAATTTTTTTTTCTCAAATTTTTTTTTTTCTCAAAAAATGTTTTTTTTCTCAAAAATTCTTTTTTTTTTCTCTCAAAAAATGTTTTTTCTCAAAAAACTTTTTTTTCTCAAAAAACTTTTTTTTTCTCACAAAACAATTTTTTCTCAAAAAACTGTCGTTAAAGTGCGACCCGTGATAACGGCCAAAAATGTGCCAAAACGCCACTAATTAGTCGAAATGGCTGACTTCCTGTTTGGTTTCTGATTGGCTGCTGGCCTTGTGACGTGGGTAGAGCTGCGAGGGCCCGGTCATCGCTGCTTGCAGCTTTAATTCATTAATCGTCCATGACCTTAATTGGGGCCTATTTCGCCAAACAGGAAGTGCCCCTCACCAAACAAGAAGTGACCCTTTACCTCGTGAACCGTTTGTCGTACAGACGCGTAGATGGCATCAAATGACTTGATTAAGAGTCCTTAACCTTAATAGGGGCCTATTTCGCCAAACAGGAAGTGCCCCTCACCAAACAGGAAGTGACCCTTGATCTCGTGAACCATTTGTCGTACAGATGTGCGGGTTGCGTCAAATGACAAGAATAAGAGTCCTTAACCTTAATTAGGGCCTATTTCGCCAAACAGGAAGTGCCCCTTACCAAACAGGAAGTGACCCTTTATCTCGTGAACCGTTTGTCGTGCAGACGCGCGGGTGGTGTGAAATGACTTGATTAAGAGTCCTTGACCTTAATTGGGGCCTATTTTGCCAAACAGGAAGTGCCCCTCACCAAACAGGAAGTCACCCTATATCTCATGAATTGTTTGTCGTACAGACGCGTGGATGTCATCAAATGACTTGATTAAGAGTCCTTAACCTTAATTGGGGCCTATTTCGCCAAACAGGAAGTGCCCCTCACCAAACAGGAAGTGACCCTTTATCTCGTGATCCGTTTGTCATACAGACATGTGGGTGGTGTCATATGAAGAACCATAATGTTAAAGCTTATGCAAAAAATGCTAATATTAAAAAATGTAATGCTAATGCTAACACCAACCGCTACACAAGGTTGCACAGACTTAGCGAGCTGCAGGCACACTTAAAATTTCTTCGAAATTTTCTTTTCTAGTTTACTGTTGTTATTGTTTCAGAAATGCTTACAGAGCATTGGGAATATAATATACGTACAGTCAACCTTTGACAACATTATTACAAAACTATCAACCAATTCAGCCCTACATATCCACACATTGTGAGCTTGTAGATCAGCTATTTTCAAAAGATTTTTAAACATTTTGTTAATTTGAAAACTTGTGAAACAGGACATTCTGTATAATGAGTACTTTAACATTTTCATACTTTAAGTAGGCTACATTTTCATGCCAATATTTTTGTACTTTTACTCAAGTACATTTATAATTGCAGACTTTAACTTGTAACAGAGTATTTCTACATTGTAGTATTGATACTTTTACTCAATTAAAAAAGTGATTAGTTTTCCACCACTCTATTTTCACAATGTGTGGTATGATTAATGTTATAGAGATTAAGTGGTTTTTATTTAATGTTTTTACAGATAGAATCAGAATCATCCCAGGTTTACAGGTGTAAAACAGAGGGTGAAATTAGTTTTTGTTCAACAATAAGCTCCATTTAAACACAACCCTGAGTGTACTGAATACATAGAAACATAAACTATATACATAAATATATACAGTACAGAACCCTAACTGTACCTTATACTGTACATATAAACACACACACACACACACACACACACACACACACACACACACACACACACACACACACACACACACACACACACACACACACACACACACACAGCATGGTCTACATACACTGCTACTCTGTTGGAGTCAGAGGAACCAACAGGGAGGTCAGTCTGCCTACTATTGTGAAAGACACTGTAAACGCCTATCCCACAGCGCAGACTCCAGAACAGATCATTCCATCCAAACTCACTAGCCTCTCCTCTCCTGCTGATTCCTCTGTAAGCCACTGCTATCTCAACCCCTCCACTCGTCTCTACCTCCCAGTAACAGCGTCCAGTCAGACCCTCTGTACACAGAACCTGATCATACTTATCATCAAATCTGTCAAGATGATCAGGGTATGACTGAAGCTCCTTCCCCTCTGGCCAAGTCACCTTCTTGTTGTTCTCAGACAGACAGACTGTTCTGCTCGCTGTGTTTGGATCCAATGTGAGACGATGGGAATCTAGAGAGAGAGAGAGAGAGAGAGAGAGAGAGAGAGAGAGAGAGAGAGAGAGAGAGAGGCAGACAGACAGACAGACAGACAGACAGACAGACAGACAGACAGACAGATTCAACATGTTATTACAAGTCATGGAATTAAAATATACTCAACGAAGTAAAAATAAAAAAAAATCTTTCAAAAATAGCAGATCTCCAAGCTCACAACATACCAAGATGCAACGCGTTGTGAGCTTGTAAATCTGCTATTTGTTTGCCAAATTAAAGGCTTAAAGTGGTTCTGTTTGTTTTGTAGACCTATTAATAAAGTAACTATCAACTGACGCTGTCAAATAATTGTAGTTGAGTAAAAAGTACAATATTTTCTCAGAAATGTAGTAGAGAAGAAGTAATGGAGTGGACACAGAGGATTGATCCTAACAGTGTCCCTGAAAACAGGAATGGAGATAAAAGTCTCCATTTCATTTCCAGGCTTTTTTGCATCTTGTTCCAGTCATGGAAGTGACCCATGCAGGGACAGAGTGTTTTGGGGACATTAACAGAATGTGTGTCAGAAGGAGTGTTGTATGAGGGGACAGTGGCCCTCATTTATCAATGGAGTGTAAAAAGCAGTGTATTTTCCCCCGAATATTGGCGTAGGGCAACGTTGAAGTGACATTTATGAAAGCATCCTAAACAGCCTATCCTGGCGTACATTTGATCCCAGCGTTGCCGGCTGAATTTAAATAACACGCCCTTAAATATTCTCAAAACGCCCCGATTTTATTACCGGAATACCTGGCAATGTAAGGAGAGCCAATAGAAAAAAGTTTACCCTGCACGCCATGCCTCACTTCCTTTGTGTCCACGTTATGGTCCACACACACACACACACACACACACACACACACACACACACACACACACACACACACACACACACACACACACACACACACACACACACAGCACTGTGGAAACAGCAGTGTTTGACAGTGGAATTAGCATTTATTGTGTAAAGTAGGCTAGCAGCATACATGAATGACATCACACCAGCAGTCACATCATCATGAATGGAATTATGTTTGGATATTAATTCAACCCAATATCGGTGACGTGCACAGTGTGCTTTGAGTTCTTACACTAAAATAAATCAAGCATGTGTTCCCCAATCCCCACAGTGTGCGCTGGGCTGGGCACAGCCAGGTTTGGAACTTTGGGTTTTATCATCAGGAAGTGTGTAATCTCCATAGGCTCCTATTCATTGCTGCTGCAAAGAAACGGCTTTATCTCGGAATCTACTTTCAAAAACCTCATTGATCGCCGAGAAGCGCTTTATTTCAAGGAGACACTTATTTTACCCCATATTAGCCACATGAGCCATCTTGTGGCTGGAGTTTTTCTCTGAAAACTCCTTTTTTCACATCAATATAATAATGTGGAATATTCTTTGCAACCATAGAGAGGTTGCTGATGCTGGAAGTTCACAGAGGGGTGTTTTGTTTTGTTTTATGTTTTTGATTTGTATGTCAAGAGGCTCAGAATATGATGTAATTGACCCCAAAGGGAAAGATGGGAAAACTTAAATTAATCAGCTTGAATACAAATGGTTTGAATAATTTAATAAAAAGGAAGCGGGTAATTCAAAAACTTAAAAAAGAAGGAGGAGAAATTATTTTTTTGCAGGAAACACATCTGAGCAAGGTGGAACACGCAAAATTGGAGAAATTGGCACCCTCCCAAGTCTTTTCCTCCTCCTTTACATCAGCTAAACGAGGAGTAGCAGTCCTAATTAAAAACAACCTTATGTTTAACAGTGAAAAATGTATTAGAGATAAGGAAGGAAGGTATGTTCTTGTTATTGGGGAAATAGAAAATCAATATATAACCCTCATTAATGTCTATAATCCACCGGCTCAAGGAGCAGATCTTATGGGAAAAATTCTAACATTGTTAATGACAGAGGGGAAGGGTATGATCATTATGGGAGGTGATCTAGAGTAAAATAAAACATAAGGCAGAACAAGCAGCAATGTTAATGATAAAAGCTGAAATTGAGTTAGGACTAGTAGATGTTTGGCGCTGCCTTCATCCCCAAGAAAAGGCCTTCACTTTCTTTTCCGGTGCACATGATGTATATTCAAGACTGGACTATTTTTTTATGTTTAAAAATGAGATTTCAAAGGTTATACAATGTGAAATACTACCAATAGCAATAACAGACCATGCACCAGTTATAATGGAAATACATTTGGAAAGGAAAAAGGAGAAACCTTATGGAGGCTAAATAATTCCATACTAGATGATCAGTGTTTTAAGGTAAACATTGAACGAAGTGTGAAGTCTTATTTTGAGATAAATGACAATGAGGAAGTAACATCTATTATTCTATGGGAAGCTGCAAAAGCAACAATAAGAGGAGAGATAATACAATACTCGTCCCAGAAAAAAGAGGAAAAGAGAAAAAGAAAAAGAAAGGTTGGCAAACAAAATAAAAAGACTACAGGAACAGCATGAAATAAATTTGAATAAAGAAATACAGAAACAATTGAAACAAGCCAAAAAAGCTTTGGACACAATTGAAATACAAGAAATCGAAAAAGATCTCATGCTGTGTAGGCAAACCTACTATGATAATAGTCCAAAAGCGCTAAAAATATTAGCAACAAAATTAAAGAAGCAGAAAGAAAAAACTGCAATAGCAACAATTAGGGACAGGAATGATGTACTTAAGAGAGGCAAATTAAACATAGCGGCATGCTTCAGGGACTATTATCAAAATCTCTATACCCCAGAAACAGTAGATGTGAGTATGCAAAGAATTAAAGAGTATCTAACACCTTTAAAACTTCCTACAGTAACTGATAAATAAAATAAAGATTTAGTTAAGCCAATAACAGAGGCAGAAATTACAAAGGTTATACAGAAAATTTAAACTGGAAAAAGCCCTGGAAGTGATGGGTTCACTAATGAATTCTATAAGTGTTTTAGATCTTTGGTGCTGCATATTCTATGTAGAGTCTTTAATGACATTTTACAAACAGGAAAGTGGCCAGAAACTTGGAATTCAGCAATTATTACTGTTATACCAAAAGAAGGGAATACCTGACAAATTGTTCATCTTACAGACCGATATCTCTCTTAAATGTAGATCAAAAGATATTCACTTCAATTATAGCCAATAGACTCTCAGTTGTACTCCCAGATATAATTAACTTGGATCAAACAGGTTTTGTTAAGGATCGTCTTTTAAGTGATAATGTGAGGCGCACTCTTAACATTATAGATGAAAGGGTAGTAATGAAACAACAGATGTTGACATTAACTTTAGACGCCGAAAAGGCTTTTGATCGAGTCTCTTGGTCCTTCCTATTTGGAGTATGTGATAAGTTTGGTTTTCATAAAACATTTATTAAATTAATGGAAGGAATGTACAAAGAACCAAACGCAAGAGTGAGAGTTAATGAGATGCTCTCCAAGACATTTAACCTGAAAAGAGGAATAAAACAAGGAGATCCGATATCACCTCAAATTTTTAATTTGTGTATTGAGCCTTTAGCAGAACATATCAGGGAAAACAATAAAATAAAGGGAGTTTTTTTAAGGGAGAAGAACATAAATTGGCAATGTATGCAGATGATATCATAGTGTACCTCACAGATATTCAAAAGTCCTTACCGGGCCTACTAGATGAAATAACAAAATATGGCGCTATGTCAGGCTATAAGCTAAATCTAAATAAAACAGAAGCTATGTTAGTGGGTGGTCACCTGGAAAATGATTTTAAAAAACAGTTTAATATTAAATGGGACCAGAAAAAAGTTAGATATCTGGGAGTAACCATACCTAATAATTTAGATGAATTATATCACTGTAATTGTGGGCCACTGGAAAATGCCGTAAAACAAGACTTCAGTAGATGGAAAATAATACCCTCATCCCTTTTGGAAAAAATTAAGATTATTAAAATGAACGTTCTACCACGCTTCCTATTTTTATTTCAAAACCTGCCATTGTATATATCACCTACATGTCTTCATGTTTGGGAGGGACTGATGAGAAAGTTTGTATGGGACGCAAAGAAGCCAAGGGTTAAACTTAAAACACTGCAACAAAACAAAGACAGAGGTGGTCTGGCATTACCTAACCTAACCTATTATCATTATGCAGCACAGATTAAATCTATACTGATCTGGACGAACAATAAGATGAACCCCAAATGGAAGCTCATGGAGTCTAAATCAGTTGGGTCACTTAGTACCTTGATATTTTCAGCTTTTAATAAAGCACAGATTAAAACATTCAACCACTCTATACGCAATACATTTAAAATTTGGAAAACAATATGTAAAATAAGTAAAGTCAAAGACCAAGAAATGACTTGTCTGAGAGAAATGTCACGTGACTCAGATTTCACTCCAAATACTATGGATCAAATCTTTAAGATATGGGAAGCATAGGACAACTCTAACCTGCATCAATTGGTATTTTATAATTGTCAATTGTACCCTATCCATCTAAAAAACAAATTGGATCTCTATTGTATGTATTTTTGATGGAGAATTCAAATATTACCTTCTTTTTTAGATAGGACAACTCTAACCTGCATCAATTGGTGCATCAACCTGCTATCTATCTATCTATCTATCTATCTATCTATCTATCTATCTATCTATCTATATATCTATCTATACTTCATCTTTAGTCCAGAAGAGAGTTCAGCCTCAGGAACTTGCACACATGGAACTGTGTCAGACTGTGTCATGGAGCTAAACAGAGCTATGTTAAATACTCACAATGACTCTGATGGACCAATCAGGGTGGTGGCGGGGGGAGGGATCAACAATAGACAGAAACTGGATAATGCTTTTTTAACTGTCCCACCTAAGTCCCTGCTAGTCTGAACAAACATCACCTTCCCTCTCATAACACTACTACTACTACTACATTTATATAAAGCTGCACTTGCATTTGAATTCAAGTCTGACACAAGTTAAGGTTAACTTAGGTAGTAGTTCATTTTGCTGGCTTTTAGGGACTGTGTGTGAGTGTGTAGGCCCACAAATTATTATAATTGTCATTAAGTGACTCAAAGGGAGACATCTAATGGGTGTTTTGTTAACTGTCCCACCTAAGTCCCTGCTAGTCTGAACAAACATCACCTTCCCTCTCATAACACTACTACTACTACTACTACTACTAGTACTACTACTACTACATGTATATAAAGCTGCTCTTGCATTTGAATTCAAGTCTGACACAAGTTAAGGTTAACTTAGGTAGTAGTTCATTTTGCTGGCTTTTAGGGACTGTGTGTGAGTGTGTAGGCCCACAAATTATTATAATTGTCATTAAGTGACTCAAAGGGAGACATCTAATGGGTGTTTATTATTTTAATATTAACTGTGGGAAGATTATATATTTTTTATTTTGCACTTACAGTGTTGTGATATTATTCCTGAAGGAAGAGGGGTATTTTCACAGTCCAGGGTTTGAACCTAAATGCTGTTTACATTTTCTATAAATATTTATTTCTATATAAAACTCAGTTGTGTGGAGTTATTGTGTGCCTTTTCTTGTAGCTAAAGAGTCCATTTGTTCACTAGACATTAACTCATATTATGCCATAAACGTACTATACGTCTTTGATCTCCAGTGCCATAAACGCACTTTACGTCTTTTTAATTAATCAAAAGTTTTATCTTTCATACCATAATTTTAATTTCAAAAAAATCGCTCCAAACGTTAGCCTAAAGCCTCCGTGACCGGAGTGCCACGACTGATTTGAATGTAGCACCGGTGAACACAGTCCGACGGGAAACCGGTATAACCGAACATTGGTTCCCGTCCACATTAGCGTTAGCTATACACGTTCGTTTATACACTTGCCGTGCTTCCCAGACGAAGTATAAGTACTCAAAAAACTCGAAAAAAATTACGCGATTCCAGCCGTGCCATCCATTCGGCCATCAGAGCCCTTGATAGCGATCGCCAGGGGTCTGAAGTGTGTAGCATGTTAGAAAAAAGGCCTGGCCAAAATGTAAACAACTAGGCCTGCACCAAAAAAGAATGGAAGTGTCTCTTCCTTCTTCTATTTGTCCATCAGATAGTAGGAGACCACCACCTGGTGGTTTTCAAAGGCCATTACACTCTAGAGAACACACAGGCCCAATGACAGCATAAACTATGATGATGATCAAGACATCTTACACATGTTCTATTGAAGCCCAAATCTAATGATAGGATATATAAATATAATTTTTTTCCTTTGTAAGAGGGGTAGTGTGGCTTTCGATAGAAGCATAGATTTATATATGTAATTTAAGTACAAAATATGATTTTGGCCCCCATAAAAAGGTAAAATTAAACAATCAATCAATCAATCAAACTTTATTAAGGACACTTGATCCATAGCAACATAAAAACATAAAAGTAACATACAAATACAAACAAGGGTGGACATAGTCCACATAAAATCATAAATGATTATACAAGCTTACACGCCAATGGTTCCACAATTTAGAAACAAACCTGACCGAGCTCAGTAAAGGGTTTGTCAAGGTTAAAATTACACTGTTAGCAGAGTCAGACAGCCTACACATACATTTGTACATGAGGTTCCGCAAAACAGCGGAGCAGGTGGGTACACCAATATTTACAAACATTTCACTTGCACTGCTGCATCGTGGTACTCTAAGCAGCAGTCGCATGCCATCATTATAGGCTACATTGAGTTTATGCATACTGCTCTTTCTGTAGCGCCGCCACAAGTGGGCAGTATACATAGGTGTACAAAAAGCTTTAAACAGTGTAGACTTCACAGAAGCTGAACACATGCTAAACTTACGAACAATCATGTTAGCTTGTGCATATAACATTCTACGTTGCCTGTAGATGTCCCTATCATCAGATAGGTCATTTGTTAGATAATGGCCTAAGTACTTGACCTCATCACAGACCTTGAGGGCAGTACCAGACAGAAAGAAGACAGGAAATGACAGTTTACTGTCTTCCTTACTTCTTATAATCATAATGTTACTCTTCTTTGCATTGTACATTATGTCAAAATCTAAACCATATTGAGAGCAGACCCTCAGTAGCTGTTGAAGGCCAGCACTATATGGACAGAGGATAACCAAATCATCCGCATACATCAGGTGGTTGATAATAGTATTACCAACCCGACACCCTGTGTCACAGCTGT
Source organism: Nannobrachium achirus (assembly GCF_963921795.1). Lineage (NCBI taxonomy): Eukaryota > Metazoa > Chordata > Actinopteri > Myctophiformes > Myctophidae > Nannobrachium > Nannobrachium achirus. The sequence continues at coordinate 63,384,445 of NC_137814.1, forward strand.
TCAGCTTCTTAGATAAATCATCCATATATAAATTGAATAGCATAGGGGATAAAATACTTCCCTGTCTAACGCCATTGTTTACAGTGAAATGTGCAGACACACAGTTACCCCATCTAACACACATTGTCTGATGTGCGTACCAAAAAGCCAGGATTCTTATTAGAACTGTAGGAACCCCTCTGTTATATAGTTTTTGGAACAATTTCTCGTGATTGACACGGTCAAAGGCTTTAGATAGATCAATAAAACATGAAAAAATGGTTGTATTATGCCCATTATATAAATCTAAAATTTCCTTTAAGGCAAATATACACATATCTGTACCATGTTTAGGTTTAAAACCAAACTGGTTGTCCGAGATAAGGACAAACTTTTCCAATCTGTTCAGTATAGTCCTCTCCAAAACCTTAGATAAGATACTGGCCAGGGCTATTGGTCTGTAGTTATCCGAGCTATTCAGTTTTCCAGATTTATCCTTTATAATCGGCACTAGAACCACTGATAAAATAGAATTTGGTAAAATGCCATGAGTTAAAAACCCAGTAAAGCAGATGGCAAGTAATGGACAGAGTTTTCTACCTGCATATTTTAGATGCTCAGCAGATATTTTGTCCAAGCCACACGCCTTATTATCTTTGAGCATCCTGACTGCATCATAGATTTCTTGTGGGGAGACTGTCACGTTCTCATTCTCAGCAATGTTGCCCACAATGAAGGAGTTGCTTTGCACACAATTGAACAGCTCATAATAATGATTCTGCCACAACTGAGCAATCTCCTCTGGGCCAGTTGCCCCATCAATATTGGTAGGCAAGGACGTTTTACAGTTATTTAATACTTTAATTTCTTTCCAGAATTCATTTGTTTCACATTTTTGTAGCTTCTTTGCAAGAGAATCTGCCCTCATTGTATTTTCGTTTTTTTTTATGAAACGCAAAGCATATTTAAAATTTGCATTTGCACGTTTTTTATGTTCAAATAAAGGACCATGTTTTTGTCTGCCTGACTCAACCCAAGCTTTGAAAACCCTTCTAGCCTCAGCATGAAGTTCACCCACATACTGATTCCAGCCTGGCTTTTTATAAAACAAAATGGATGGCACCAGTTTTGTAGATTTTTAATAAAGGGTGGCATTCAGTGGGTTAAGTCAAGGTTACTATTTTGAGTTGAAGCTAAGTGTTTTATTACTTTGTGGTTTAACATTATTTAAAAGGCAAATTCATTGTTATGGTTACTTTAGAAGACTGCTTTTGCATTCATGAGAGCCAAGCTAATTCAAAGAGTTAAGTTAAAGGAACACAAAACATGACCTAACTCACAGCTGCCATTGGACAGACAGTTACAACATACTCTTATCTTTCACAGAACAGACAATTATCTTTTATTTTATCTTTTGAGACTATGTAGCTGCTCTAGGGGAAATAGAGCATTAATTTGGGGTGATATATTTGAAGAGTTCATTTGCAAAAACAGATAACTCCGTTTTTATAAATGTTCACAAATCCAGTTTTTTTATTGTGCACTCAAAGTAATATCAATCAAACTGAAGTTGGGTGGATTTGACTTAGTAAAAATGACTTATCAAAATAGATGTATCATAAAAAATGTAACTTTATTAGAAAATAGTCTCATTTAAACTTTGTTTTTTGGCAAAAACAGATAACTCCAACAGTCGTTTTTTATCAAAAACAGATAACTCCACAATTGATGTTTCACCATTGAATTTGGCCATATCGAGGACGCAAAAAGGATTTCCAGAATTTTACAAGAGAGCAAAAACAAAGTTTTGACAACATACTTAAGCAGTCTGTACTTTTATAGGGGCCACATATAGCCACCAGGGGGCACAATAGGGGACAACTCAGGGGCCCCTGGGGTGCTAAAGGTGCACCGTTGCTCCAATCTGCACCAAACTTGGCACAACCACTGTTCAGGGGTCTACCATGACAATAGTCACACCAGGGGCCACCTCACAGGCCACATCAGGGGCCCCAGTGTACCATATCAAGGGCCCCCGGGGGCCCCAGGGTGCCAAAGGCACACCATTGCTCCAATCTGCATCAAACTTAGCATGAACACTGTTTAAGGGTCTGCCATGACAATAGTCACACAAAGGGCTAAACCAGGGGCCCCAGTGTACCATATCAGGGGCCCCCGGGGACCCCGGGGTGCCAAAGGCACACCATTGCTCCAATCTGCATCAAACTTAGCATGAACACTGTTTAAGGGTCTGCCATGACAACAGTCACACAAAGGGCTAAACCAGGGGCCCCAGTGTGCCATATCAGTGGCCACTGGGGTCCCCAGGTGCCAAAGGCGCACTGCTGCTCTGATCTGCACCAAATATGGCACAAACACTGTCCATGGGTCTACCATGTCAATAGTCACACCAGGGGCCACCTCACAGGCCACATCAGGGGCCCCACTGTACCATATCAGGGGCCACTGGGAGCCACACGCCACATGGGGCCACATGGTAGACCCCTGAACATTGTTTGAGAAAATGTTGGTGCATAATGGGGCAACAGTGCATCTATGGCACCCAGAGGCCCCTGGGGGCCACACATGGCCCCTGGGAGCCACACATGGCCCCTGGCGTGACTATCTTCATGGCAGACCCCTGGAACAGTGTTTGAGACAAGTTTGGTGCATAATGGGGCAACAGTGTGCCTATGGCACCCAGAGGCCCCTGGGGGCCACACATGGCCCCTGGGAGCCACACATGGCCCCTGGTGTGACTTTCCTCATGGCAGACCCCTGAACAGTGTTTGAGACACTTTTGGTGCATAATGGGGCAACAGTGCGCAAAATGGGGCAACAGTACGCCTATGGCACCCAGAGGCCCCTGGGAGCCACACATGGCCCCTGGGAGCCACACATGGCCCCTGGTGTGACTTTCCTCATGGCAGACCCCTGAACAGTGTTTGAGACACTTTTGGTGCATAATGGGGCAACAGTGCGCATAATGGGGCAACAGTACGCCTATGGCACCCAGAGGCCCCTGGGGGCCACACATGGCCCCTGGGAGCCACACATGGCCCCTGGTGTGACTATCTTCATGACAGACCCCTGGAACAGTCTTTGAGAGAAGTTTGGTGCAAAACGGGGCAACAGTGCGCCTGTGGCACCCAGAGGCACCTGGGGGCCACACATGGCCCCTGGGGGCCACACATGGCCCCTGGTTTGACTTTCCTCATGGCAGACCCCTGAACAATGTTTGAGACAAGTTTGGTGCACAATGGGGCACCATCTTGGATCACGTGGTCTAAACACGCTGCCCCATGGATTTATCTGTTTCTGCAAACAAAGAGCTATGTCACTTGTCTGTTTTTGCTACAAAACCTGATATTTGAGGGCGTTTAGAATGGGATATATCTGCCTTAACAACAAAATTGATTTTATATTCTAATAAAACTCTAACTGTTATTTACAATAGTCATCTCATTTTTTTCCAAAATGGCTTTTATCTGTTTTTGCAAATGAACTCTTCATTTATCAGCCTATTCAATTGATAATGACCAATGGGTGCCAGTTTCTAAGTAGTTAAGCATATTAACATAACAATATATGTGGCCTAGACATGGATATTGCTCACTCAACTTGTAATCTACAGAAATGTCCACCACATCACACAGTATAAAACCTAGTAGGCTTAGTGGATTCACCTATGTTAAAGTTATACCATGTAACTTTTTTTATAAAACAAATCTTAAAATGGTCCTAACTGTTAAATCGCTAAAGTTTTAGAACCCCCACTCCGTTATTTTCAGCTTCAAAAGCCTTCTCTTTATATGTTTTCTATGAGCCGTGAGGGGGGGAGAATTTCGCGGCAAAATGACGTCATCATACTACCGGCCAATCACAGCGAGGGTTATACACTGCCGGCCAATCACAGCGCATCTTGGAGTGGGGTCGCTAGGGCGGCCATATTTGTAGTCTCCCGCGTGTCTGTATACTCGGTTGCACAGGGAGGCATGGGTGAAGGAGTGTATCTCCGGAATGGCTGAACGCACAGGAACCAGGGAGCCCTCAAAAGATAGATCTCGGCGAGGTGGAGGCAGACGCGGGGGTGTGAGAACCGAAAAACGGCCGAAAGACGCGGACGCGACCGAGGTTTGCTATAGAGCTACTGACCACAAGTTGAGCAACTTACACAGTATAGCTTTAAATCATGTCAGGTTAGTTTGGTTCAAGGTTCAAGTATAATAATTTATGAGACAAAAATGTAAACAGCACAAATGTACAATCACATCTAGGCTAGAATGATAACATAAAGTCCTGACTAGTCCTTGTTATTGTGGTCCTAAATACTACAATGATTAGTTTGGATGCATTGCTTCTATCATGTCCAATTAAAAATAAATACATTACATACATACAAAAATCTGCCTTCTCCTGTATTGTATTAGTGACATTCATTATAAATAGTAAAATAACAGGACAGAGCAAAAAAGGCCTCTGTTGTGTCATTCCAATGCAAATGGATACTCTGGAACAATCTGAAACAATGTATCTTTCCTGTGGCTGTTATAATGAACACAAACAGATCAGAAAGTAATTTAACATTAACCTGTTACATTTATCATACAACAATGTAAGGGATTCCTTTCTATTAAAAGCAAAATCATCACCGGGTCAAAGTTGTTGCTTGGTTCTCCCCATATAAAGGCATGTAGGTAACAGTAACATGATACTAGAAAAGAAAACTTCTAAGAAATTTTAAGTGTGCCTGCAGCTCGCTAAGTGTGTGCAACCTTGTATAGCAGTTGGTGTTAGCATTTGCATTTTTGCATTAACATTAACATCATTATTATAATTTTTTACATTAGCATTTTTATCATTAGCTTTAACATTAACATTTTTATTAGCATTAGCTTTAGCATTTTTAGCATTATCATTGAATTGTTTCCTTTAGCATTTTAAACATTAGGCATTTGTTAGCATTAGCATGTGTTAACATTTTTCCTTTAGCATTTTAAACATTAGGCATTTGTTAGCATTAGCATGTGTTAGCATTAGCATTTGTTAGCATTAGCATATGTTAGCATTAGCATATGTTAGCATTAGCATTTGTTAACATTAGCATGTGTTAGCATTAGCATTAGCATTTTCAGCATTAGTATTTGTTAGCATTAGCATGTGTTAACATTAGCATTAGTTAGCATTAGCATTTGTTAGCATTAGCATATGTTAGCATTAGCATTTGTTAGCATTAGCATGTGTTAGCATTAGCATTTTTAGCATTAGCATATATTAGCATTAACATTAGCATTTGTTAGCATTAGCATTAGCGGTTAGCCGTTGGGACTGTGGGACCACCCACCGAGTTTGAGACCAGTAACGTGTTGGGAAGTGGCAACATGGCTGTTTAAAGCCCAGCCAATAGGAAGGCAGAGGGGGCGGGGCTTAAGCAATTACAGATGATTCCTATTGGCCATGCAAGAACACACAGCGAGTTTTGAGGCGGTACCATGCTGCAAACTGGAGATAGAGCTGTTTAAAGCTCAGCCAATAGGAAGATAGGGGCGGGGCTTAAGAGGGGACAGGGCTTAAGTAATATGTCCCTATTGGCCTTTTAAATCCAGACACCAAGTTTCAAGACGTTACCATGCTGTGAACTGGAGTAATGGATGTTTAAAGCCCAGCCAATAGGAATACAGAGGGGGCGGGGCTTAATCAATTACAGCTCATCCCTATTGGCCGTAAAAAACACCAAAGTTGTTTGTGCATTTTAAAGTTTAAATGACGTTGCTAGGCAAAAGTATGGCAGAGTTATGTGGTGACAAAGTTTTTTTTTAGTCCCCCATTCAAAGTCAATGGGGGTTTTTGGCGTCGTTTTTTGCTAATTACGTCGCAATGGTAACGCGGATTAGAAAGAAAAGTAATAGCACACCATTCCCGGCCGAGCCGCACGTTTTGATGTATATATACACACTGTAAAGGCCAGGGCTCCAGACTAACTTTTTTCACCAACGTCCCAGGACCGTCCCAAACTTCAAATTTAACCGTCCCCAAATGAATGGAATCCGTCCCCAAAAATTATATTAAAAAAATATATAAATTCATGAATTAATATATTATTGTTACCCTTATTATTATTACTAGAAGCTGGGCCGCCCTTCGGGCGGCCCAGCGTCTAGTCGGCGACCTGGCCAACTCGGAACAATGTAAATAGGCAATGAATGCCCCGCCCTTTAATGCAAACCCCATTATACCTGTTTTCATAGGACCCGTTTTGACCATCTGTCTGCCTGTGTCCATTTATGCCCATATATGGAGATATCTGTATCTGTCTGTCTGTCGGCGTCCATTTTATGTCCATATATGGAGATCACTGCAGTTATAGTTCTGGGTCCATTTTATGCCCATATATGCCCATATATGGAGATATCTGTCTATCTGCGTCCATTTTATGCCCATATATGGAGATCTCTGTATCTGTCTGTCTGTGTCCCTTTTATGCCCGTATATGGAGATCTTTGTGATTGTGCGTCCATTGTATGCCCATATATGCCATATATGGAGATATCTGTTTATCTGCGTCCATTTTATGCCCATATATGAGATCTCTGTTGCTTTTTCAAACAGATGGTCAAAACGGGTCCTATGACAACAGGTATAATGGGGTTTGCATTAAAGGGGGAACCGGCACTGTGTCTGCAACACAGTCGGAGGCACAGACAGATACAGAGATCTCCATAATGGGAATAAAGGGACACAGACAAACAGATGGAGGAGGAGACAAACTTAATGCAAACCCCATTATACCTGTTGTCATAGGACCCGTTTTGACCATCTGTTTGCCTGTGTCCATTTATGCCCATATATGGAGATATCTGTATCTGTCTGTCTGCGTTCACTTTATGCCCATATATGGAGATCTTTGACCATCTGTTTGCCTGTGTCCATTTATGCCCATATATGGAGATATCTGTATCTGTCTGTCTGCATCCATTTTATGCCCATATATGGAGATCTATGCAGACACAGTGCCAGTTCCGGAAAATCCTAATGTCAGACATCAGAATCCGAACCTTTCGTGCTGGTTCGGGAAAAACGTGTATCGGGTCGGGTCGAGGCCGAGCACTGCACTACCTGCTGCGGTGGGGAACGCGCGTGCCGATTTTGAAATAGGGAATGAATGCCCCACCCTTTAATGCAAACCCCATGAATGCCCCACCCTTTAATGCAAACCCCAATATACCTGTTGTCATAGGACCCGTTTTGACCATCTGTTTGGCTTTGTCCACGTATGCCCTTAAAATCAAAAAAATATGTTTTGTTTCAGGCAGGACACACGTTTCATATTTGAAGCATGCCCGATCTGATGGAATGGGTTTCGTGTCTCTCCGACACTTTGAACCCTTTACGATTGCGAAAAAGACACCGAAACCCGGATTTTTGTCCTTAAAATCAATAAAAAAATCTAAAAAAATCTGTTTGTTTTACGCAGGAAACACTTTTCATATTTGAAGGATGCCTGATCTGATGGAATGGGTTTCGTGTCTCTCCGACAATTTTAACCCTTTATGATTGCGAAAAAGACACGAAATTTGCACACCACCAACACGATTACACATTCTTTCGGATAAAAGACACTTATTCTGACTTACTTTTTGACGCTGAATCCAACAAACCCGGTCTCATGTCTCTACGACACTCCTAACTCGAAAGGTCAAGGAAAAAGCCACTGTGTACACGGGCAATAGTTTTACATGACTTTGTGTACACGGCCAATAGTTTTACATGAACATGTCTAGGCTTTAGTACTGTACTGCCTTGTGTAGCCCAACAGAGCCCAGCACAGCACAACACGGCCCACCAGAGCCCAATACAGCCTACCAGAGCCCAATAGAGTCCAGCAAACCTAAGTCCAGCCCAGTCCTGCCGAGTAGGAGTATAGACCGGGGAAAGGGGGTAGTTAGATGACTCCACCAGGCCATTACTGTCCAGATCTGGCTTGAATAGGCCAGACCAGGGTAGACAGGACTGCACCAGACTCCACCAGGCTGCTCCATGCTCCAGCCAGCTCTGTAGATCCTTGCACATGCGATTAACCACTGTGTACACGGGCAATAGTTTTAAGTTTTACATGAACCCTCAGAGGGACACTGTGGGCTTATCAAGTGGTCCATGGCCGGTTCTCAAAGTGAGGTCGGGGGGCCCACAGTGTCCCTCTGAGGGGACACGGCACAGACCGTGTACACGAAGGGCAGGAGCAAGTGTTCAAGTCCCATAGAATCTATGGGAAATGTACACAGGCGTGTACAAAGTCACCAGTAGTTTTACATGAACCCTCAGAGGGACACTGTGGGCTTATCAAGTGGTCCATGGTCGGTTCTCAAAGTGAGGTCGGGGGACCCTCAGAGGGACACTGTGGGCTTATCAAGTGGTCCATGGTCGGTTCTCAAAGTGAGGTCGGGGACCCTCAGAGGGACACTTTGGGCTTATCAAGTGGTCCATGGTCGGTTCTCAAAGTGAGGTCGGGGACCCTCAGAGGGACACTTTGGGCTTATCAAGTGGTCCATGGTCGGTTCTCAAAGTGAGGTCGGGGGACCCTCAGAGGGACACTGTGGGCTTATCAAGTGGTCCATGGCCGGTTCTCAAAGTGAGGTCGGGGGGGCCCACAGTGTCCCTCTGAGGGGACACGGCACAGACCGTGTACACAAAGGGCAGGAGCAAGTGTTCAAGTCCCATAGAATCTATGGGAAATGTACACAGGCGTGTACAAAGTCACCAGTAGTTTTACATGAACCCTCAGAGGGACACTGTGGGCTTATCAAGTGGTCCATGGTCGGTTCTCAAAGTGAGGTCGGGGGACCCTCAGAGGGACACTGGGCTTATCAAGTGGGAGCACAAAGTTGGTGAGGGGGGTACTAGCTATAGTAGGATGATCAGGCTTGTCGAGGCCAAAGTGTGTACTAGAGTCTTAATAGGCACCATTAGGTTGTTCTAGGCCATTGTCTGCCCTTTAGCTGCTCACACAATTGAGACCAAACACTGTGTACAGGAGCCTTAGTTTGTGTGTACATGACCAATAGTTTTAAATGGATATTTCTAGTCCATCGCACACCGCTGCCTTGTGCACCCTTGGTTGGTTCGTATTTGTTTGGGAAGGAGGGACTTTGAGGATGTACCTCACTTTGAGAACCGACCATGGACCACTTGATAAGCCCACAGTGTCCCTCTGAGGGTCCCCCGACCTCACTTTGAGAACCGACCATGGACCACTTGATAAGCCCACGGTGTCCCTCTGAGGGTCCCTCGACCTCACTTTGAGAACCGACCATGGACCACTTGATAAGCCCACAGTGTCCCTCTGAGGGTCCCCCGACCTCACTTTGAGAACCGACCATGGACCACTTGATAAGCCCACAGTGTCCCTCTGAGGGTCCCCGACCTCACTTTGAGAACCGACCATGGACCACTTGATAAGCCCACAGTGTCCCTCTGAGGGTTCATGTAAAACTACTGGTGACTTTTTACACGCCTGTGTACATTTCCCATAGATTCTATGGGACTTGAACACTTGCTCCTGCCCTTCGTGTACACGGTCTGTGCCGTGTCCCCTCAGAGGGACACTGTGGGCCCCCCGACCTCACTTTGAGAACCGGCCATGGACCACTTGATAAGCCCACAGTGTCCCTCTGAGGGTCCCCCGACCTCACTTTGAGAACCGACCATGGACCACTTGATAAGCCCACAGTGTCCCTCTGAGGGTCCCCCGACCTCACTTTGAGAACCATCACGGACCACTTGATAAGCCCACAGTGTCCCTCTGAGGGTTCATGTAAAACTACTGGTCGTGAACACCAACTAGGGCCTGTGTACATATGGCTCTCTGCTGCCCCCCATTGAGAAACTATAGACGGCACAGACCGTGTACACGAAGGGCAGGAGCAAGTGTTCAATTCCCATAGAATCTATGGGAAATGTACGAAGTCGTGTACAAAGTCACCGGTTGGTACACGAGCCATAGTTTTTTCCATTGTAGCTCCCTACAGTGTACACGACTTTGATTATTATTATTATTATTGTGTACTGCTGTTTCTATAGCAGATTTCACATTGTGAGCTGCTGTTTCTGTGAGCGCCGATCTCAAACCAAAGCCATATCTCAACTGAACTATGAAATGAAAATGTACAAACGTCCTGTGTTTTCCATTTAAAGAGATACTGTTGCTCACAAGTGGCCTTAAATAAATTCTGGAAACTATTGAAGTCAATGTCTATTAAAGGATATATTCTGTTCAAGTCTATTCTGTAACTGAAGTGGGGACATGTTGAAATGTATTTTAATGAATTTGCAAAGCGCTTTATAATGGTCCATTCATTCATTGGGAGGTGAAGTGGTGAACAGTCAACACCAGCGTCCTCACTTCCCACATTCACACACCAACGCTGGCAAAGCTGACACCAATGGTAATACATGTTTTTCCCCAGTCAAACACCAGTCAGAACAGAAGGCGCTCACACTTTGTGGTGGTTTGCAGTCAGACTAGGGTGGAAGTGAGGAAAAAGGCTGGCTTTAGACACAGCTTTCACTTTCAGACACCAAGCACTCTCTTCCTTCGGAGCAGCAGTGCAGTTAGTTTTAGTTAATAAAGTCTGGACTTCTGTTTCTTCAAAGACTCACTCTGTAGACCGTAATAAGGTAAGCACTGATCTGACAATATACTACATAAAACGTAGAAATGGAAAATACTCTAGTAAAAGTCCTCAAGTAATTACTCAAGAGTAGTTATTTTGAGGATATTTACTTTTAAAGTACCTTTTAAATGCTCTGCTTTTACTCTTAGTTTGAGTAATGTAAATAGTAAATATTTGTACTTTGTTACTTTTCATTCAAAGTCATTTACATTCAGTAAATAAGTACATTTAATTCAGGTTTTTTACCTACTGTGCAATTTACATATATTTTCTTAAAAGTGGTTTTCTGATTAGTATTTTTCTCTTCCTGCTTAACAAATTGACTGCCAAGTCACTTTTTCATTTTACAATTATTATTATTTTTTATCACATTGCATGAAAAGATCTCATCCATGGTCCCCTTGCAGTTGGGAGAAAAATATAAGATTACCATACAAAAACATGAACAGCTGATCACATGATCTAATGCCTATTCAGCATTTCACTGCAGCCACAGGCAGCTCAGAGAGCAGTGGTGTCAGTAGTAAATTGGGGACCCCGACCCACAGGTTGAGAACCACAGGCCTAAGCTGTCCCAATGCGATGTCATTAAAGGAGTAGTTCACCCTCAAAATGACTTTTTTTTCTGTTGATTACTCATGCTATGGAGACTTGAGTTCAATAATATTTTCAGTTTTTTGTCGCATTCCTAAGACAATAATTTGATTACAATAAATGTACCCCCATTGATTCCGGATGGGACCCAAATGCATTTGGGTCCACATCCGGAATCAATGGGGGTACATTTACTATATCCACATTTTTGTCTTAGGAATGCTACAAATACGAAAAAATATTATTGAACTCAAGTCTCCATGGCATGAGTAATCAATAGAAAAAAAGTCATTTTGGGGGTGAACTACTCCTTTAATGACATCGCATTGGGACAGCTTAGGTCTGTGGTTCTCAACCTGTGGGTCGGGGTCCCCAATTTATTTTGTGTGTGGGGTTTTAATACCTCTAAAACGACAAATTAAACATTGGCCAAATTGAAATTGTGAAAATAGCAGATCTACATGCTCACAACGCCTCGCAACGCAAGGCGTTGTGAGCATGTAGATCTTGGCGTGGTGAGCATGTAGATCTGAACTGTTCTATTCAAAATGTAATGCCTCAACTCTTAGTGCTCGTCAGGTTGGAGGGGTCCCCATTTAAAATATGATTATATTGGGGGTCCCCAGTTCAAATATGATTATTTTGGGGTTCGCGGCCTGAAAAGGTTGAGAACTGGCTTAGGTAACCATGTAGGCCTAATTAACATTAAAAAAGTTTAAAAAAGGGAAAGAAAAAAAAGTAGTCTACTTTTACTTTTTACTCAAAGAGTAGTTTTTTAAATAGGCTACCCTTTACTCTTACTTTTTGAGTAATTTCCTGGACCAGTACTTTTACTTATACTTTGTCTATTTCACTCAATAACAATACTCTTACTTTTAGCAGTATTTTTCCGTAATCTTTCCAACACTATACATATGTTATAAATGTAATGAAATCAAGTCAGCCTGTATATTATACTGTAGAGCAGTGATTCTCAAAGTGGATTCCAGGGACACTGTGGGTTCCTTTAGGGGGGTCTAAATGGACCCATACAAGTCTGTAACTGTGACAGACATGGACCCCGGCCAACGGTTCCATTTGTACTCAGAGTTAAGGGGAGACGTTGAAATGTGAAAGTTTGAGAAACACTGCTGTAGACCACATACTCTGGAGAGCATGTTGTTACACAGACACACACACACACACACACACACACACACACACACACACGCACACACACACACACGCACACACACACGCACACACACACACACACACACACACACACACACCTCACATTAACATGCCAGTGACCTCTCTCCCCCTCGCTCTACTACCCCACTTTCTCTCTTTAGTGAGAGAGAGAGAGAGAGAGAGGGGGGGGGGGGGGGCGCAGTGGAGACACAAACACACTCACTCAGAGAGTAAACAGCGGGCGGTGTTTCACAAAGATGACCACAATCCAGCTTTGCCTGCCCGCGACTCCGCGAGCGCACGAACAAGCATGGGAATTTCACGGGACCGTGCCCACTCGCCGGCCCCAAACTTGGCACGGCCAAAATAACCGCCCGCCTCTCAATGAAAATGAATTTCTAGGAAGCGGTGGCACCCTTGCCCCGTCTGAAAGGTGCTTCAGGCTCTTAATCCTGTACATTGTTCTCTAGTGATGAAGCAGCAGTAGTCCAGGCGTTTCGGGCAGTATTTTGATGGAATCGTGCACTTAGAAGCATGACATTTGGCAGTTCGAACATGCCATATGGAATTTTTTTGGCTATAGGGGCATCGCAGATTTGTCTTGGGAAACTTGTGGGAGCCAATTAAAGTTGGGCTCTCATAGACTTTACTATAGAGTAAAATAATACAAAAAAATAAATATGCTTTAAGTAGCATGTGAGGGGTCAAACTAGGTGTTTTTCGGGATTCTGAATCCAATGCAAACATTTGTTTTGCAGGAAAAACATTCCTTGGGCTAAAAACGGACCCCATAAAACTATGGTTTAGTGATGAGTCATCACTTTTCAAAGTTTTCTGGCGGCCGTTTCTCGGAAAGGAATGTTTTTCGTGCAAAACAAATGCTTGCATTGGATTCAGAATCCCGAAAAACACCTAGTTTGACCCCTCACATGCTACTTAAACATATTTATTTTTTGTATTATTTTACTCTATAGTAAAGTCTATGAGAGCAACTTTGATTGGCTCCCACAAGTTTCCCAAGACAAATCTGCGATGCCCCTATAGCCAAAAAAAAATCCATATGGCATGTTCTAACTGTGTGCCAAATTTCATGCTTCTTTCATGAAGTGCACGATTTTTGCCTGAAACGCTCGGACTACAGGTTGATGAGTTCAGGAATCCAGTAGAACATGTCTCAACATGTCTCCGTCTCTCCTCCCTTCATAGAAACCTGATCATGATCTGGTATCGCTTCATATGTCACGCAGTGTGTGTGTGTGTGTGTGTGTGTGTGTGTGTGTGTGTGTGTGTGTGCGTGTGCCGTGCGTGCATGTGTGTGTGCATGTGCGCGTGTGCGCGCGTGCGTGCGTGCGTGTGTGTTGCTTCATATCCGACTCTCCGCCATTCGTTCCTCATTACCACTCCTACAGACCGGGACAGAGGACTCATCAGGACAGGTAAGGACTGCTGGAGCCTCAAACTAAACACAGTTAAGAGGGGAAAGACCACCTTTTGAGGTCAAATTAAAAGCTCTTTGTTGTACAGTCTATTGGCTAATAGGCCTACAGGCAAGAACGCCTCGCACCGACTAAACATGTTCAGTCACCATGATGAAGGCAGTGTGCTGCGTAGACTAACTATATACAGCATGGATCTGTCCGTGTCCATTGTTGTCAGGTATTAGCCATTACACTAACTACAGCATGGATCTGTCCATTGTTGTCAGGTATTAGCCATTACACTAACTACAGCACGGATCTGTCCATTGTTGTCAGGTATTAGCCATTACACTAACTACAGCATGGATCTGTCCATAGAGAAACGAAGCCATGTCGTCATTTGTGTGTAATGTCGCCCTCTAGGGGGTTCATGCTGGTATTGTTTTGTATTCAAATCGCCATTGGGGAATCTGCGAACGCCGCATATAAGGACTGTGTTAAAAAAATAAACACACCATGTGCGCGTTTCTGTCAGCGGGGGGGTTCTGCATAGTTTATGATATTCATTCATATCTGATATAGCCTGTGTAACTCGTTTCTAGCGTTTATTGTGTTACTCTTTGGGTAAATCTGTACATTTCCACCTTAGTCGATGCTTCATATCCATTTGGGTCAATCCGAGAGCATGGTGTGTTTATATTTTTAACACAGTTCTTATATGCGGTGATCGCAAATTCCCCAATGGCGATTTGAATACAAAACAATACCAGCATGAACCCCGTAGAGGGCGACATTTCACGCCATTTCACGGAAGTGACATCACACTTCTGTGCCCTATTGTTGTCAGGTATTAGCCATTACACTAACTACAGCATGGATATGTCCATTGTTGTCAGGTATTAGCCATTACACTAACTACAGCATGGATCTGTCCATTGTTGTCAGGTATTAACCATTACAGTAACTTTATACAGCATGTCAAATTAAAAGCTCTTTGTTGTACAGTCTATTGGCTAATAGGCCTACAGGCAAGAACGCCTCGCACCGACTAAACATGTTCAGTCACCATGATGAAGGCAGTGTGCTGCGTAGACTAACTATATACAGCATGGATCTGTCCATTGTTGTCAGGTATTAGCCATTACACTAACTACAGCATGGATCTGTCCATTGTTGTCAGGTATTAGCCATTACACTAACTACAGCACGGATCTGTCCATTGTTGTCAGGTATTAGCCATTACACTAACTACAGCATGGATCTGTCCATTGTTGTCAGGTATTAGCCATTACACTAACTATATACAGCATGGATCTGTCCATTGTTGTCAGGTATTAGCCATTACACTAACTACAGCATGGATCTGTCCATTGTTGTCAGGTATTAACCATTACAGTAACTTTATACAGCATGTATCTATCCATTGTTGTCTAGGTATTAACCATTACAGTAACTTTATACAGCATGTATCTATCCATTGTTGTCATTGTATTAACCATTACACTAACTATATACAGCATGTATCTATCCATTGTTGTCTAGGTATTAGCCATTACACTAACTATATATAGCATGGATCTATGCATTGTTGTCAGGTATTCACCCACTACAGTAACTTTATCACCCAGTTGTACCAACAGGAGGGAGGGGCGTGGCCTTGAATGAGTTCAGAGAGGGGGAGGGAAATAATAAAGGGGGGGGGGGGGGGAGACAGACAGACAGACAGACAGACAGACAGACAGACAGACAGACAGACAGACAGGCAGGTTCCATTTGTACACTCTGAGTTACAGAGCTGTAAGGGTCCATTTGGTTCCATTTGTACACTCTCAGAGTTACAGAGCTGTAAGGGTCAATTGGGTTCCATTTGTACACTCTCAGAGTTACAGAGCTGTAAGGGTCCATTGGGTTCCATTTGTACACTCTCAGAGTTACAGAGCCGTAAGGGTCCATTTGGTTCCATTTGTACACTCTCAGAGTCACAGAGCCGTAAGGGTCCATTTGGTTCCATTTGTACACTCTCAGAGTCACAGAGCCGTAAGGGTCCATTCGGTTCCATTTGTACACTCTCAGAGTCACAGAGCTGTAAGGGTCCATTTGGTTCCATTTGTACACTCTCAGAGTCACAGAGCCGTAAGGGTCCATTCGGTTCCATGTGTACACTCTCAGAGTTACAGAGCTGTAAGGGTCCATTCGCTCTCAGAGTCACAGAGCTGTAAGGGTTCATTTGGTTCCATTTGTTCACTCTCAGAGTCACAGAGCTGTAAGGGTCCATTTGGTTCCATGTGTACACTCTCAGAGTTACAGACCTGTAAGGGTCCATTTGGTTCCATTTGTTCACTCTCAGAGTCACAGAGCTGTAAGGGTCCATTTGGTTCCATGTGTACACTCTCAGAGTTACAGAGCTGTAAGGGTCCATTTGGTTCCATGTGTACACTCTCAGAGTTACAGAGCTGTAAGGGTCCATTTGGTTCCATGTGTACACTCTCAGAGTTAGAGCTGTAAGGGTCCATTTGGTTCCATGTGTACACTCTCAGAGTTACAGAGCTGTAAAGGCCGTATCAGAGTGTATGGTGGAGAGCTATCCGCCGGTGGAGAGCTTTCCACCGCAAGTCAGAAAATAAGTGCAGGACATCATAGTCACGGGGCCCACGGTGAAGACCTCCCCCGCCTCCCTCTGGTTCAGACGCAAACTCCGACCAGGTCGACCAATCAGTGAACGAGGTGTAGAGCCTGTCTGTCTGATAGTAAAAACAGAGAGATGTGTTGGGACTTGCGGTGTAAAGCTCTCCACCGCGAGGAATGACGTAACGCTGTAGTTTCATGACTCAAAAAGACTCGAAAAGACTACACGGCGGTGTAAAGCCTTCCACCGCCCAGGGAACTATGATGTCGCCTTTAGGGTCCATTTGGTTCCATGTGTACACTCTCAGAGTTACAGAGCTGTAAGGGTCCATTTGGTTCCATGTGTACACTCTCAGAGTTACAGAGCTGTAAGGGTCCATTTGGTTCCATGTGTACACAGAGCTGTAAGAGTCCATTGTTTGTTACAATCTCGACTGCACATATTTTTTTTCCAATGCATGCCAGGCCGTGTTGTAGCCTACTGGCAGCAGCTGTTAAGTAGCTGTTATGTAAATGCTGTATTTTTCCTTCTGTAAGTTCTGCTGTAAGGAATAATTGTTCTCTCCCAGAATGCATTGCCATTACAGTTTTGTTATATATTAACTCATTGATTGCTGCAGGACAAGTTTGACGAGTTATGGAGCTTGTCCAAAGTGCTACCCAGGAGTTTGACGAGTCATCTATTTTGTTAAAGTGCTACCCAGGAGTAGGGATGGGTATCGAGAACCGGTTCTTGTTGAGAACCGGTTCCCCGTGTTTCGGTTCCATGGAATCGTTAGCCAACGTCCTTAACGATTCTGCTATCGATTCCTGCATATGCGCGATGACATCACACACGCGACGCGCTGCCTTGTTTAGACGTAGCCAACATGTTGTCTAAACAGAGGTGTTCTAAAGTCTGGCTGTATATTTCACGAGAATGTTCATGTTTTGATAATGAGGCGTCAGCTTTCCTAGTTAAGTTGTTACTCAAGCTCACTGCATGAACGGACAAGTCTCCCGCCGTTCTGTGTCCGAGCTAGAGTGCCCAAAAAAGTTTGTTTTGCAAGCCCGCCTGCCGCCTCCCACGTTCTTACTACAAAACGGGCGGCATGTCCAATGTGCTCTGTGTTGCTAAATGCTCCCCTATAAATCACATGTGCAAGAAAGAAAAGCATGTAAATCCTTTGATCCAAAGTGTAGAAGAAGAATGGCTTCTGCTTTAGCGGTGTACAGCAGCAGCTCCGCGAGCTTCGCAACCGACGTTATGGAGTAGGCTACAGGGGCGCTGGAAGGGGGATCATGAGTTTTTTTTTTACACACACAGAGCTATATTAAAACAATAATGTATTTGACTTTGGGGAATACACTATGTTGAAATAAGGTGTTTGATTATCACATGGTCACCTTGCCACCTCAGGTCGGAAGGGAAGTTGAATTTAAATATTGTTTTCAAATAAATCCCACTTTGATGGCACAACAAAGTCTATTTATTTGAGAACTAGAAACTGTCTGTATAGGCTCATTGTTGCAAACTAACACCGTTGTATATGGGGAATAAAAAACTGTAGAAAACCATTACAAAAATAATACCCGATGTTGTAGTGTGTGTGTGAGTGACTGACTGACTGTGTGTGTGCATGCGTGCTGTGTGTTGCACTGTGTAATAAAATAACTAGTAAACAGCTACTTGTTACACCGTTGTGCGGGAAATAAGCACTCGAAACAGTAATAAAAACCTCTCTAGAAAAAGAAGAAAATGACAGGAGTAGAACAAGGACTGGAGGAGGTAGAAAAGACCATTGGCCACTTTTTCTGACCAGCCTCCAGCATGGCGAGGGGGCTGAGAATCGATAAGGAATCGAATCGATAAGCAGAACCGGAATCGGAATCGCTAAAATCTTAACGATACCCATCCCTACCCAGGAGTTTGCCGAGTCATCTATTTTGTTAAAGTGCTACCCAGGAGTTTGACGAGTCATCTATTAAATAGATGACTCGTCAAACTCCAAGCTTTAACAACATTTTTGTTAAAGCTATACTGTGTAAGTTGCTAAACTAGTGGTCAGTAGCGGTATTGCAAACCGCGGTCGCGTCTGCCTCAGACCACCGCGTCCGCCCGCACCTCGCCGAGACGATTCTTTAGAGGGGTCTCGCATCCCTCTCCGACCAGGCATTCTCCTACACCAGACCAGAGTAATGCTGTTCATGCTGTTGTTATGTTGAGGCAAGCTACTTCCTGAGAAGACGGCAAGACGCGCTGTGATTGGTCGGCAGTGTATGATCCGTGCTGTGATTGGCCAGTAGTGTATGATCTGGGAGACGCGTATACAGAATGATGCAGATGACGTAATTTTGCCGGGAAATGCAATCCCCCTCACGGCCACACGGCTCAGTAGAAAACATATAAAGACTAGAAAAGAACATTTCTAAGAAATTGTAAGTGTGCCTGCAGCTCGCTAAGTGTATGCAACCTTGTATAGCAGTCGGTGTTAGCATGAGCATTTTGCATTAACATTAAAATCATTATTAGAATTTTTTACATCAGCATTTTTATCATTAGCTTTAACATTAACATTTTTTTAGCATTAGCATTATCATTGATTTTTTTCCTTTAAACATTAGGCATTTGTTAGCATTAGCATTTGTTAACATTAGCATTTGTTAGCATTAGCATGTGTCAGCATTTGCATGTGTTAGCATAGCATTAGTATGTGTTAACATTAGCATATTTGTTAGCATTAGCACTAGCATTTGTTAGCATTAGCATGTATTAGCATTAGCATTTGTTAGCATTAGCATTATCATTTGTTAGCATTAGCACTTGTTAGCATTATCATGTATTAGCATTAGCATTTGTTAGCATTAGCATTTGTTGGCATTAGCATGTGTTAGCATTAGCATTAGCATTTGTTAGCATTAGCATGTGTTAGCATTAGCATTTGTTAGCATTAGCATTTGTTAACATTAGCATGTGTTAGCATTAACATTAGCATTTGTTAGCATTTGTTAGCATTAGCGTTAGCATTAGCATTTGTTAGCATTAGCATTTGTTAACATTAACATGTGTTAGCATTAGCATGTGTTAGCATTTGTTAACATTAGCATTTGTTAGCATTAGCATTTGTTAGCATTAGCATTAGCATTTTTAGCATTAGCATTTGTTAGCATTAGCATGTGTTAGCATTAGCATTTGTTAGCATTAACATTAGCATTAGCATTAGCGGTTAGCCGTTGGGACTGTGGGACCACCCACCGAGTTTGTGACCAGTAACGTGTTGGGAAGTGGAGACATGGCTGTTTAAAGCCCAGCCAATAGGAAGGCAGAGGGGGCGGGGCTTACGCATTTACAGATAGTTCCTATTTGCCATGTAAGTACACACAGCGAGTTTCGAGACGGTACCATGCTGCCAACTGGAGATAAAGCTGTTTAAAGCTAAGCCAATAGGAAGATAGGTGCAGGGCTTAAGAGGGGGCGGGGCTTAAGTAATAAGTCCCTATTGGCCGTTTAAGTCCAGACACCAAGTTTCAAGACGGTACCATGCTGTGAACTGGAGTAGTGGCTGTTTAAAACCCAGCCAATAGGAATACAGAGGGGGCGGGGCTTAATCAATTACAGCTCATCCCTATTGGCCGGAAAAAGACCAAAGTTGTGTGTGCATTTTAAAGTTTAAATCACGTTGCTAGGCAAACGTTTGGCAGAGTTATGTGGCGCCAATGTTTCTGGGTCCCCCATTCAAAGTCAATGGGGTTTTTGCGCATAGTTTTTTACGAATTACGTTGCCATGGTAACGCGGATCGGAAAGAAAAGTAATAGCACACCATTCCCGGCCGAGCTAGCCTGATTTCCGACTCTACGCTGGGGCTTGAGTCTGAACGTGTCTCCATTCTACTTGATTGAAAAGGGGAGGGGATTTCAAATTTGAAATCCCCAATCACAAGAAGACTACACTTCCGTCGACCCTCCCACTCTCTGAGTGCTGCGAGCCTACTGTTAGACCCCCCCCCCCCCCCCCCCCCCCCCTCTCTCTTGCTTTGAATTCATTGGTCCGTGACTCGGTTCGCCAAGACACCGTATCAAGAGACGCGTCATATGACACATCCAGACCAAGAGATGCAGTTCACTCAGAGAGTGGGCGGGTCTATTGGCTGGAGCCAGGCTACGGCCGAGCCGCACATTTTGATGTATATATTGCGGGGGTGGCGTAAATCGTGCGGCAGTTATTACGTGCCGAAATTTCCCCCATTCTAAGTCAATGGGGTTTTTGGGCGTCGTTTTTTGCGAATTACGTCGCAATCGTAACGCGGATCGGAAAGAAAATAGCACACCATTCCCTGCCAAGTTATTACGTGCCAAAAGATTATTATATAAGTATGGCGGATTACAATAAGTGTTTTGCCATTGCATTGCATGGCAGGCACACTTAAAAAGGCTTTTGGGGCGTCATCTATGTTGTTAAAGTGCTACTGAGGAGTTTGACGAGTCATCTATTTTGTAAAAGTGCTACTGAGGAGTTTGACGAGTCATCTATTTTGTAAAAGTGCTACTGAGGAGTTTGATGAGTCATCTATGTTGTTAAAGTGCTACTGAGGAGTTTGATGAGTCATCTATGTTGTTAAAGTGCTACTGAGGAGTTTGATGAGTCATCTATTTTGTTGCATTTATAAAGAATGAATCCAAAATCGGTTACCGATCCAATGTGCCCAAAATAAAGTGCTTCCAGAAACCAAAAATACAGAAATATTCATGATCAAATGGAAAATTATCATGACAAAGGAAGCATACATGTAGGCCTACTATGAATGTAAGAGATTATTTAATGATAAAATGCAATTAATTGTCCTATTATTTGTTATTTCCCTCCAGATTAGAGTCTGTGGTGAGAGATGGCACAGAGTGGCAGAGAGACGTTTGGCCCTGACAGCCTGGAGGACTGGGTTTTCATGTGTTCAGGGGGCTTTGGACTGGTCTACAAGGCCAAACACAAGGACCGGGGCATCAACGTGGCCATTAAGCTGCTTGATGCTGAGGATGGGTAAGATGACAATGAACTAAAATATCAATAAATGTAGGTTTTTTACCTACCCATGGCTGTGTCAGTGGTGGTGCAGGAGGGGGGGTTGTACAACATACGATGCAACTGTTCACGTTTGTAGCACTTCCTATGGGCAGACCTTAACACATGGGAAGCCAAGGTTTCTAACATTTCTAGCTGTTGCTGCTGCCGCCGTTCACTCACGCTTTATTTTGAAGAGCCTCGGAAGCTTTGTGCGTGTGCACGTGAGTGTCCGCTGACGATTGAGGAAGATAATCCATTTGTTTACAAACGCTCGCGAAACTAAAATCCAAACCGGGGCCGACCATCGCGGTAAAGTGTCGTCGTGAAAGTCTGATCTCTGCTTCCCTGGCATTCTTTGCACCTCATTCAGAGATAAAGCCCTTTTTATGTTTCAGCCTAGAATGGAAATCAATGCAGCCTAGTCGCGCCATTTTCTCTCTCTGGGAGCCACGTTGTGATGTATGGACTAGGGTCATTCTCAGGGAACACAACATGCACGCAGCACGCTGTACAGTTAACCATTTGTTGTCTCGTTGAGGAACGAGACAACTCCTTTTGGCAGAGCGACCCCTAGTGGCCTTATCTCGTTACTGAACGAGTTTGGCCCCTTGGGTGTTAAAGTGGTTTCAAGGTGCACTCTATAGAGGCCCCTCAACATTTTGGTGATGATTGGATTTTGAGTTCATAACATCTGGTGTTTTTTGTAGGAAGAAGCAAAAAGATGTTCTGGCCTGGTGGAGATAGTCATTATGAAATATGTTGATTTACATGAATCACTTATTTCACAATATTCAGTTTTATGTAACTGGTTGTACTCTGCTTGTGTCTCCACTCCTAACAGCTCTGGTAAGTTGTATGCTGCCCTGTGTCGAGAGGCCGCTTACATGGAAGCTGCAGACCACCAGTACGTCCCCAGAGTCTATGGGATGTACTGGGGCCGTGTTCCTGGCCATGGTCCTAAAAAGATACGTGGTATAGTGATGGAGCTGATGGAGGGAGGCTCCCTGCTGTCCTTTCTACAGACCCTGTCTAAACCTCCACCCTGGCCCCTGGCTTTCCGTCTGGCCCACCAGGTGGCGCTGGCCATGGACTTCCTCCACATCAAGAAAGGCCTTGTGCACATGGACCTGAAACCTGCCAATATCCTACTGGATGCCAACTTCAATGCCAAGGTATGTATATATCCCTGCATTTCACCTATAGTATTGGGGGGGGGGGGGGGTACTATTTTTTGCACATACTTTGCACATAGTTCTGCTTTTATACTCAAAGCATCTGAGCAGCAGATACAGTGAGTTCATGAGGTTAAACATAAGGTGTGAAAGTGGTAACACATTAGTAGTACACATAGCAGTGGGTTACACCATTAACAACACTTTACACATAGCAGTGGGTTACACCGTTAACACCACTTTACACATAGCAGTGGGTTACACCGTTAACACTTTACACATAGTAGTGGTTACACCATTAACACTTTACACATAGCAGTGGTTACACCGTTAACACAACTTTACACATAGCAGTGGTTACACCGTTAACACAACTTTACACATAGCAGTGGTTACACCGTTAACAACACTTTACACATAGCAGTGGTTACACTGTTAACAACACTTTACACATAGCAGTGGTTACACCGTTAACACAACTTTACACATAGCAGTGGTTACACCGTTAACAACACTTTACACATAGCAGTGGTTACACCGTTAACAACACTTTACACATAGCAGTGGTTACACCGTTAACAACACTTTACACATAGCAGTGGTTACACCGTTAACAACACTTTACACATAGCAGTGGTTACACCGTTAACAACACTTTACACATAGCAGTGGTTACACCGTTAACACTTTACACATAGCAGTGGTTACACCGTAAACACTTTACACATAGCAGTGGTTACACCGTTAACAACACTTTACACATAGCAGTGGTTACACCGTTAACAACACTTTACACATAGCAGTGGTTACACCGTTAACACTTTACACATAGCAGTGGTTACACCGTTAACACTTTACACATAGCAGTGGTTACACCATTAACAACACTTTACACAGCAGTGGGTTACACCGTTAACACCACTTTACACATAGCAGTGGGTTACACCGTTAACACTTTACACATAGTAGTGGTTACACCATTAACACTTTACACATAGCAGTGGTTACACCGTTAACAAAACTTTACACATAGCAGTGGTTACACCGTTAACACAACTTTACACATAGCAGTGGTTACACCGTTAACAACACTTTACACATAGCAGTGGTTACACTGTTAACAACACTTTACACATAGCAGTGGTTACACCATTAACAACACTTTACACAGCAGTGGTTACACCATTAACAACACTTTACACATAGCAGTGGTTGCACCATTAACAACACTTTACACATAGCAGTGGTTACACCATTAACAACACTTTACACATAGCAGTGGTTACACCGTTAACACAACTTTACACATAGCAGTGGTTACACCGTTAACACAACTTTACACATAGCAGTGGTTACACCGTTAACAACACTTTACACATAGCAGTGGTTACACCGTTAACAACACTTTACACATAGCAGTGGTTACACCGTTAACAACACTTTAAACATAGCAGTGGTTACACCATTAACAACACTTTACACATAGCAGTGGTTACACCATTAACAACACTTTACACATAGCAGTGGTTACACCATTAACAACACTTTACACATAGCAGTGGTTACACCGTTAACAACACTTTACACATAGCAGTGGTTACACCGTTAACAACACTTTACACATAGCAGTAGGTTACACCGTTAACAACACTTTACACATAGCAGTGGTTACACCGTTAACAACACTTTACACATAGCAGTGGTTACACCGTTAACACTTTACACATAGCAGTGGTTACACCGTTAACAAATCTTTACACATAGCAGTGGTTACACCGTTAACACTTTACACATAGCATTGGTTACACCGTTAACACTTTACACATAGCAGTGGTTACACCATTAAAACACTTTACACATAGCAGTGGTTACACTGTTAACAACACTTTACACATAGCAGTGGTTACACTGTTAACAACACTTTACACATAGCAGTGGTTACACCGTTAACACTTTACACATAGCAGTGGTTACACCGTTAACAACACTTTACACATAGCAGTGGTTACACCATTAACAACACTTTACACATAGCAGTGGTTACACCATTAACAACACTTTACACATAGCAGTGGTTACACCATTAACAACACTTTACACATAGCAGTGGTTACACCGTTAACAATACTTTACACATAGCAGTGGTTACACCGTTAACAACACTTTACACATAGCAGTGGTTACACCGTTAACAACACTTTACACATAGCAGTGGTTACACCGTTAACAACACTTTACACATAGCAGTGGTTACACCGTTAACAACACTTTACACATAGCAGTGGTTACACCGTTAACACTTTACACATAGCAGTGGTTACACCGTTAACACTTTACACATAGCAGTGGTTACACCGTTAACAACACTTTACACATAGCAGTGGTTACACCGTTAACAACACTTTACACATAGCAGTGGTTACACCGTTAACACTTTACACATAGCAGTGGTTACACCATTAACAACACTTTACACATAGCAGTGGGTTACACCGTTAACACCACTTTACACATAGCAGTGGGTTACACCGTTAACACTTTACACATAGTAGTGGTTACACCATTAACACTTTACACATAGCAGTGGTTACACCGTTAACAAAACTTTACACATAGCAGTGGTTACACCGTTAACACAACTTTACACATAGCAGTGGTTACACCGTTAACAACACTTTACACATAGCAGTGGTTACACTGTTAACAACACTTTACACATAGCAGTGGTTACACCATTAACAACACTTTACACATAGCAGTGGTTACACCATTAACAACACTTTACACATAGCAGTGGTTGCACCATTAACAACACTTTACACATAGCAGTGGTTACACCATTAACAACACTTTACACATAGCAGTGGTTACACCGTTAACACAACTTTACACATAGCAGTGGTTACACCGTTAACACAACTTTACACATAGCAGTGGTTACACCGTTAACAACACTTTACACATAGCAGTAGGTTACACCGTTAACAACACTTTACACATAGCAGTGGTTACACCGTTAACAACACTTTACACATAGCAGTGGTTACACCGTTAACAACACTTTACACATAGCAGTGGTTACACCGTTAACAACACTTTACACATAGCAGTGGTTACACCGTTAACAACACTTTACACATAGCAGTGGTTACACTGTTAACAACACTTTACACATAGCAGTGGTTACACCATTAACAACACTTTACACATAGCAGTGTTTACACCGTTAACAACACTTTACACATAGCAGTGGTTACACCGTTAACAACACTTTACACATAGCAGTAGGTTACACCGTTAACAACACTTTACACATAGCAGTGGTTACACCGTTAACAACACTTTACACATAGCAGTGGTTACACCGTTAACACTTTACACATAGCAGTGGTTACACCGTTAACAAATCTTTACACATAGCAGTGGTTACACCGTTAACACTTTACACATAGCAGTGGTTACACCGTTAACACTTTACACATAGCAGTGGTTACACCATTAACAACACTTTACACATAGCAGTGGTTACACTGTTAACAACACTTTACACATAGCAGTGGTTACACTGTTAACAACACTTTACACATAGCAGTGGTTACACCGTTAACACTTTACACATAGCAGTGGTTACACCGTTAACAACACTTTACACATAGCAGTGGTTACACCATTAACAACACTTTACACATAGCAGTGGTTACACCATTAACAACACTTTACACATAGCAGTGGTTACACCATTAACAACACTTTACACATAGCAGTGGTTACACCGTTAACAATACTTTACACATAGCAGTGGTTACACCGTTAACAACACTTTACACATAGCAGTGGTTACACCGTTAACAACACTTTACACATAGCAGTGGTTACACCGTTAACAACACTTTACACATAGCAGTGGTTACACCGTTAACAACACTTTACACATAGCAGTGGTTACACCGTTAACACTTTACACATAGCAGTGGTTACACCGTTAACACTTTACACATAGCAGTGGTTACACCGTTAACAACACTTTACACATAGCAGTGGTTACACCGTTAACAACACTTTACACATAGCAGTGGTTACACCGTTAACACTTTACACATAGCAGTGGTTACACCATTAACAACACTTTACACATAGCAGTGGGTTACACCGTTAACACCACTTTACACATAGCAGTGGGTTACACCGTTAACACTTTACACATAGTAGTGGTTACACCATTAACACTTTACACATAGCAGTGGTTACACCGTTAACAAAACTTTACACATAGCAGTGGTTACACCGTTAACACAACTTTACACATAGCAGTGGTTACACCGTTAACAACACTTTACACATAGCAGTGGTTACACTGTTAACAACACTTTACACATAGCAGTGGTTACACCATTAACAACACTTTACACATAGCAGTGGTTACACCATTAACAACACTTTACACATAGCAGTGGTTACACCGTTAACAACACTTTACACATAGCAGTGGTTACACCGTTAACAACACTTTACACATAGCAGTGGTTACACTGTTAACAACACTTTACACATAGCAGTGGTTACACCATTAACAGCACTTTACACATAGCAGTGGTTACACCATTAACACCACTTTACACATAGCAGTGGTTACACCGTTAACACAACTTTACACATAGCAGTGGTTACACCGTTAACAACACTTTACACATAGCAGTGGTTACACCGTTAACAACACTTTACACATAGCAGTGGTTACACCGTTAACAACACTTTACACATAGCAGTGGTTACACCGTTAACAACACTTTACACATAGCAGTGGTTACACCGTTAACAACACTTTACACATAGCAGTGGTTACACTGTTAACAAATCTTTACACATAGCAGTGGTTACACCGTTAACACTTTACACATAGCAGTGGTTACACCGTTAACACTTTACACATAGCAGTGGTTACACCATTAACAACACTTTACACATAGCAGTGGTTACACTGTTAACAACACTTTACACATAGCAGTGGTTACACTGTTAACAACACTTTACACATAGCAGTGGTTACACCATTAACAACACTTTACACATAGCAGTGGTTACACTGTTAACAACACTTTACACATAGCAGTGGTTACACTGTTAACAACACTTTACACATAGCAGTGGTTACACCGTTAACACTTTACACATAGCAGTGGTTACACCGGTAACACTTTACACATAGCAGTGGTTACACCATTAACAACACTTTACACATAGCAGTGGTTACACCATTAACAACACTTTACACATAGCAGTGGTTACACCGTTAACACAACTTTACACATAGCAGTGGTTACACCGTTAACACAACTTTACACATAGCAGTGGTTACACCATTAACACCACTTTACACATAGCAGTGGTTACACCGTTAACAACACTTTACACATAGCAGTGGTTACACCGTTAACAACACTTTACACATAGCAGTGGTTACACCGTTAACAACACTTTACACATAGCAGTGGTTACACTGTTAACAACACTTTACACATAGCAGTGGTTACACCATTAACAACACTTTACACATAGCAGTGGTTACACCATTAACACCACTTTACACATAGCAGTGGTTACACCGTTAACACAACTTTACACATAGCAGTGGTTACACCGTTAACAACACTTTACACATAGCAGTGGTTACACCGTTAACAACACTTTACACATAGCAGTGGTTACACCGTTAACAACACTTTACACATAGCAGTGGTTACACCGTTAACAACACTTTACACATAGCAGTGGTTACACCGTTAACAACACTTTACACATAGCAGTGGTTACACTGTTAACAAATCTTTACACATAGCAGTGGTTACACCGTTAACACTTTACACATAGCAGTGGTTACACCGTTAACACTTTACACATAGCAGTGGTTACACCGTTAACACTTTACACATAGCAGTGGTTACACCGTTAACACTTTACACATAGCAGTGGTTACACCATTAACAACACTTTACACATAGCAGTGGTTACACTGTTAACAACACTTTACACATAGCAGTGGTTACACTGTTAACAACACTTTACACATAGCAGTGGTTACACCATTAACAACACTTTACACATAGCAGTGGTTACACTGTTAACAACACTTTACACATAGCAGTGGTTACACTGTTAACAACACTTTACACATAGCAGTGGTTACACCGTTAACACTTTACACATAGCAGTGGTTACACCGTTAACACTTTACACATAGCAGTGGTTACACCATTAACAACACTTTACACATAGCAGTGGTTACACCATTAACAACACTTTACACATAGCAGTGGTTACACCGTTAACACAACTTTACACATAGCAGTGGTTACACCGTTAACACAACTTTACACATAGCAGTGGTTACACCATTAACACCACTTTACACATAGCAGTGGTTACACCGTTAACAACACTTTACACATAGCAGTGGTTACACCGTTAACAACACTTTACACATAGCAGTGGTTACACCGTTAACAACACTTTACACATAGCAGTGGTTACACCGTTAACAACACTTTACACATAGCAGTGGTTACACCGTTAACAACACTTTACACATAGCAGTGGTTACACCATTAACAACACTTTACACATAGCAGTGGTTACACCATTAACAACACTTTACACATAGCAGTGGTTACACCATTAACAACACTTTACACATAGCAGTGGTTACACCGTTAACAATACTTTACACATAGCAGTGGTTACACCGTTAACAACACTTTACACATAGCAGTGGTTACACCGTTAACAACACTTTACACATAGCAGTGGTTACACCGTTAACAACACTTTACACATAGCAGTGGTTACACCGTTAACAACACTTTACACATAGCAGTGGTTACACCGTTAACACTTTACACATAGCAGTGGTTACACCGTTAACAACACTTTACACATAGCAGTGGTTACACCGTTAACAACACTTTACACATAGCAGTGGTTACACCGTTAACACTTTACACATAGCAGTGGTTACACCATTAACAACACTTTACACATAGCAGTGGGTTACACCGTTAACACCACTTTACACATAGCAGTGGGTTACACCGTTAACACTTTACACATAGCAGTGGGTTACACCGTTAACACTTTACACATAGTAGTGGTTACACCATTAACACTTTACACATAGCAGTGGTTACACCGTTAACACAACTTTACACATAGCAGTGGTTACACCGTTAACACAACTTTACACATAGCAGTGGTTACACCGTTAACAACACTTTACACATAGCAGTGGTTACACTGTTAACAACACTTTACACATAGCAGTGGTTACACCATTAACAACACTTTACACATAGCAGTGGTTACACCATTAACAACACTTTACACATAGCAGTGGTTACACCATTAACAACACTTTACACATAGCAGTGGTTACACCATTAACAACACTTTACACATAGCAGTGGTTACACCATTAACACAACTTTACACATAGCAGTGGTTACACCGTTAACACAACTTTACACATAGCAGTGGTTACACCGTTAACAACACTTTACACATAGCAGTGGTTACACCGTTAACAACACTTTACACATAGCAGTGGTTACACCGTTAACAACACTTTACACATAGCAGTGGTTACACCGTTAACAACACTTTACACATAGCAGTGGTTACACCGTTAACAACACTTTACACATAGCAGTGGTTACACCGTTAACAAATCTTTACATATAGCAGTGGTTACACCGTTAACACTTTACACATAGCAGTGGTTACACCGTTAACACTTTACACATAGCAGTGGTTACACCATTAACAACACTTTACACATAGCAGTGGTTACACTGTTAACAACACTTTACACATAGCAGTGGTTACACTGTTAACAACACTTTACACATAGCAGTGGTTACACCGTTAACACTTTACACATAGCAGTGGTTACACCGTTAACACTTTACACATAGCAGTGGTTACACCATTAACAACACTTTACACATAGCAGTGGTTACACCATTAACAACACTTTACACATAGCAGTGGTTACACTGTTAACAACACTTTACACATAGCAGTGGTTACACCGTTAACACTTTACACATAGCAGTGGTTACACCGTTAACACTTTACACATAGCAGTGGTTACACCATTAACAACACTTTACACATAGCAGTGGTTACACCATTAACAACACTTTACACATAGCAGTGGTTACACCGTTAACACAACTTTACACATAGCAGTGGTTACACCGTTAACACAACTTTACACATAGCAGTGGTTACACCATTAACACCACTTTACACATAGCAGTGGTTACACCGTTAACAACACTTTACACATAGCAGTGTTTACACCGTTAACAACACTTTACACATAGCAGTGGTTACACCGTTAACAACACTTTACACATAGCAGTAGGTTACACCGTTAACAACACTTTACACATAGCAGTGGTTACACCGTTAACAACACTTTACACATAGCAGTGGTTACACCGTTAACACTTTACACATAGCAGTGGTTACACCGTTAACAAATCTTTACACATAGCAGTGGTTACACCGTTAACACTTTACACATAGCAGTGGTTACACCGTTAACACTTTACACATAGCAGTGGTTACACCATTAACAACACTTTACACATAGCAGTGGTTACACTGTTAACAACACTTTACACATAGCAGTGGTTACACTGTTAACAACACTTTACACATAGCAGTGGTTACACCGTTAACACTTTACACATAGCAGTGGTTACACCGTTAACAACACTTTACACATAGCAGTGGTTACACCATTAACAACACTTTACACATAGCAGTGGTTACACCATTAACAACACTTTACACATAGCAGTGGTTACACCATTAACAACACTTTACACATAGCAGTGGTTACACCGTTAACAATACTTTACACATAGCAGTGGTTACACCGTTAACAACACTTTACACATAGCAGTGGTTACACCGTTAACAACACTTTACACATAGCAGTGGTTACACCGTTAACAACACTTTACACATAGCAGTGGTTACACCGTTAACAACACTTTACACATAGCAGTGGTTACACCGTTAACACTTTACACATAGCAGTGGTTACACCGTTAACACTTTACACATAGCAGTGGTTACACCGTTAACAACACTTTACACATAGCAGTGGTTACACCGTTAACAACACTTTACACATAGCAGTGGTTACACCGTTAACACTTTACACATAGCAGTGGTTACACCATTAACAACACTTTACACATAGCAGTGGGTTACACCGTTAACACCACTTTACACATAGCAGTGGGTTACACCGTTAACACTTTACACATAGTAGTGGTTACACCATTAACACTTTACACATAGCAGTGGTTACACCGTTAACAAAACTTTACACATAGCAGTGGTTACACCGTTAACACAACTTTACACATAGCAGTGGTTACACCGTTAACAACACTTTACACATAGCAGTGGTTACACTGTTAACAACACTTTACACATAGCAGTGGTTACACCATTAACAACACTTTACACATAGCAGTGGTTACACCATTAACAACACTTTACACATAGCAGTGGTTACACCGTTAACAACACTTTACACATAGCAGTGGTTACACCGTTAACAACACTTTACACATAGCAGTGGTTACACTGTTAACAACACTTTACACATAGCAGTGGTTACACCATTAACAGCACTTTACACATAGCAGTGGTTACACCATTAACACCACTTTACACATAGCAGTGGTTACACCGTTAACACAACTTTACACATAGCAGTGGTTACACCGTTAACAACACTTTACACATAGCAGTGGTTACACCGTTAACAACACTTTACACATAGCAGTGGTTACACCGTTAACAACACTTTACACATAGCAGTGGTTACACCGTTAACAACACTTTACACATAGCAGTGGTTACACCGTTAACAACACTTTACACATAGCAGTGGTTACACTGTTAACAAATCTTTACACATAGCAGTGGTTACACCGTTAACACTTTACACATAGCAGTGGTTACACCGTTAACACTTTACACATAGCAGTGGTTACACCATTAACAACACTTTACACATAGCAGTGGTTACACTGTTAACAACACTTTACACATAGCAGTGGTTACACTGTTAACAACACTTTACACATAGCAGTGGTTACACCATTAACAACACTTTACACATAGCAGTGGTTACACTGTTAACAACACTTTACACATAGCAGTGGTTACACTGTTAACAACACTTTACACATAGCAGTGGTTACACCG
Organism: Nannobrachium achirus; assembly: GCF_963921795.1. Classification (NCBI taxonomy): domain Eukaryota; kingdom Metazoa; phylum Chordata; class Actinopteri; order Myctophiformes; family Myctophidae; genus Nannobrachium; species Nannobrachium achirus. Next base: position 63,417,402 of record NC_137814.1, read on the forward strand.
TTAACACTTTACACATAGCAGTGGTTACACCGGTAACACTTTACACATAGCAGTGGTTACACCATTAACAACACTTTACACATAGCAGTGGTTACACCATTAACAACACTTTACACATAGCAGTGGTTACACCGTTAACACAACTTTACACATAGCAGTGGTTACACCGTTAACACAACTTTACACATAGCAGTGGTTACACCATTAACACCACTTTACACATAGCAGTGGTTACACCGTTAACAACACTTTACACATAGCAGTGGTTACACCGTTAACAACACTTTACACATAGCAGTGGTTACACCGTTAACAACACTTTACACATAGCAGTGGTTACACTGTTAACAACACTTTACACATAGCAGTGGTTACACCATTAACAACACTTTACACATAGCAGTGGTTACACCATTAACACCACTTTACACATAGCAGTGGTTACACCGTTAACACAACTTTACACATAGCAGTGGTTACACCGTTAACAACACTTTACACATAGCAGTGGTTACACCGTTAACAACACTTTACACATAGCAGTGGTTACACCGTTAACAACACTTTACACATAGCAGTGGTTACACCGTTAACAACACTTTACACATAGCAGTGGTTACACCGTTAACAACACTTTACACATAGCAGTGGTTACACTGTTAACAAATCTTTACACATAGCAGTGGTTACACCGTTAACACTTTACACATAGCAGTGGTTACACCGTTAACACTTTACACATAGCAGTGGTTACACCGTTAACACTTTACACATAGCAGTGGTTACACCGTTAACACTTTACACATAGCAGTGGTTACACCATTAACAACACTTTACACATAGCAGTGGTTACACTGTTAACAACACTTTACACATAGCAGTGGTTACACTGTTAACAACACTTTACACATAGCAGTGGTTACACCATTAACAACACTTTACACATAGCAGTGGTTACACCATTAACAACACTTTACACATAGCAGTGGTTACACCGTTAACAACACTTTACACATAGCAGTGGTTACACCATTAACAACACTTTACACATAGCAGTGGTTACACCATTAACAACACTTTACACATAGCAGTGGTTACACCGTTAACAACACTTTACACATAGCAGTGGTTACACTGTTAACAACACTTTACACATAGCAGTGGTTACACTGTTAACAACACTTTACACATAGCAGTGGTTACACCGTTAACACTTTACACATAGCAGTGGTTACACCGTTAACACTTTACACATAGCAGTGGTTACACCATTAACAACACTTTACACATAGCAGTGGTTACACCATTAACAACACTTTACACATAGCAGTGGTTACACCGTTAACACAACTTTACACATAGCAGTGGTTACACCGTTAACACAACTTTACACATAGCAGTGGTTACACCATTAACACCACTTTACACATAGCAGTGGTTACACCGTTAACAACACTTTACACATAGCAGTGGTTACACCGTTAACAACACTTTACACATAGCAGTGGTTACACCGTTAACAACACTTTACACATAGCAGTGGTTACACCGTTAACAACACTTTACACATAGCAGTGGTTACACCGTTAACAACACTTTACACATAGCAGTGGTTACACCATTAACAACACTTTACACATAGCAGTGGTTACACCATTAACAACACTTTACACATAGCAGTGGTTACACCATTAACAACACTTTACACATAGCAGTGGTTACACCGTTAACAATACTTTACACATAGCAGTGGTTACACCGTTAACAACACTTTACACATAGCAGTGGTTACACCGTTAACAACACTTTACACATAGCAGTGGTTACACCGTTAACAACACTTTACACATAGCAGTGGTTACACCGTTAACAACACTTTACACATAGCAGTGGTTACACCGTTAACACTTTACACATAGCAGTGGTTACACCGTTAACAACACTTTACACATAGCAGTGGTTACACCGTTAACAACACTTTACACATAGCAGTGGTTACACCGTTAACACTTTACACATAGCAGTGGTTACACCATTAACAACACTTTACACATAGCAGTGGGTTACACCGTTAACACCACTTTACACATAGCAGTGGGTTACACCGTTAACACTTTACACATAGCAGTGGGTTACACCGTTAACACTTTACACATAGTAGTGGTTACACCATTAACACTTTACACATAGCAGTGGTTACACCGTTAACACAACTTTACACATAGCAGTGGTTACACCGTTAACACAACTTTACACATAGCAGTGGTTACACCGTTAACAACACTTTACACATAGCAGTGGTTACACTGTTAACAACACTTTACACATAGCAGTGGTTACACCATTAACAACACTTTACACATAGCAGTGGTTACACCATTAACAACACTTTACACATAGCAGTGGTTACACCATTAACAACACTTTACACATAGCAGTGGTTACACCATTAACAACACTTTACACATAGCAGTGGTTACACCATTAACACAACTTTACACATAGCAGTGGTTACACCGTTAACACAACTTTACACATAGCAGTGGTTACACCGTTAACAACACTTTACACATAGCAGTGGTTACACCGTTAACAACACTTTACACATAGCAGTGGTTACACCGTTAACAACACTTTACACATAGCAGTGGTTACACCGTTAACAACACTTTACACATAGCAGTGGTTACACCGTTAACAACACTTTACACATAGCAGTGGTTACACCGTTAACAAATCTTTACATATAGCAGTGGTTACACCGTTAACACTTTACACATAGCAGTGGTTACACCGTTAACACTTTACACATAGCAGTGGTTACACCATTAACAACACTTTACACATAGCAGTGGTTACACTGTTAACAACACTTTACACATAGCAGTGGTTACACTGTTAACAACACTTTACACATAGCAGTGGTTACACCGTTAACACTTTACACATAGCAGTGGTTACACCGTTAACACTTTACACATAGCAGTGGTTACACCATTAACAACACTTTACACATAGCAGTGGTTACACCATTAACAACACTTTACACATAGCAGTGGTTACACTGTTAACAACACTTTACACATAGCAGTGGTTACACCGTTAACACTTTACACATAGCAGTGGTTACACCGTTAACACTTTACACATAGCAGTGGTTACACCATTAACAACACTTTACACATAGCAGTGGTTACACCATTAACAACACTTTACACATAGCAGTGGTTACACCGTTAACACAACTTTACACATAGCAGTGGTTACACCGTTAACACAACTTTACACATAGCAGTGGTTACACCATTAACACCACTTTACACATAGCAGTGGTTACACCGTTAACAACACTTTACACATAGCAGTGGTTACACCGTTAACAACACTTTACACATAGCAGTGGGTTACACCGTTAACACTTTACACATAGTAGTGGTTACACCATTAACACTTTACACATAGCAGTGGTTACACCGTTAACACAACTTTACACATAGCAGTGGTTACACCGTTAACACAACTTTACACATAGCAGTGGTTACACCGTTAACAACACTTTACACATAGCAGTGGTTACACTGTTAACAACACTTTACACATAGCAGTGGTTACACCATTAACAACACTTTACACATAGCAGTGGTTACACCATTAACAACACTTTACACATAGCAGTGGTTACACCATTAACAACACTTTACACATAGCAGTGGTTACACCATTAACAACACTTTACACATAGCAGTGGTTACACCATTAACACAACTTTACACATAGCAGTGGTTACACCGTTAACACAACTTTACACATAGCAGTGGTTACACCGTTAACAACACTTTACACATAGCAGTGGTTACACCGTTAACAACACTTTACACATAGCAGTGGTTACACCGTTAACAACACTTTACACATAGCAGTGGTTACACCGTTAACAACACTTTACACATAGCAGTGGTTACACCGTTAACAACACTTTACACATAGCAGTGGTTACACCGTTAACAAATCTTTACATATAGCAGTGGTTACACCGTTAACACTTTACACATAGCAGTGGTTACACCGTTAACACTTTACACATAGCAGTGGTTACACCATTAACAACACTTTACACATAGCAGTGGTTACACTGTTAACAACACTTTACACATAGCAGTGGTTACACTGTTAACAACACTTTACACATAGCAGTGGTTACACCGTTAACACTTTACACATAGCAGTGGTTACACCGTTAACACTTTACACATAGCAGTGGTTACACCATTAACAACACTTTACACATAGCAGTGGTTACACCATTAACAACACTTTACACATAGCAGTGGTTACACCGTTAACACAACTTTACACATAGCAGTGGTTACACCGTTAACACAACTTTACACATAGCAGTGGTTACACCATTAACACCACTTTACATATAGCAGTGGTTACACCGTTAACAACACTTTACACATAGCAGTGGTTACACCGTTAACAACACTTTACACATAGCAGTGGTTACACCGTTAACAACACTTTACACATAGCAGTGGTTACACCGTTAACAACACTTTACACATAGCAGTGGTTACACCGTTAACAACACTTTACACATAGCAGTGGTTACACCGTTAACAACACTTTACACATAGCAGTGGTTACACCATTAACAACACTTTACACATAGCAGTGGTTACACCATTAACAACACTTTACACATAGCAGTGGTTACACCATTAACAACACTTTACACATAGCAGTGGTTACACCGTTAACAATACTTTACACATAGCAGTGGTTACACCGTTAACAACACTTTACACATAGCAGTGGTTACACCGTTAACAACACTTTACACATAGCAGTGGTTACACCGTTAACAACACTTTACACATAGCAGTGGTTACACCGTTAACAACACTTTACACATAGCAGTGGTTACACCGTTAACACTTTACACATAGCAGTGGTTACACCGTTAACAACACTTTACACATAGCAGTGGTTACACCGTTAACAACACTTTACACATAGCAGTGGTTACACCGTTAACACTTTACACATAGCAGTGGTTACACCATTAACAACACTTTACACATAGCAGTGGGTTACACCGTTAACACCACTTTACACATAGCAGTGGGTTACACCGTTAACACTTTACACATAGTAGTGGTTACACCATTAACACTTTACACATAGCAGTGGTTACACCGTTAACACAACTTTACACATAGCAGTGGTTACACCGTTAACACAACTTTACACATAGCAGTGGTTACACCGTTAACAACACTTTACACATAGCAGTGGTTACACTGTTAACAACACTTTACACATAGCAGTGGTTACACCATTAACAACACTTTACACATAGCAGTGGTTACACCATTAACAACACTTTACACATAGCAGTGGTTACACCATTAACAACACTTTACACATAGCAGTGGTTACACCATTAACAACACTTTACACATAGCAGTGGTTACACCATTAACACAACTTTACACATAGCAGTGGTTACACCGTTAACACAACTTTACACATAGCAGTGGTTACACCGTTAACAACACTTTACACATAGCAGTGGTTACACCGTTAACAACACTTTACACATAGCAGTGGTTACACCATTAACAACACTTTACACATAGCAGTGGTTACACTGTTAACAACACTTTACACATAGCAGTGGTTACACCATTAACAACACTTTACACATAGCAGTGGTTACACCGTTAACACAACTTTACACATAGCAGTGGTTACACCGTTAACACAACTTTACACATAGCAGTGGTTACACCGTTAACAACACTTTACACATAGCAGTGGTTACACCGTTAACAACACTTTACACATAGCAGTGGTTACACCGTTAACAACACTTTACACATAGCAGTGGTTACACTGTTAACAACACTTTACACATAGCAGTGGTTACACCATTAACAACACTTTACACATAGCAGTGGTTACACCATTAACAACACTTTACACATAGCAGTGGTTACACCATTAACAACACTTTACACATAGCAGTGGTTACACCATTAACAACACTTTACACATAGCAGTGGTTACACCGTTAACACAACTTTACACATAGCAGTGGTTACACCGTTAACACAACTTTACACATAGCAGTGGTTACACCGTTAACAACACTTTACACATAGCAGTGGTTACACCGTTAACACCATTTACACATAGCAGTGGTTACACCGTTAACACAACTTTACACATAGCAGTGGTTACACCGTTAACAACACTTTACACATAGCAGTGGTTACACCATTAACAACACTTTACACATAGCAGTGGTTACACCGTTAACAATACTTTACACATAGCAGTGGTTACACCGTTAACAACACTTTACACATAGCAGTGGTTACACCGTTAACAACACTTTACACATAGCAGTGGTTACACCGTTAACAACACTTTACACATAGCAGTGGTTACACCGTTAACAACACTTTACACATAGCAGTGGTTACACCGTTAACACTTTACACATAGCAGTGGTTACACCGTTAACAACACTTTACACATAGCAGTGGTTACACCGTTAACAACACTTTACACATAGCAGTGGTTACACCGTTAACACTTTACACATAGCAGTGGTTACACCATTAACAACACTTTACACATAGCAGTGGGTTACACCGTTAACACCACTTTACACATAGCAGTGGGTTACACCGTTAACACTTTACACATAGTAGTGGTTACACCATTAACACTTTACACATAGCAGTGGTTACACCGTTAACACAACTTTACACATAGCAGTGGTTACACCGTTAACACAACTTTACACATAGCAGTGGTTACACCGTTAACAACACTTTACACATAGCAGTGGTTACACTGTTAACAACACTTTACACATAGCAGTGGTTACACCGTTAACACAACTTTACACATAGCAGTGGTTACACCGTTAACAACACTTTACACATAGCAGTGGTTACACCGTTAACAACACTTTACACATAGCAGTGGTTACACCATTAACAACACTTTACACATAGCAGTGGTTACACTGTTAACAACACTTTACACATAGCAGTGGTTACACCATTAACAACACTTTACACATAGCAGTGGTTACACCATTAACACAACTTTACACATAGCAGTGGTTACACCGTTAACACAACTTTACACATAGCAGTGGTTACACCGTTAACAACACTTTACACATAGCAGTGGTTACACCATTAACAACACTTTACACATAGCAGTGGTTACACCGTTAACAACACTTTACACATAGCAGTGGTTACACTGTTAACAACACTTTACACATAGCAGTGGTTACACCATTAACAACACTTTACACATAGCAGTGGTTACACCGTTAACAACACTTTACACATAGCAGTGGTTACACCGTTAACAACACTTTACACATAGCAGTGGTTACACCATTAACAACACTTTACACATAGCAGTGGTTACACTGTTAACAACACTTTACACATAGCAGTGGTTACACCATTAACAACACTTTACACATAGCAGTGGTTACACCATTAACAACACTTTACACATAGCAGTGGTTCCACCGTTAACACAACTTTACACATAGCAGTGGTTACACCGTTAACAACACTTTACACATAGCAGTGGTTACACCGTTAACAACACTTTACACATAGCAGTGGTTACACCGTTAACAACACTTTACACATAGCAGTGGTTACACCGTTAACAACACTTTACACATAGCAGTGGTTACACCGTTAACAACACTTTACACATAGCAGTGGTTACACCGTTAACACTTTACACATAGCAGTGGTTACACCATTAACAACACTTTACACATAGCAGTGGTTACACTGTTAACAACACTTTACACATAGCAGTGGTTACACTGTTAACAACACTTTACACATAGCAGTGGTTACACCGTTAACACTTTACACATAGCAGTGGTTACACCGTTAACACTTTACACATAGCAGTGGTTACACCATTAACAACACTTTACACATAGCAGTGGTTACACCATTAACAACACTTTACACATAGCAGTGGTTACACCGTTAACACAACTTTACACATAGCAGTGGTTACACCGTTAACAGCACTTTACACATAGCAGTGGTTACACCATTAACAACACTTTACACATAGCAGTGGTTACACCATTAACAACACTTTACACATAGCAGTGGTTACACTGCTAACAACACTTTACACATAGCAGTGGTTACACCGTTAACAACACTTTACACATAGCAGTGGTTACACCATTAACAACACTTTACACATAGCAGTGGTCACACTGTTAACAACACTTTACACATAGCAGTGGTTACACCATTAACAACACTTTACACATAGCAGTGGTTACACCATTAACAACACTTTACACATAGCAGTGGTTACACCATTAACTCTTTGAGTGCCTATCCCGAACTAGTTCGGGATATTCGGGATCAAAAACAATTTTTTATTTGCTATTTTACTTACCCCGAGCTGCTTGGAGCAACGTGGGTGGTCCCGGCTCGCCCAGCGCTCACCAACAAGAGACGCTAGATGCTCCGACGATTTATTCCATTGAAAATGGTTTAAAATAAAGTTTAGACCCCCCCCAATGTTCACCCAATGTTCATTGTAGGCGGCGCGACGTATTCCAGGGTGCCTATCCCGAACTAGTCCGGGATATTTAATGAAATGGAATAAAATGATAAGAGGCCTTCTGAAGCCTGGCCTGATTTTTCTAGCTACTAGCCAAAAGCTAGCAACCTCCCGTCCGGCCGTTATTTGCGAACGAATTCGCCAATCTCCGCCTAATCCAATGAAAGACCACATCTTTGAAGGCTTATATCTCTGGATTGTGTCTTTAGGGAAGCGGCGCAAGGTTTATTTACGGCGAAATGATCGGCCCAAAAATGATCTTTTAGATGACAAAATGGGAATAGCCATTCTGTAAGCATTATCATCCGGGACCTTTCCATGACGTGCATGAACGTGAGCACTTGATGTCCTGGAAGGTGAGGTCCTGGAAGCTAAAGCGCTCGCCTTTGAGAGATACCCTGGCATTATATGGCCCCTAGAGGGCGCTGGCACCAAATTAGTTAACAACACTTTACACATAGCAGTGGTTACACTGTTAACAACACTTTACACATAGCAGTGGTTACACCATTAACAACACTTTACACATAGCAGTGGTTACACCATTAACAACACTTTACACATAGCAGTGGTTACACCCTTAACACCACTTTACACATAGCAGTGGTTACACCGTTAACACAACTTTACACATAGCAGTGGTTACACCGTTAACAACACTTTACACATAGCAGTGGTTACACCGTTAACAACACTTTACACATAGCAGTGGTTACACCGTTAACAACACTTTACACATAGCAGTGGTTACACCGTTAACAACACTTTACACATAGCAGTGGTTACACCGTTAACAACACTTTACACATAGCAGTAGGTTACACCGTTAACAACACTTTACACATAGCAGTGGTTACACCGTTAACAACACTTTACACATAGCAGTGGTTACACCGTTAACAACACTTTAAACATAGCAGTGGTTACACCATTAACAACACTTTACACATAGCAGTGGTTACACCATTAACAACACTTTACACATAGCAGTGGTTACACCATTAACAACACTTTACACATAGCAGTGGTTACACCGTTAACAACACTTTACACATAGCAGTGGTTACACCGTTAACAACACTTTACACATAGCAGTAGGTTACACCGTTAACAACACTTTACACATAGCAGTGGTTACACCGTTAACAACACTTTACACATAGCAGTGGTTACACCGTTAACAACACTTTACACATAGCAGTGGTTACACCGTTAACACTTTACACATAGCAGTGGTTACACCGTTAACACTTTACACATAGCAGTGGTTACACCATTAACAACACTTTACACATAGCATTGGTTACACTGTTAACAACACTTTACACATAGCAGTGGTTACACCGTTAACAACACTTTACACATAGCATTGGTTACACCATTAACAACACTTTACACATAGCAGTGGTTACACCATTAACAACACTTTACACATAGCAGTGGTTACACTGTTAACAACACTTTACACATAGCAGTGGTTACACCGTTAACAACACTTTACACATAGCAGTGGTTACACCATTAACAACACTTTACACATAGCAGGGGTTACACTGTTAACAACACTTTACACATAGCAGTGGTTACACCATTAACAACACTTTACACATAGCAGGGGTTACACTGTTAACAACACTTTACACATAGCAGTGGTTACACCATTAACAACACTTTACACATAGCAGTGGTTACACCATTAACAACACTTTACACATAGCAGTGGTTACACCATTAACAACACTTTACACATAGCAGTGGTTACACCATTAACAACACTTTACACATAGCAGTGGTTACACCGTTAACAACACTTTACACATAGCAGTGGTTACACCGTTAACAACACTTTACACATAGCAGTAGGTTACACCGTTAACAACACTTTACACATAGCAGTGGTTACACCGTTAACAACACTTTACACATAGCAGTGGTTACACCGTTAACAACACTTTACACATAGCAGTGGTTACACCGTTAACACTTTACACATAGCAGTGGTTACACCGTTAACACTTTACACATAGCAGTGGTTACACCATTAACAACACTTTACACATAGCATTGGTTACACTGTTAACAACACTTTACACATAGCAGTGGTTACACCGTTAACAACACTTTACACATAGCATTGGTTACACCATTAACAACACTTTACACATAGCAGTGGTTACACCATTAACAACACTTTACACATAGCAGTGGTTACACTGTTAACAACACTTTACACATAGCAGTGGTTACACCGTTAACAACACTTTACACATAGCAGTGGTTACACCATTAACAACACTTTACACATAGCAGGGGTTACACCATTAACAACACTTTACACATAGCAGTGGTTACACCGTTAACAACACTTTACACATAGCAGTGGTTACACCATTAACAACACTTTACACATAGCAGTGGTTACACCATTAACAACACTTTACACATAGCAGTGGTTACACCGTTAACAACACTTTACACATAGCAGTGGTTACACCGTTAACAACACTTTACACATAGCAGTGGTTACACCGTTAACACTTTACACATAGCAGTGGTTACACCGTTAATACTTTACACATAGCAGTGGTTACACCATTAACAACACTTTACACATAGCAGTGGTTACACTGTTAACAACACTTTACACATAGCAGTGGTTACACCGTTAACAACACTTTACACATAGCATTGGTTACACCATCAACAACACTTTACACAAGGCAGTGGTTACACCATTAACAACACTTTACACATAGCAGTGGTTACACTGTTAACAACACTTTACACATAGCAGTGGTTACACCGTTAACAACACTTTACACATAGCAGTGGTTACACCATTAACAACACTTTACACATAGCAGTGGTTACACTGTTAACAACACTTTACACATAGCAGTGGTTACACCATTAACAACACTTTACACATAGCAGTGGTTACACCATTAACAACACTTTACACATAGCAGTGGTTACACCATTAACAACACTTTACACATAGCAGTGGTTACACCATTAACAACACTTTACACATAGCAGTGGTTACACCATTAACAACACTTTACACATAGCAGTGGTTACACCATTAACAACACTTTACACATAGCAGTGGTTACACCGTTAACAACACTTTACACATAGCAGTGGTTACACCATTAACAACACTTTACACATAGCAGTGGTTACACCATTAACAACACTTTACACATAGCAGTGGTTACACCCTTAACACCACTTTACACATAGCAGTGGTTACACCGTTAACACAACTTTACACATAGCAGTGGTTACACCGCTAACAACACTTTACACATAGCAGTGGTTACACCGTTAACAACACTTTAAACATAGCAGTGGTTACACCATTAACAACACTTTACACATAGCAGTGGTTACACCATTAACAACACTTTACACATAGCAGTGGTTACACCATTAACAACACTTTACACATAGCAGTGGTTACACCGTTAACAACACTTTACACATAGCAGTGGTTACACCGTTAACAACACTTTACACATAGCAGTAGGTTACACCGTTAACAACACTTTACACATAGCAGTGGTTACACCGTTAACAACACTTTACACATAGCAGTGGTTACACCGTTAACAACACTTTACACATAGCAGTGGTTACACCGTTAACACTTTACACATAGCAGTGGTTACACCGTTAACACTTTACACATAGCAGTGGTTACACCATTAACAACACTTTACACATAGCAGTGGTTACACCGTTAACAACACTTTACACATAGCATTGGTTACACCATTAACAACACTTTACACATAGCAGTGGTTACACCATTAACAACACTTTACACATAGCTGTGGTTACACTGTTAACAACACTTTACACATAGCAGTGGTTACACCGTTAACAACACTTTACACATAGCAGTGGTTACACCATTAACAACACTTTACACATAGCAGTGGTTACACCGTTAACACTTTACACATAGCAGTGGTTACACCGTTAACAACACTTTACACATAGCAGTGGTTACACCGTTAACAACACTTTACACATAGCAGTGGTTACACCATTAACAACACTTTACACATAGCAGTGGTTACACCGTTAACAACACTTTACACATAGCAGTGGTTACACCGTTAACAACACTTTACACATAGCAGTGGTTACACCGTTAACACTTTACACATAGCAGTGGTTACACCGTTAACACTTTACACATAGCAGTGGTTACACCATTAACAACACTTTACACATAGCAGTGGTTACACTGTTAACAACACTTTACACATAGCAGTATCTATCTATCTATCTAGGTCGTCCTCAGACGAGCCCTCCATCGTTGTTTCCAGTCATCTCGGTTCTCCATACATCTGGCCAGCTCATTGGTGTTCTGTGTCCCTACGTCTTCCTTGAGTACGTCCACGTATGTTTTTGTGGGACGTCCTCGCGACCGGTGCCCATGTGTTGGCTCCCACAGTACCAATTTGCTGGCTGGAAGCTCCTGGTGTCTTTGGCAGTGTCCTGCTAGTCTCATTCTTCTGGTGGCAATTTTCTCGCTTACCTTTGGTATTCCCTCATACAGGCTCCTGTTTGTAACATGTGCACTCCTGTTGATGTTGAGTACTGCACGCAACATTCTAGTGTAGCACCCGTCTAGAGACTTCTGCAGGGTTGGCTTCAGGGTCCAGCATTCACTGCCATAGAGGAGAACAGACTCCACCGTTGCAAAGAAGAAGCTAAGTTTGATTTGGCGGGGGAGGTTAGAGTTCCATACACTGTTCATGCCGTTCAGGGCCCTCCAAGCGAGTGCCTTCCTTACTTTAAGGTCTTTCTCAGTTGAGTCGACCCATGCGCCCAGGTACTTGAAGTCCTTGACTTCCTTCAACACAGCTCCTTCTGTTGTTGTCAGAGGTGAGTGATCAGGTAGGTTATAGGTGATAACCTCAGTTTTCTTAGCATTTAGCCTGAGACCAACTTTGGCACACTCTATCTCCACCCTGTTCAGGAGTTCTTGTGCTTGTTCCATGCTGTCGGAGAGCAGGCTGATGTCGTCCGCATAGTCCAGGTCTGTCAGAACTACTGCGGGATGCCGCCTTGACCTCCTTGGTGTTAGCGTGAAGCCAAGCTCTTGTTCTCGTCCCCCTATGGCTTTCCTGAGCGCATAATCTAGAACTATGATGAAGAGGTAGGGGGCTAGGGTGTCTCCTTGCATTACACCCGCTCGGATGTCAAACACCTCACTGCTGCCATCTGGAGTCACCACTTTGGCCCTTGTTTTTGCGTACATGGTCTCGATAGCCCGGAGAATGTTGGGAGGGACATTGTAGGCCTCAAGGATCTTCACCATCTTGCTTCTGTGGATAGAATCAAAAGCCTTTTTGAAGTCAATGAAGCACAGTACAGCTGCTAGGTTGTCCTTTTTCACCTCCTCTATTAATCTCCTTAATGCCAGGAAATGTGCTACGGTTGTTCTCTCCTCTCGAAAACCATTTTGGTTTTCTCTCAGGTGAGGGTCGATGGCATGCCGTATCCTGTTCAGTATCATTCGGTTGAAGACCTTAGCTGTAATACATGTCAGGCTGATGCCTCTGTAGTTGTCTGGCTTTGAGAGGTCTCCAGCTTTAGGCACCGGGATGATGTTAGACAGAGACCATATTTCAGGTTGCTTGTTGTGCTGTAGAGCATTGTTGCAAAAGTCTAGGATGAGGTTGTCTAGGTCGCAGTTCTTCAAGACCTCTGGGGGTATGCCATCCGGCCCAGCACTCTTTCCCTCTCTCAGGGTGGATTTTGCCCTGGCGAGCTCGCTGGTTGTGAAGGTTCCATCGTCGATGTTCAGGCCCTGGAGGACTGTCGGTATATTTTCCTCCTCTCCCTCTTCCACTGATGTTCCCAGGAGCCTCTGGAAGTGGTCGAACCATGTTGCCACCCTCTCCTCTGGGCTGTGTCCTTCCACCTGGCCCTCCTTGGCCCTTTTCCGCCCTGTCATCTCATTTATTACCTTCCAGGCCTCCCCGTATTGCCTTTCACCTTGCGCCGCCTGCACTCTTCGCACACTTTCCATCACTTCTTCCCCTTTGATGGTGTCGTAGGTGCTGAAGAGAGACTGTTTGGCTTCGTTCAGTGTCTCGCGACTCTCCTCTGTTGGCTCACGCTCAAAGTTGAGTCGTGCTTCCTCCAACCTGCCTCGTGCTGCTACAACCTTCGGGTGTCTGGACCATGGTGGTGCTCTTACTCTGTTCAGCACTGGCACGCACAGTCTGGTCGCCTCCTCGTTCGCTGTGATGAATCTCCCATATTCACGGCTGGGCTCCTCTCCCCTATCCAGCTGCCGAAAGCGCTTCCTGACTTCCTCCGTGTACCTGGTTTGGAGGCCCGGATTGGTCGTGAATGCCTTCCAGTCATGCCGAATCTTGGGGCTTGGCTTTGGGACCCTGAGGCTCAGTCGCACCCTCATGGAGACCACACGGTGATCAGAGCCTACAGAGCTGAACGTGCTGTATGGCTCAGCGTTCAGGATGGAATTCCTCCACTTTAGCCTCACTAGGATATAGTCCAACTGATATAGCCTAGGTAGCTCTCCAGGCCTCGAGGCTCGGTCTCGGAAGGTCCATCTCTTCCCTGTTTTCTTCCTGAACATGGTGTTTGCTGCCAGGAGCTGGTGTTCCATGAGAAGGGCTGTGAGGTATGCGCCGTTGCGGTTGGTAGACTCATGGTATGGGAATGGTGCATCCTCCTGTCCGATCCTGGCGTTGAAGTCGCCAAGGATTGCCAGGAAGTTGTGCGCTGGGACACCTCGGACTGCTGTTGTGAGGTCCTCATAGAACTTCTCAACATCCTCAGGTGATGCCGTGTTAGTGGGCGAGTACACCACTATGACTGTTGTTACTGGGTTACCTGCAAATTCAGCCTAGCCATAGCAGTGGTTACACCGTTAACAACACTTTACACATAGCATTGGTTACACCATTAACAACACTTTACACATAGCAGTGGTTACACTGTTAACAACACTTTACACATAGCAGTGGTTACACCGTTAACAACACTTTACACATAGCAGTGGTTACACCATTAACAAGACTTTACACATAGCAGTGGTTACACTGTTAACAACACTTTACACATAGCAGTGGTTACACCATTAACAACACTTTACACATAGCAGTGGTTACACCATTAACAACACTTTACACATAGCAGTGGTTACACCATTAACAACACTTTACACATAGCAGTGGTTACACCGTTAACAACACTTTACACATAGCAGTGGTTACACCATTAACAACACTTTACACATAGCAGTGGTTACACCATTAACAACACTTTACACATAGCAGTGGTTACACCCTTAACACCACTTTACACATAGCAGTGGTTACACCGTTAACACAACTTTACACATAGCAGTGGTTACACCGCTAACAACACTTTACACATAGCAGTGGTTACACCGTTAACAACACTTTACACATAGCAGTGGTTACACCGTTAACAACACTTTACACATAGCAGTGGTTACACCGTTAACAACACTTTACACATAGCAGTGGTTACACCGTTAACAACACTTTACACATAGCAGTAGGTTACACCATTAACAACACTTTACACATAGCAGTGGTTACACCGTTAACAACACTTTACACATAGCAGTAGGTTACACCGTTAACAACACTTTACACATAGCAGTGGTTACACCGTTAACAACACTTTACACATAGCAGTGGTTACACCGTTAACACTTTACACATAGCAGTGGTTACACCGTTAACACTTTACACATAGCAGTGGTTACACCGTTAACACTTTACACATAGCAGTGGTTACACCATTAACAACACTTTACACATAGCAGTGGTTACACTGTTAACAACACTTTACACATAGCAGTGGTTACACTGTTAACAACACTTTACACATAGCAGTGGTTAAACCGTTAACAACACTTTACACATAGCAGTGGTTACACCATTAACAACACTTTACACATAGCAGTGGTTACACCGTTAACAACACTTTACACATAGCAGTGGTTACACCATTACCACCACTTTACACACAGCAGTGGTTACACCATTAACAACACTTTACACATAGCAGTGGTTACACCGTTAACAACACTTTACACATAGCAGTTGTAGTGCACATATGAATACTGAATATGGATACAGTATTAATATATATCGTAATATTAAAAATAATATTTCATAAAATAATTATGAAACAATTTTTCTATCACGCTATTGTTTACAAGCGTGAGTTCTTGGCAGAGTTGCAATAAATGTTCATTACTGTGCATACATACTGTAAAATATGAATATTTACGAAAAATGACAAATTACCTTTTAATAGAATGCCTAAGCATTTAAGATTCCAGTACCAATCACATCAATTCAAAACACACAGAAAGAAATGTCAATTGTCCACACTGTTTCGCTAAAATATGAAAAAGTGATTTATTATAAAAATCATAAAATGTACATTCAGACTAGCATAACTATGTCTGATTCTTCAAGCAAAAGATAGATAATGGGTTCTTAGGGAAATGGAAAGCATAGTATCTTCACTGGCTATTCGTTAACCGATAACCAAATAAAAGAATATATATTTCAAAACTGTCAAATTGTTGTACAAAAATAGTTGGCAGACTACTGTACAGTATTATTCAGTTTTGCAAAGTGTTTCCCAAAAAAAAAACATATCAAACAATCACCAAAAGAAAAGAAATAAAAGAAATGAAATCAATACAAGATCATTAAACATCTGCTCTAATCCTACTCTGCGTTGCCAATGACACATGTAAACACTGCCTTACTGTGAGAGGGTCCGTTTGCATCACATGCGCGTAGAGGAGGAGGAGAAGAGAGGGTTGGTTGCTAGCGTAGCAGCCTAGCGTGTGCTAGAAGGTCGGCCATGTTGGCTGGGCGTCGTCGCCATGAGGTCTGCACATGGTGCTTGAATGGAGGCAGCCATCTTGGAGAGCCACAGGAAGTAGCGTGTGCAGAGCAGGATGGAGAGGCACCCCCCGCTGGCTGGAGGAGGCGCTTGCTCAGGAGCAGGAGATCCTGCTGCTGTTGAGTAGTGGTCACCCACGTCTGTTGTCTTCACCGCTGGAGGGGAGAGACCGCAGGCTCCAATCCCAAGGAATGGCAGGGTATTAGCCTGCTTGCTGATGAGCTCAGGGGATCCTGGGAACCCTGTAGTGGTTGAGAGATGTTGTCACAGACGAGAGCGCTGCATGCTCCAATCGCCTGGTCGAGATACCTGGCCTTCCGATGGAGGGAGAGCCAGGGTACAGAGGACAGGCTTGTCCCCTCTGTCACTGATGGGAGAGTTGATAACCACGGGGCGGCAGCCCCTAGTGGCTGTAAAAGTCTTTAGAACTCCTGTTCTGGTGTGGTCTGTTCAGTGCGTTTTCTTCAAGAGAGAGATAGAGAACCAGGAAATGGCCTTTTAAAGTCCAGAGGTGTGGCCTCTCTGTTAGGCCCGCATGAGGAGGAGTCGAAACATAGTCTCTTTGCCACCTCCTTCCTTAGACAGAATAAAATACTAAACTTGGATGCTGGAGTTCTAAGGAACGTGATTTCGTATATTTGACCAGATATTTGTACTCATTGCGCTTGTGCGAACGTCCACATATGACATATGACCCTTTCATATCGTTCAGAGGGCATATGGATTAAAAAGTCGAATAACCAAAGAAATACATATTTGTACACGTTAAAATCAATATATAGTTGCTGTACATCATATTGCAATACAACCCTGTAGTGTAATGTTATAAAATGTCATTGCATCAAGCAGTTTTTAGCACATTCCATGGTTTCATTGTCTTCCTCATGTGGTCTGAGAGACTGAATACTGCAGGCACAGGATGAGCTTGCCTGTGTCCCTTATCATGATCGGCAGGGTAATAAAACACAGTGTAGGCAGTTTGGAATGTGGTGTTGGGTGACACCACAGAGCAGAGTCATTGTCTCTTTTGGGGGAGAAGGGTCTCCTTTTAGCTTCATCACCCAAGTCCCAATCATATACAGTATAGGGTCCATTAGGTTATGAATATGAGTTATGAATAAAATTCATAACTTTTCGTGTCCATATCTAGCTTTCAGGCTACACAGTGGTTACACCATTAACAACACTTTACACATAGCAGTGGTTACACCGTTAACAACACTTTACACATAGCAGTGGTTACACCATTAACAACACTTTACACATAGCAGTGGTTACACCATTAACAACACTTTACACATAGCAGTGGTCTCACCGTTAACAACACTTTACACATAGCAGTGGTTACACCATTAACAACACTTTACACATAGCAGTGGTTACACCATTAACACTTTACACATAGCAGTGGTTACACCATTAACACTTTACACATAGCAGTGGTTACACCATTAACAACACTTTACACATAGCAGTGGTTACACCGTTAACACTTTACACATAGCAGTGGTTACACTGTTAACAACACTTTACACATAGCAGTGGTTACACCGTTAACAACACTTTACACATAGCAGTGGCTACACCGTTAACAACACTTTACACATATCAGTGGTTACACTGTTAACAACACTTTACACATATCAGTGGTTACACCATTAACACTTTACACATAGCAGTGGTTACACCGTTAACACCACTTTACACATAGCAGTGGTTACACCATTAACACCACTTTACACATAGCAGTGGTTACACCATTAACAACACTTTACACATAGCAGTGGTTACACCGTTAACAACACTTTACACATAGCAGTGGTTACACCATTAACAACACTTTACACATAGCAGTGGTTACACCATTAACAACACTTTACACATA
Source organism: Nannobrachium achirus (assembly GCF_963921795.1). Classification (NCBI taxonomy): domain Eukaryota; kingdom Metazoa; phylum Chordata; class Actinopteri; order Myctophiformes; family Myctophidae; genus Nannobrachium; species Nannobrachium achirus. The sequence goes on from NC_137814.1 coordinate 63,436,888, forward strand.
GCAGTGGTTACACCATTAACAACACTTTACACATAGCAGTGGTTACACCGTTAACACTTTACACATAGCAGTGGTTCCACCGTTAACACTTTACACATATCAGTGGTTACACCGTTAACAACACTTTACACATAGCAGTGGATACACTGTTAACAACACTTTACACATAGCAGTGGTTACACCATTAACACCACTTTACACATAGCAGTGGTTACACCATTAACAACACTTTACACATAGCAGTGGTTACACCATTAACAACACTTTACACATAGCAGTGGTTACACCGTTAACACTTTACACATAGCAGTGGTTACACCGTTAACAACACTTTACACATAGCAGTGGTTACACCGTTAACAACACTTTACACATAGCAGTGGTTACACCGTTAACAACACTTTACACATAGCAGTGGTTACACCGTTAACAACACTTTACACATAGCAGTGGTTACACCGTTAACAACACTTTACACACAGCAGTGGTTACACCATTAACACTTTACACATAGCAGTAGGTTACACCATTAACACCACTTTACACATAGCAGTGGTTACACCATTAACAACACTTTACACATAGCAGTGGTTACACCATTAACAACACTTTACACATAGCAGTGGTTACACCATTAACAACACTTTACACATAGCAGTGGTTACACCATTAACAACACTTTACACATAGCAGTGGTTACACCATTAACAACACTTTACACATAGCAGTGGTTACACCATTAACAACACTTTACACATAGCAGTGGTTACACCATTAACAACACTTTACACATAGCAGTGGTTACACCGTTAACAACACTTTACACATAGCAGTGGTTACACCATTAACAACGCTTTAAACATAGCAGTGGTTACACCGTTAACAACACTTTACACATAGCAGTGGTTACACCGTTAACAACACTTTACACATAGCAGTGGTTACACCATTAACAACACTTTACACATAGCAGTGGTTACACCGTTAACACCACTTTACACATAGCAGTGGGTTACACCGTTAACACTTTACACATAGTAGTGGTTACACCGTTAACACTTTACACATAGCAGTGGGTTACACCGTTAACACTTTACACATAGCAGTGGTTACACCGTTAACAACATTTTACACATAGCAGTGGTTACACCATTAACAACACTTTACACATAGCAGTGGTTACACCGATGACAACACTTTACACATAGCAGTAGGTTACACCGTTAACAACACTTTACACATAGCAGTGGTTACACCGTTAACACCACTTTACACATAGCAGTGGTTACACCGTTAACAACACTTTACACATAGCAGTGGTTACACCGTTAACAACACTTTACACATAGCAGTGGTTACACCATTAACAACACTTTACACATAGCAGTGGTTACACCATTAACAACACTTTACACATAGCAGTGGTTACACCATTAACAACACTTTACACATAGCAATGGTTACACCGTTAACACTTTACACATAGCAGTGGTTACACCGTTAACACTTTACACATATCAGTGGTTACACCGTTAACAACACTTTACACATAGCAGTGGTTACACTGTTAACAACACTTTACACATAGCAGTGGTTAAACCATTAACACCACTTTACACATAGCAGTGGTTACACCGTTAACAACACTTTACACATAGCAGTGGTTACACCATTAACACTTTACACATAGCAGTGGTTACACCATTAACACCACTTTACACATAGCAGTGGTTACGCCGTTAACACCACTTTACACATAGCAGTGGTTACACCATTAACAACACTTTACACATAGCAGTGGTTACACCATTAACAACACTTTACACATAGCAGTGGTTACACCGTTAACACTTTACACATAGCAGTGGTTACACCATTAACACCACTTTACACATAGCAGTGGTTACACCATTAACACCACTTTACACATAGCAGTGGTTACACCATTAACAACACTTTACACATAGCAGTGGTTACACCATTAACAACACTTTACACATAGCAGTGGTTACACCGTTAACACTTTACACATAGCAGTGGTTACACCGTTAACAACACTTTACACATAGCAGTGGTTACACCGTTAACAACACTTTACACATAGCAGTGGTTACACCGTTAACAACACTTTACACATAGCAGTGGTTACACCGTTAACAACACTTTACACATAGCAGTGGTTACACCGTTAACAACACTTTACACATAGCAGTGGTTACACCGTTAACAACACTTTACACATAGCAGTGGTTACACCATTAACACTTTACACATAGCAGTAGGTTACACCATTAACAACACTTTACACATAGCAGTAGTTACACCGTTAACACTTTACACATAGCAGTGGTTACACCGTTAACAACACTTTACACATAGCAGTGGTTACACCGTTAACACTTTACACATAGCAGTGGTTACACCGTTAACACTTTACACATAGCAGTGGTTACACCGTTAACAACACTTTACACATAGCAGTGGTTACACCATTAACACTTTACACATAGCAGTAGGTTACACCATTAACACCACTTTACACATAGCAGTGGTTACACCATTAACAACACTTTACACATAGCAGTGGTTACACCATTAACAACACTTTACACATAGCAGTGGTTACACCGTTAACACTTTACACATAGTAGTGGTTACACCATTAACAACACTTTACACATAGCAGTGGTTACACCATTAACAACACTTTACACATAGCAGTGGTTACACCGTTAACACTTTACACATAGCAGTGGTTACACCGTTAACAACACTTTACACATAGCAGTGGTTACACCGTTAACAACACTTTACACATAGCAGTGGTTACACCGTTAACAACACTTTACACATAGCAGTGGTTACACCGTTAACAACACTTTACACATAGCAGTGGTTACACCGTTAACAACACTTTACACATAGCAGTGGTTACACCATTAACACTTTACACATAGCAGTAGGTTACACCATTAACAACACTTTACACATAGCAGTGGTTACACCGTTAACACTTTACACATAGCAGTGGTTACACCGTTAACAACACTTTACACATAGCAGTGGTTACACCGTTAACACTTTACACATAGCAGTGGTTACACCGTTAACACTTTACACATAGCAGTGGTTACACCGTTAACAACACTTTACACATAGCAATGGTTACACCATTAACACTTTACACATAGCAGTAGGTTACACCATTAACACCACTTTACACATAGCAGTGGTTACACCATTAACAACACTTTACACATAGCAGTGGTTACACCATTAACAACACTTTACACCTAGCAGTGTTTACACCATTAACAACACTTTACACATAGCAGTGGTTACACCATTAACAACACTTTACACATAGCAGTGGTTACACCATTAACAACACTTTACACATAGCAGTGGTTACACCATTAACACTTTACACATAGCAGTGGTTACACCGTTAACACTTTACACATAGCAGTGGTTACACCATTAACAACACTTTACACATAGCAGTGGTTACACCGTTAACACTTTACACATAGCAGTGGTTACACCATTAACAACGCTTTAAACATAGCAGTGGTTACACCGTTAACAACACTTTACACATAGCAGTGGTTACACCGTTAACAACACTTTACACATAGCAGTGGTTACACCATTAACAACACTTTACACATAGCAGTGGTTACACCGTTAACACCACTTTACACATAGCAGTGGGTTACACCGTTAACACTTTACACATAGCAGTGGTTACACCGTTAACAACACTTTACACATAGCAGTGGTTACACCGTTAACAACACTTTACACATAGCAGTGGTTACACCGTTAACAACACTTTACACATAGCAGTGGTTACACCGTTAACAACATTTTACACATAGCAGTGGTTACACCGTTAACAACACTTTACACATAGCAGTGGTTACACCGTTAACAACACTTTACACATAGCAGTGGTTACACCATTAACACTTTACACATAGCAGTAGGTTACACCATTAACAACACTTTACACATAGCAGTGGTTACACCGTCAACACTTTACACATAGCAGTGGTTACACCGTTAACAACACTTTACACATAGCAGTGGTTACACCGTTAACACTTTACACATAGCAGTGGTTACACCGTTAACACTTTACACATAGCAGTGGTTACACCGTTAACAACACTTTACACATAGCAGTAGGTTACACCATTAACACCACTTTACACATAGCAGTGGTTACACCATTAACAACACTTTACACATAGCAGTGGTTACACCATTAACAACACTTTACACATAGCAGTGGTTACACCGTTAACACTTTACACATAGCAGTGGTTACACCATTAACAACACTTTACACATAGCAGTGGTTACACCATTAACAACACTTTACACATAGCAGTGGTTACACCGTTAACACTTTACACATAGCAGTGGTTACACCGTTAACAACACTTTACACATAGCAGTGGTTACACCGTTAACAACACTTTACACATAGCAGTGGTTACACCGTTAACACTTTACACATAGCAGTGGTTACACCGTTAACAACACTTTACACATAGCAGTGGTTACACCGTTAACAACACTTTACACATAGCAGTGGTTACACCGTTAACACTTTACACATAGCAGTAGGTTACACCGTTAACAACACTTTACACATAGCAGTGGTTACACCGTTAACACTTTACACATAGCAGTGGTTACACCGTTAACAACACTTTACACATAGCAGTGGTTACACCGTTAACACTTTACACATAGCAGTGGTTACACCGTTAACAACACTTTACACATAGCAATGGTTACACCATTAACACTTTACACATAGCAGTAGGTTACACCATTAACACCACTTTACACATAGCAGTGGTTACACCATTAACAACACTTTACACATAGCAGTGGTTACACCATTAACAACACTTTACACCTAGCAGTGGTTACACCATTAACAACACTTTACACATAGCAGTGGTTACACCATTAACAACACTTTACACATAGCAGTGGTTACACCATTAACAACACTTTACACATAGCAGTGGTTACACCGTTAACAACACTTTACACATAGCAGTGGTTACACCATTAACAACGCTTTAAACATAGCAGTGGTTACACCGTTAACAACACTTTACACATAGCAGTGGTTACACCGTTAACAACACTTTACACATAGCAGTGGTTACACCATTAAAAACACTTTACACATAGCAGTGGTTACACCGTTAACACCACTTTACACATAGCAGTGGGTTACACCGTTAACACTTTACACATAGTAGTGGTTACACCGTTAACACTTTACACATAGCAGTGGTTACACCGTTAACACTTTACACATAGCAGTGGGTTACACCATTAACACTTTACACATAGCAGTGGTTACACCGTTAACAACATTTTACACATACAGTGGTTCACAGAAAATTGAGTCGCCTCAGGTATCTGTAGGTACCTCTGGACACCCACCGGTCTCTCTGGAGATGGGAGTGTCTAAAAATAGGAGGCCGTCCTTTCAGCTTATCTTCTGCAATACAGTCAAGTGACACTAGATGGCATAGCAGAGCAATTAGTTTAACTATTTTGCTGGGGATTGAAATGAATTGAAATGAACCACAGAAGAGACTACTGTAGATACTAGAGAGTAATTATACTTTAAATGGTGTAAAAATACATTTTGGCATAGGACTTTTTCATTAAATGTTAATTAAATGTCTCATTTGTATTTGTAAGGGTCCATTTAAAACTGGCTATGGGACTAAAACGGATAATTATAAAGTTAACAGTTCACATGACAATGAGCTTATTACCAGCACTTACAGTAATAACAGTTCCACTGTTTCAGAGAGAGCATGTTTCATTATGGAAAAGCTCTGCTGTTCGCTTGTCTGTCTTTGTTTCCTTGTTGGTTTGAAAACATGTGTCTACCCATGTTTTTCTTAGATTAGCCAACTAATTCTACTATTTCTTTGCATTTGATGTAATTGGTGTTGGTGTAATGATGTATTACCTAAGTTCTAAGAATTACTTGAGTTCAATGTTGAGGTATTTGTATTTTACTTTAGTATTTACAAATTCAATTTGGTGGTCATTACTTCACAGTGTCTATATATCATTGATTACTGCACCTCTCAGTTCTCAATTATAAACATTTATAATCATGTAGTCCAGGGGGCGCCTGAGGGATTGAGCATACAGTTATGAGAGCACTGGCCAAACTGCATTCCTGGCACTCAGCCGATATCACACGTCGGCTTTGTCCCTTTCAATGTGAGCAGGGCGTCACCCAGCGTCAAAGCCCGCCTCCACATCCTGGCTGTCTGCAAAGGCTGTATGTCTACTCGTGATGTAGCTCTACTGTAGCCTATACAGTATTCTACCCCCACCTCCAAAATAATAAAAAAAAATCTCAACTGAACTGTGTCATGTTCCCAGCCTACATAGGCCTATACTGTGTATTTACCCTTCAACTATAAAATATATATTGTTTTTAATGAGACATGCTTTGTAATTAGGCTATGCTCCCAAATCCATATTATTATCGTCTGTTCGCATATTTCAATGAGTCCCGCAAAAGGAGGTTTTTAGCGAGGTGAAGTGAAACACCAACAAAAGTCACCTGGAAGATGAAGGTCGGAACATTTATAGCCTATGGAGCATATTTCTGGACATTATCTACGGGGATGGGCTATTTCTCTATCAAAATAACAACTTTTCTAGTGTTATTTCTTATCCTGGTAAACATCATGGGTCTGTCTGACAGACAGCGTTCCTTGTTCGGCCATGTCAGATATATGCGCTTTCTCTAATTATCCAACAGAAGAGAGAGAGAGAGAGAGAAATGGTCAAGCCTATAATATATTCAATAGAAATATATTTGTTATGCCAAATTACAAAACCAAACCCGAGTGGCCCCGTAATGGTCTTGTCCAGTTCCGTCCCGTTCGGATTCTTTTTTTGTTTTTTTTTTGACCTGTGACATTGTCCTGAAATCCGTTTATTTCCGAGGTTCAGAGAGACCCGAGCATTTAGCTTATGATTAGGCTATTAAAAGTCCATGCGTGCCTCTGCCTTTCATGTGGTGAGGTCTACTCAATCTAACATACTGCAGCTGTGTGAACTGATTGACAGGCACTGTCAGAAGTCAGAGCGGTGTAAACTTTATCATGTAATGTAGACTTTATTGTCCAATGCTGCTGGTTGGTTGCCTAGGAATCTAAATCTATAATATTAACATTGAAACAAAAGCCAGGGAGAAAGGAATGCTTTTAAACAAATGTCAAGTTTAGGCTACTGAGTCTGATGTTGATTAGCAAATACATTTGTTTAATTTCGCTGTTTTAATATTTAAATGGTATGATGATGATGAAAGCAACATGCGTGCCTTAAGAGGAGGCTGGACGCACTGGAGAAAAAAAGCGAAATAGCCGATCTGCAAGCTCATAATGGACATGATTTATTTCAGTCTAACAGTGGACTGACACTGGACTGTTTATTCTGTCTGTCTGTCTGTCTGTCTGTCTGTCTGTCTGTCTGTCTGTCTGTCTGTCTGTCTGTCTGTCTGTCTTGTTTTGTCTATAAACCAATAAATGTTTTATAGCCAATATGCTATAGACATTTTTAAAAGGCTTTCATATACTCCTGACATTTTTCAAATGAGGTTTGGGCTAATAGATCACTATGTGTTCAGTTTAGGCTATTTTCTGGGTTTCAATTAGGCCTACAACAACACAAATAATAGCTAATAATAATACATTTTCGGTTAGTCTGACAGACTGCACTGTTATGCAGCAGGGGAGGGGGTGCTATGACATCCAGCAGCCAGCGGCCAGCGGTGGACAGTAACTGAGTAAATGTACTTGAGTACTTTTACTTTTATTTGTACTTCAAGTAGCTTATAATTATGTAATTATGTATCGGGTTTGGGCTCTGTCCGGGCTGAAATTCTGTCGGGCTGGGTTGGGCCGGGCTCACTTTTTTAGGCCCGATTTAAGCTCTACGGGAAGAGGTGACGTTTTATTTGTTTTAATGGCTTCATAATTGACCGAGCCATGATGAACTTAAACCAGAAGAACAAAACGTAATCCTCGCTCGCTCGCTTTCTCTCTCCATCTCTCTGTCGCTCTGTTCCAACTCATGTCCAAATGGAATACCACGGCCCCATAATGAGGAAATGTATTTGGCGTGGGAGAGTGTCGTCAGGGTCCCTGCACTGTTATTATTATTATTATAGGAAAGGTCTCGTTTTGGTTAAGTTGTGTCTTTTTCGTTTCCTTATATTTAGCTTATTATTATTATGTCACGTTTGTGTTATTTTTGGGACAGTGTGTGAACCAATTATTTTGTAATTGTTTGTGAGTAATGACGATTGGCTGGTGACTCTTGAGGTAACTTCTTTATATACAAACCAGGAACTTTCAAATGTAAATGTCACAATAGTCTACTTGTTATCCTGCTGTTCTTATTTCAATATTAATTATTAGTGAAAGTTAGATGAAGTTAGAACTCAACTGCTCTGCTGCTGAGTGAGCAAGCCGATCGAGGCGCGATCGTCTATGGGCGGGATCAGCAAGGCCGTCAGTGATGAAAAAAAGTACTCACATGTTTTCCTTAAGTAAAAGTAGAAATACTCTTTTAGAAATCCCATGTTCAAAATATAAGCCTTAATTGGCTTGAGTAATGACGTTTTGGTATCAAAATGTAGGCTGTATAAAGAAAACGGAGCCTATAGTCTAGTCATTTCACAAATGTAGCCTACCATTTGTAGATTATACAAATATTTGAGCAGATTAAGCAATATTGTGAGCTTGTATTTTCAAATGGCCTAAATGTAGGGCTGAAGTGGTTGTATGCCTTTATAGCCTAATAATCGAAATTTGCAAAGTATCTAACTGTTTTCAAAAGATTGTAGTGGAATAAAAATAGCCTACTCGAGTAAATGTACTCAGTACACCAATGAAGCCTGCGTGTGCCGTCAATTCAACACGGGCGGACAATAGAACTGGTTCAACATGTTTGGCACAGATACTTGTGTATTGGAAGCAATTAGCTTGTCTAGAGGGTCGCCTATATGGTCAGCTGCTCCCCCTCCAACCGTCCTACTGTATATGTTCCATGTGATGTTCTCCCTTATAGACTGTTTTTATTTAATTTTTTGACACTTGCTTTGGCAATGTAAACGTATGTTTTCTCACAAAATGTCATGATTACCGAAAAGTATTGAAAAACAGTGTGGTAAATAATAGTTTGACATTTTAACTTGACCTTTCACTCTGTAATTAGAAAGGGACCCTTTCAAACAAAAGCAAAAGCGATTGGTCATGTCAGAGGCTTGGTTCTCAAAAACCTCCTCGCTGTCACATCTTCTTCTGAGACGTTGACATTTACCAGAAGAGGAGGAATGGAGAAGGATTTCTACAGGCATTAGGCCTACATTTATGACCATGATGGCATTACATTATTATTATTAAACCACAATCAAATGTTTGTCCAGGTGTCTGGGACAACTAATACATCTTTATGAACAACTTTATGAGGCTATTGGAAAAATGTTGCCTACTGCCTTGTTTCCAAATAAAGAACAATTTCAATTGAACATGTGAACAAAAGTTGTGTCTTTTTCGTTTCCTTATATTTAGCTTATTATTATTATGTCACGTTTATGTTGTTTTGGGACAGTGTGTGAACCAATTATTTTGTAATTGTTTGTGTCACAACGTTCTGTCATTTGATGACTTCTCCGCCTCTCTCTCTCTCTCTCTCTCTCTCTCTCTCTCTCTCTCTCTCTCTCTCTCTCTCTCTCTCTCTCTCTCTCTCTCCCAGCCCTAGAATATATATATACATACAGTATATAGTATCAAAATCAGCTTACAGTTTTTTTTCGATTGCTAAAACACATTTTTTTTAAATTTGGCACAATTTTCACAACCTTTACTTCTGTCCCCAATCGCTTGACTCAATTTGTTACTACTTTAGATTTCCTTATCATATTAGACTCTGACTTTCCTTCTTTACACTCTGATGTAAATTTCACATCACCTTGTTGTCAAAACACAAGACACACTTTTCAGGTTTGCACACACTTCTCACATAAAATCTCATAGCATCAATCCACAACACACAAATATTCAAATCTCTAAACTTTCGGGTCAGGCGAGCAATTCAGAGCCAGGTCCCACTGCTTCAGGCCATGGAGGAGGCTTATGGAGATGTGGGCTTTGAGGCCTGTCAGGGCTTCATGCGGCACTCTAGGCCAGGGGTTTTCAAAGTGGGTGATGGGGCACCCTGGGGTGCCACGACGGCAGTCCAGGGGTGCCGCGAGATCATTTGATAATATTTTGAATTTATTTGGACACTTGAAAAAATATTATTTATTATATAAAGTACAAAGTTATTTTCAGTCAGTTCTAACCAAAATGGCTATTATGTAATGGCTCAACGTTTTCCTCGCAACATAATCACTAAAATATCGTCACTGTCGGGCAGAAAACTTGTATCTCCAAGTTTCAAATGTGTACGGCTTTTGGTAAAGAAAAGCCATGCTACATCATACAAGACTGTCGCACAAAACTATTGAAAACAGCCGATCTACAAGCACACAACGCGTTGTGGGCTTGTTTGGAGTGTTTGGGGGTAAACGTTTAGACCTACAGTCAATAAAATGTTTTGTCTGCATATTTGTGTGCTGTTTTATGTTTGTCTATGAGAGAAGTGGGCATACACTGGGTCATTTTACAAAAAGGGAATTGGTTCATTTACCAGAGTAATTGACATTCATTCAGTGTGTTCCATTTCGACAATTGTGTTTTCAATTTTGCTCTTCAGTGTTCTGTTCATGCTTGGTAGTGTTCAGCCAAAAGCTAGTTGTGTTTATTCAATGAATGCATGTGTGTGTCATGTGAAAATATGGCTGTGTTTACCAAATGAAAACACGAGTTCCATTTTGTGAACATGTTAAGAGATTTGATGGCAAAGAGTTGTTTTGCAAAGGGATCTTCAACGTTTTCAGATCAAGGACCCCTTAGTTGAGAGAGAGATGAAGCAGGGACCCCCACAACCCTTTGTACCTCAACCTCTGTGCTTACTGCTTAGTATGCTCTTTTTTCCCCTCCACACCTAAAGTATTTGCCGAAAATAGCCAATCTGCAAGCTCACAACACTTTGCAGTGTGAGGTGTTGTGAGCTTGTAGATCTGCTATTTTTGAAAAATTGTGAAAATGAGTGCAAGTCTTTGAATATCTTTGACCCGATCTTTGACCCGACTTCTAAATCCTTCCTCTAAAATCGAAATCATGCTGTTCTCAAACCTTTTCATGTGAAGGACCCCCAAAATTACAGGTATTTGGCCACGGACCCCCCATCTCAAAATATGTTATTCCAGGGACCCCCCAGAAGCAAATATTTGAGTTACAAATGTTCGCTTTTAAGTAGATATATTCAAAGACTTGCAAAAAAAAACATGATTTAAAAAAAATAGCAGATCTACATGTGCTTGTATATTTGCTATTTTTCAATAGTTAAAGCAGTCAATAATCCTAGGCCTAAATGGGTTAAACAAATAATTACAATTTGAGTGCAAAAATAACTTGAAAAGAAACTATTTACAAGCTCACAATGCAGGTAGAGATAACAAGTAACCAACAAGTAATAGACTCGAATAGTCGACTCATATTGAAGAATCGCCACCCCGTGGCTGAACAGCCACACTACACGTTGAAATAAAATATCACATTTCTAGGGGGCGCGGCTAAGAATTTGGAGGCGTGTTTGACAGAGGTACCTCTAGGCACCTCTTGACACCTCTAGGTGTCATTTTAGACTTGGCGACGCTAAATGTTGTAACCCACTGTAGCAGTGGTTACACCATTAACAACACTTTACACATAGCAGTGGGTTACACCGTTAACACTTTACACATAGCAGTGGTTACACCGTTAACAACATTTTACACATAGCAGTGGTTACACCATTAACAACACTTTACACATAGCAGTGGTTACACCGATAACAACACTTTACACATAGCAGTAGGTTACACCGTTAACAACACTTTACACATAGCAGTGGTTACACCGTTAACACCACTTTACACATAGCAGTGGTTACACCGTTAACAACACTTTACACATAGCAATGGTTACACCGTTAACAACACTTTACACATAGCAGTGGTTACACCGTTAACACCACTTTACACATAGCAGTGGGTTACATCGTTAATACTTTACACATAGTAGTGGTTACACCGTTAACAACACTTTACACATAGCAGTGGTTACACCGTTAACACCACTTTACACATAGCAGTGGGTTACACCATTAACACTTTACACATAGTAGTGGTTACACCGTTAACACTTTACACATAGCAGTGGTTACACCGTTAACACTTTACACATAGCAGTGGGTTACACCGTTAACACTTTACACATAGCAGTGGTTACACCGTTAACATTTTACACATAGCAGTGGTTACACCATTAACAACACTTTACACATAGCAGTGGTTACACCGTTAACAACACTTTACACATAGCAGTGGTTACACCGTTAACAACACTTTACACATAGCAGTGGTTACACCGTTAACACTTTACACATAGCAGTGGTTACACCGTTAACACTTTACACATAGCAGTGGTTACACCGTTAACACTTTACACATAGCAGTGGTTACACCGTTAACAACACTTTACACATAGCAGTGGTTACACCATTAACAACACTTTACACATAGCAGTGGTTACACCGTTAACAACACTTTACACATAGCAGTGGTTACACCGTTAACAACACTTTACACATAGCAGTGGTTACACCGTTAACAACACTTTACACATAGCAGTGGTTACACCGTTAACAACACTTTACACATAGCAGTGGTTACACTGTTAACAACACTTTACACATAGCAGTGGTTACACCATTAACACTTTACACATAGCAGTGGTTACACCGTTAACACTTTACACATAGCAGTGGTTACACCATTAACAACACTTTACACATAGCAGTGGTTACACCGTTAACACTTTACACATAGCAGTGGTTACACCGTTAACAACACTTTACACATAGCAGTGGTTACACCATTAACAACACTTTACACATAGCAGTGGTTACACCGTTAACAACACTTTACACATAGCAGTGGTTACACTGTTAACAACACTTTACACATAGCAGTGGTTACACCGTTAACACTTTACACATAGCAGTGGTTACACCGTTAACACTTTACACATAGCAGTGGGTTACACCACGCGGTGTGGCCCAAAATTCCTTCTTCAGGGTGTCTAAAAAAACTGACCATGGTTTTTATAGGAAACAGGATATGACATCACAAACTCATATGCAGGTTGACTGGGAGGCTAAAACCACACCAAGACAAAATACAGACTTATAAAATACAGAGCATGAAAATCTGCCCAATAACAATTTAAAACAACAAATACACAAAGAAACAATTTTTCCAGTTGATAGTTCTACAGTCTGATGGTAGCCTGGTGGAAGCCCTTCATAAATGTCTAAAATGTTTCTTTCAACAGATAGCAGACTTTGGCTTGTCTACGGTGTCCAACAGTGTGAAGTCGACCGACGGTGAAAACAAAGGAGGCACCCTGGCCTACATCCCCCCTGAGGCTTTTGGAGATGAATACCACCGTGTTCGATCCTATGATGTCTACAGGTGAACTCTAGAAGGAGTGCAGTTGATACAGAATACATGTATACATGTTACTGTGTGAAAACTTTCTTTCTAATGCTTTCCCTCTTTTCATTATAGCTACGGTATACTTCTCTGGACCATCCTTACTGGAGAGAGTCCCTATCCAGGTAACACACACACACACACACACACACACACACACACACACACACACACACACACACACACACACACACACACACACACACACTATAATTTATCATATTAGCTAAAACAGGGCCGGATCTAGGCATAGGCCGGGGGGGGGGGGGTTCAATGCCCCCCTAAAATCTTCAAAAATATTAAAATATTTGAAATGTTATGCTACGACTAGGACTAGAGACATTACAGATATGCCAACAAGTGTGATGCTGTAGCCTGATGCAGGTGTAAGACCTGTTGTTTATATTATAGGTATAAGTGTGCCAAAATGCTTAGTTTTCTATGCATTTGGGGTGTTTTAGGGGGTTTGCCACCCGCTGGAGGTCAGCCCCCTATCATTTCTTCCTGCCCCACCTGGTGCTAAAGGCTAGATCCGGTGTTTCAGTGTTAATTTTTTCAGCAAATTTTGATTTAGTCTTAGTCTTAGTCTTTTGAATATCACAATATTTAGTCTTAGTCCTGCCTTAGTCTTCTGAAATTCTTTTAGTCTAGTCTAGTCTTAGTCGACTAAATATCAAAACATTTGAGTCTTTTTGGGATTAGTCTTAGAATTTTAGTCTTCGTCTTTTAGGATACGTTTTTTAGGCTAAATATAACCATACAATTCTGAACAAGTCATTGTCTTCTACTGCCTGTTATTTGGTCAAAATAAACCATACATAAAAGATGTATTTGGCTTTAATACATACAGTGTTAATTTTTACAGCCATTAGTCTTAGACTTTGATTTAGTCTTAGTCTTATGAATAACACAAATAATAGTCTTAGTCTTCTTAGTCGTCTTCTGAAATTGTTTTAGTCTAGTCTAGTCTTATCGACAAAATATCAAAATCTTGTAGTCTTTTAGTCTTAGTCTTAGTCGACAAAATTAACACTGCTGTGTTTTATGTAGGGGCGGCTCTGGGATTGGTGGCCTTAAGGATTCCAAAGGGAGACCGACCCGATCTTCACAAAATCGATGTCCAGAAAGCAGCTGGATTAGAAGATCTGGTGGACCTCATGAAGAGATGCTGGGACCCTGAGCCCAAAAAGAGGCCTTCGTTTGGAGGTAAATCTACCTCTGTAGTCACATATACTCTTTTATTTCATTCCAATTTGTTAACATACTAAACATGGCCAAATGTACTTCCATAAAGAATTAATTAATTATGAAACAATAATTAAATATAATCTCTATTATTGCTTTAGTGTTGTGCTTATAGCTTCATGCTTTTATATCTGAACAGCGCCGTAATGAGAGAAATGTATTATAGTAGCCAATCTAAAATCTATTTACAAATAATTCCAAAGTATACTTTAGATAGACATACAGTATCTTGCCAACATTGATACATACACTATAATTTATGTAATAGAAAAAATATAGACCACATTGTAACTTAGTTTCATGTAATACATGCTGGTGATTTATCATATTATCTTTTGCTTTGAGCATTAATGGTGGTTTTCATTTCAGAATGTGTTGAAGTGACACGTGGTGTTTTCTCAAGACATGAGGAGGGAATCGATGCTGCTGTCTCTGACATCTCTAAACAGCTGGTAAAGTACTTTACTTTGTCTGGTAGGTTCTTTACTTTGTCTAGTTGTGTATTCATCATTCCTAATTTAACCAAACTCTATGGACACCCTTTTCTGCCTCCATAAAATTCAATTCAACTCCAAACCTTCCTCTAAAACATTTTTTGACAATATGCCCAATAAGTTTGACGCGTGTGGTGTCCAGTATTTCAATGTCCAGAGCTTAGAAATTTGGATATGCCTTGCAGCGCGAGGCGTTGTGAGCTTAGATCTGCTATTTTTGGCAGATCTAAACCTTTGGCAATACCTAAACCTACTTAACTCTTAATCAAAACTTAAATTAAGTGGTTCACTCTCAGTTAAGCACCTATTTTTTTCAACTAAATCACTTTCAGTCTGTTTTTCTTTCTTAATTTCTATATAAGCCATACGTACAATGGGTTGTGAGCACTTTGTTTGTGAAATGTGAACGTTTGTGTAGTTTGTAGACGCGTGTTTGAATTTGCATCCTCCAATCGAGGTAAATCCTCATCCATGATATATTGTCATTTTGTCAGCAACCGTCATGTTTCAGGGCTACAGAGTAACATAGGGAGGGACAACCGTCATGTTTCAGGGCTACAGAGTAACATAGGAGATAGAAATGGACAAAGTCGAACGGAGGGAGCCGGCTTCACAGCGCCAAAAATAGTTAGATTTAGCAGCGTTCATATTTGGCCTCCCTGTTGATTTGTTTTGTATTGTTGTTCTTTTCAGACTAAGGAGACCAACCCCGAAGACCCCAAGGATCTGGAAGGTTCTGATTCTGAAGGTAAAGAGACAAATATATATATATATATGTATATATATATATATATATATATATATATATATACAGTGAGTGTGTTGTTGTGGGCTCGCCTATAAGGCGAGCACACTTTAGATATTGTCATTATTTCTATATTTATTGTGGGCTCGCCTGTAAGGCGAGCACACTTTAGATACATTTTAGATATTGTCATTATTGTGGGCTCGCCTATAAGGCGAGCACACTTTAGATATTGTCATAATTTATTAGTGTGGTTGCCCAACAGGGCAACACACTATAGTTCTAGGGAAACTTTATATACTAACTAGGGTAACCAAAAGTTTGTCCGCTTTCTTTGCCCACAGTTTTTGCGCCACACACTTGCGCCATATGTCAAATCGACCGGCTTCATCGGGAATCGTGTGCTATCATTTTGCTAAGAGAAAGGTTGTATCGTTTAATTGATATTAATTTATTAGTGAATACATTTTCCCCATTGACTTATAATGGGAATCACAAAAACTCACATTCAATAATTTTTCTCTCACAAACCATTGGGGCTACAGTTTCAAAACTTGGAGAGGAGGTTCATAATGCTTACAAGGATTAAATGAAAAATAATTACATCATTCGGCCTCATGGTGGCGCTATAACAGCTCACTTTACCTTTTGGCTTATAACTCTTGAACCGTAGGTCGGAAAATTAAAATTATTTTTTCCTTGGATTCCTTGGGTCATGACGCATCTCCCTATATAGGCCACGCCCATTTGCGTCAGGATAGATTTTCCGCCATTTTGAATTTTCTTCAAAACACACTTTTTGCTCCTTTTCCTACATATTTTCTCCAAATGTCACAAAAATCGGTACAAATGATCTCTGGACCCATGCGATAAACATATGCAAGCGATATTTCGATAGTCCATACCGTTCGCACGTAACAGGCCTCCAAAGTTAGCGGGAGGGGCCCGTTTTGCAAAAAATAGCCATAAATCACGAACAAAATGTCTAATCAACACCAAATTTTAACCACAATTCTCAGGTGGTATACTCAAACAATCCCGAAAAGCATTTCCAGTTCGACCCATAGGGGGCGCCACAAATGCGCAAAACGTAACCGTTTAGTGCCAAAACACGTTTTTCAGGGGGAACGACCCTCTCAAAACGAACACAAACGATCTCGGGAGCGACAGGACAACGCAAACGCTTGGCGAAACTCGTGGGAGGAGCCTATTTCTCAAAAACAAGACGCTGTATCCTTACATCACAAACGCAGGATCCGAACGGCACCTTTTAGAATCGCGCGGCCCGGGACGGTATCCGTCCCGACGTCGTCTCCCCCGGGCCCCGGCGTTTTCCTCGGGGTCCCGGAGGCGCATCCCCGCCGCTCGCGCCGGGGCGGGGCGGGCAACCACACTCGCAATTTCACAAATTGCAAATTTTCTAGTTAGTGTGGTTGCCCAACAGGGCAACACACTATAGTTCTAGGGAAACTTTATTCTTTCTAGAGTAACCAAAAGTTTGGCGCGAATCTCCTCCCACAGTTTTTGCGCCACACACTCGCGCCATATGTCAAATCGACCGGCTTAATCGGGAATCGTGTGCTATTACTTTTCTAAGAGAAAAGTTGTATCGTTTAATTGATATTAATTTATTAGTGAATTAATTTTCCCCATTGACTTATAATGGGAATCGCAAAAACTCACATTCAATATTTTTTTTCTCGCAAACCATAGGGGCTACAGTTTCAAAACTTGGAGAGGAGATTTATAATGATATCAAGGATTAAATAAAAAATAATTTCATCAGTTGGCCTCATGGTGGCGCTATAACAGCCCACTTTACGTTTCGGCCTGTAACTCTTGAACCGTAGGTCGGAAAATTAAAATTCCTTTTTCCCTGGATTTCTTGGGTCATGACGCATCTCCTCATATAGGCCACGCCCATTTGCGTCAGGATAGATTTTCCGCCATTTTGAATTTTCTTCAAAACACACTTTTTGCTCCTTTTCCTACATATTTTCTCCAAATGTCACAAAAATCGGTACACATGATCTATGGACTCATGCGATAAACATATTCAAACCATATTTCGATAGTCCGTACCGTTCTTCCGTAGCAGGCTTCCAAATTTAGCGGGAATTGTTTCGCAAAAATCAGCCATAAATCACAAACGAAACATCCAGTCAACACAAAATTTTAACCACAAGTCGCGGGTGGGATATTCAACAAATCCCCAAAAGCATTTCCACTTCGACCCTTAGGGGGCGCCACAAACACGCAAAACGTAACCATTTCGTGCCAAAAAGCGTTTTTCAGGGGGAACGACCCTCTCAAAACGAAACACAAACGATCTCGGGAGCGACGCCACAACGTAATCGCCTTGCGGAACTCGTGGGAGGAGCCTATTTCTCAAAAACAAGAAACCATATCCTTACTTCAGGAACGCAGGATCCGACCGGCACCTTTTCTAATCGCGCGTCGCACGGACCCCGCGCTATCCGTCCCGACGTCGTCTCCCTCGGACCCCCGCGTTTTGCTCAGGGTCCCGGCGGCGCATCCCCACGACTCGCGCCGGGGCAGGGCAGGCAACCACACTCGCAATTTCCCAAATTGCACATTTTCTAGTTTATCTATCAGTCATACAGTAGACGGGAACTTCGGTTCCTTTCTACTCCTACATACTTGGTGAGTAAATGAAAATAAAAACATCAATGTGTTCAGCTTACAGTGGCGAAGTGTGCTATTATTTTCTATAGCAATCGGCCAAATGGTGGCGCTGTAGGAAGCCTTCGAAAGTGCAAACTTTGAACAGGTATAGCTCATGCTGTGTTTGAGGTACCTTGAAACCTGTATACACGTATGTGTCTCCTCATGCCGAACAACTTTTAGCCTCTGACTTTTGACCTCTGACCTTTAGATCTCCCACAATTTGGAATTATATGATAAACAGTAAAAATCTATCTCCTCCTGGAATTTTTGCGTTAAGCGTACAAAACTTTTTTCACAAGAAATTTGAACCTATATCTACACAGGCTATGTGGTGAGAAGTTTGTACGTTAAATAATGATTTTTTAATAATTCAATGTATTTTGCAGTTTTATGCAAATTATTCTTCTGCCTCTAAATCATGCATGCAAAGTTACACGTTCATGGCATTTGGCAAAGATGTAGAGGGTTAGTCAAAGTGTCACTGAAACCAATTTTATTCCAATCGGCCAAAGGGGGGCGCTATACGAAGCGTTTGAAAATTCAAACTTCAAACGGGCATAAGTCATGACTCGTTTCGTTTGAAGACATGCAACTTGTTACACGCGTGCTTTGACTCAAGCGGAAGACATCTGTGTTGTTGTTAAGTAAGCTCAGCCCTTCGATTTCCCGCCATTTTGAGCAGTTTGTAAAACGCGTAAACCCGCTTTTATTCTGGAATTTTCTCTCCACGTGCACAAAACTTTTTTTACGTGAACTTTGGACCGATATCTAAAGATCTGTCAGATCGGATTTCTTTAAAATTGAAACATGCTTTTTTTATATAAATTCAATGAATATTGCAGTTTTATGCAAAGTATTCTTCTGCCTCTAAATCATACATGCAAAGTAACATGTTCATGGCATTTGGCAAAGATGTAGAGTGTTAGTCCAAATATCACTAAAACCAATCTTACCCCAATTGGCCAAAGGGGGGCGCTATATCATTTTGAGCAGTTTGTGAAACGCTTAAACCCGTTAGGATTTTTATTTTGCAATTTGCAAGAAACATTCTACACACAATCTAAGGACCTTTATCTAATATGCCTATGAAGTGCACACACACAAAAAAAAATAATAATAATGAATATAGCTACAAGCAGCGATAAAGTGGCCAAAGCCAAAAACACCTCAAATCATGAACACAGCCTGCAATGTGCGTGAAATCTTGCAAGCACATTCCCAATAGGTCAAGGAACAGATACCACCCTTCTTACATTGGCCTGTTATAGCGCCACCAGCGGGTCAACTTTTGCACAACACATTTTTGGAACAAAATGGACCAATCTTTGACGTCAGTAACGTCAAAGAAAGCACTGCCTGCGATCTTGACATTTTGTACTTTTATAGCCATTGTTTTCTGGCTTGAAGCGAGCCCACAATTGTTTCGAAGGAACAATATTTTTCTAGTTTCTATACTATACTATACTATATCAACTTCTCCTCAAAACTTCGGTTCCTTTCTACTCCTACATACTTAGTGAGAAAATGAAAATAAAAACATCAATGTGTTCAGCTTACAGTGGCGAAGTGTGCTATTATTTTTTACAGCAATCGGCCAAATGGTGGCGCTGTAGGAAGCCTTCGAAAGTGCGAACTTTGAACAGGTATAGCTCATGCTGTGTTTGAGGTCCAGCCATGAAACCTGTATACACGTATGCGTCTCCTCATGCCGAACAACTTTTACCCTCTGACGTTTGACCTCTGACCTTTAGATCCCCCAGAATTTTGAATTATATGAAAAACGGTAAAAATCTATCTCCTGCTGGGATTTTTGCGTAACGCGCATGAAACTTTTTTCACATGAACTTTGAACCTATATCTACACAGGCTATGTGGTGAGAAGTTTGTACGTTAAATAATGATTTTTTAATAATTCAATATATATTGCGGTTTTATGCAAATTATTCTTCGGCCTCTAAATCATACATGCAAAGTTACACGTTCATGGCATTTGGCAAAGATGTAGAGGGTTAGTCAAAATATCACTGAAACCAATCTTATTCCAATCGGCCAAAGGGGGGCGCTATACAAAGCGTTTGAAAATTCAAACTTCAAACGGGCATAAGTCATGACTCGTTTCGTTTGAAGTCATGCAACTTGCTTACACGCGTGCTTTGACTCGAGCGGAAGACATCTGTGTCTTTGTTAAGTAAGCTCCGCCCTTAGATTTTCCGCCATTTTGAGCAGTTTGTAAAACACTTAAACCCACTTTTATTCTGGAATGTTCGCGTCACGTGCACAAAACCTTTTTTACGTGAACTTTGGACCAATATCTAAAGATCTGTCAGATCGGATTTTTTAAAAATTGAAACATGCTTTTTTAATAAATTCAATGAATATTGCAGTTTTATGCAAATTATTCTTCTGCCTCTAAATCATACATGCAAAGTAACATGTTCATGGCATTTGGCAAAGATGTAGAGTTTTAGTCCAAATATCAATAAAACCAATCTTACTCCAATTGGCCAAAGGGGGGCGCTATATCATTTTGAGCAGTTTGTGAAACGCTTAAACCCGTTAGGATTTTTTTAGCAATTTGCATGAAACATTCTACAAACAATCTAAGGACCTTTATCTAATATGCCTATGAAGTGCACACACACAAAAAATTATAATAATAATAATAAATATAGCTGCAAGCAGCGATAAAGTGGCCAAAGCCAAAAACACCTCAAATCATGAACACAGCCTGCAATGTGCGTGACATCTTGCAAGCACATTCCCAATAGGTCAAGGAACAGATACCACCCTTCTCACATTGGCCTGTTATAGCGCCACCAGCGGGTCAACTTTTGCACAACACATTTTTGGAACAAAATGGACCAATCTTTGACGTCAGTAACGTCAAAGAGAGCACTGCCTGCGATCTTGACATTTTGTACTTTTATAGCCATTGTTTTCTGGCTTGAAGCGAGCCCACAATTGTTTCAAAGGAACAATATTTTTCTAGTTTAACATAATGTTGTGTCATGGCATCAGACACTAACAAACCAGTCAGCTCCGTATACGTGCACAAAAGTGGGTATGGGCATATATGATATATTGATGGCATTAAAGTTGTACCATGTAACTTTTTTTATAAAACAAATCTTAAAATTGTCCTAACTGTTAAATCGCTAAAGTTTTAGAACACCCACTCCGTTATTTTCAGTTTCTGAAGCCTTCTCTTTATATGTTTTCTATGATCCTGGCCGTGGACCGGATTTCGCGCCAAAATGACGTAATCTGCATCATCTGTATACGTTGTGTATACGTTGCCCAATCACATCGCCGATCATGCACACATGGTACACTACCGGCCAATCACAGCGCATCTTGAAGTGGGGTCGCCATATTTGTAGTCGCCCGTGTGTCTCTTTACTCAAAAGGTAATCTCGCCTACCAGGCAGGGTGAAGTAGTCCGTTTCTCCGGAATGCCTGAACGCACAGGAACCAGGGACCCCTCTAAAGATAGCTCTCGGCGTTGTGGAGGCAGACGCGGGGGTGTGAAGGTACGAAAAACGGGCGAAAGACACGAACGCGCCCGCGGTTTGCTATAGGGCTACTGACCACTAGTTGAGCATCTTACACAGTATAGCTTTAAATGGTGTTTTTCATTTCAGAAAGTGGTGTTTTTTCAAGACACACCTCCAAACAGCTGGTAGGTACTTTACTTTTTCTAGCTTGTCATTCCTATTTTAACCAAACCAATGGACACCCTTTTCTGCCTCCATAAAATTCAATTCAACTCCAAAACATTCCTGTAATGACTAGACATTACATTACAGACATTACAGTGTGTTATCCCCCTTGGGGTATCTATCTATCTACATACTACATGGCAGTTGTTCTAAATTCATTTATTTGTCAACTAGCCTACAGCAAATGGTGGAAAAATACTCTATGCTTTACTTAAGTAAAACACACTCTGTTATTTAGTTATTCTACCTTATGAGGGTGAATTCCGCCAATGCATTTCAAAGGGAAAGGAGCGGTTTGCTGCCAGTTGTTTCAGACACTCCATTCCTATTGAAATGCATTAACAGAATCCAGAATGTATAGGGCTGAGCTGAAGTGGTTAAAGTACGTTTTGTAATAATAATCAAAAGTAACAGTAAAGGTTTTCAGTAAAAGTACTGACATTTTTAAATAGCCTACTCCACAGTAAAGTAAAACTAGAAAAGAAAATTTCTAAGAAATTTTAAGTGTGCCTGCAGCTCACTAAGTCTGTGCAACCTTGTGTAGCGGTTGGTGTTAGCATTAGCGTTATTAACATTAGCATTTTTTTGCATAAACGTTAACATTATTGTTCTTCATATGACACCACCCACATGTCTGTACGACAAACGGTTCACGAGAAAACGGGTCACTTCCTGTTTGGTGAGGGGCACTTCCTGTTTGGCGAAATAGGCCCCAATTAAGTTTAAGGACTCTTAATCTTGTCATTTGACGCAACCCGCGTGTCTGTATGACAAACGGTTCACGAGATCAAGGGTCACTTCCTGTTTGGTGAGGGGCACTTCCTGTTTGGCGAAATAGGCCCCAATTAAGGTCATGGACGATTAATGAATTAAAGCTGCAAGCAGCGATGACCGGGCCCTCGCAGCTCTACCCACGTCACAAGGCCAGCAGCCAATCAGAAACCAAACAGGAAGTCAGCCATTTCGACTAATTAGTGGCGTTTTGGCGCATTTTTGGCCGTTATCACGGGTCGCACTTTAACGACAGTTTTGTGAGAAAAAAAAAGTTTTTTGTGAGAAAAAAAAAGTTTTTTGAGAAAAAAACATTTTTTTGAGGAAAAAAAAAAATTTGAGAAAAAAAAATTGAGAAAAAAAAAATTGAGAAAAAAAATGTTTTGAGAAAAAAAAAATTGAGAAAAAAAAAATTTGAGAAAAAAAAAATTTTGAGAAAAAAACATTTTTGAGAAAAAAAAATTTTTGAGAAAAAAAAATTGAGAAAAAAAAATTTGAGAAAAAAAAATTTTTGAGAAAATTTTTTTTTTGAGAAAAAAACATTTTTGAGAAAAAAAAATTTTGAGAAAAAAAAATTTTGAGAAAAAAAAAAATTATGACACCAGCCGCGAGTCTGTACGACAAACGGTTCATGAGTTATAGAGGCACTTCCTGTTACAGAGGGGGCGGGGCTTAATCAATTACAGCTCATCCCTATTGGCCGGAAAAAGACCAAAGTTGTGTGTGCATTTTAAAGTTTAAATCACGTTGCTAGGCAAAAGTATGGCAGAGTTATGTGGCGCCAAAGTTTCTGGTTTTTTTTCGGAGTCCCCCATTCTAAGTCAATGGGGTTTTTGGGCGTCGTTTTTTGCGAATTACATCGCAATCGTATCGCGGATCGGAAAGAAAAGTAATAGCACACCATTCCCGGCCGAGCCGCACGTTTTGATGTGTATATTGCGGGGGTGGCGTAAATCGTGCGGCAGTTATTACGTGCCGAAATTTCCCCCATTCTAAGTGAATGGGGTTTTTTGGCGTCGTTTTTTGCGAATTACGTCGCAATGGTAACGCGGATCGGAAAGAAAAGTAATAGCACACCATTCCCGGCCGAGCCGCACGTTTTGATGTATATATTGCGGCGGTGGCGTAAATTGTGCGGCAGTTATTACGAGCAGAAATTTGCAAGAACATTACTTACTGACTGACTTAAGTATGGCGGATTACAATAAGTGTTCTGCTATTGCATAGCAGGCACACTTAAATACCTTTCTTAAGTACAGCACTTAAATGTACTTATTTACTTAACACCACTGCAACTAGCCTTTACCTGTCTTTTGAACAACATGTACAGAATGTTGTAGCATATGGGGCTCTATGCCTCTTATGCCTTAAAGGGATATTTCACTTTCACTTTAAAAAAAATCAGGCTTTTGGGAACACCCAGGACAGTTTTTGAATTTCTTCATTCAGTATTTAGATATTTGATACTTCTGTCCATACTGTCTCCGACAACCAAACTTTTCGTCGGAAAGGTCCGGTTCAATTACAAAATGATGTCACTCGCATCTTCTGAAAAGCATTACCCTGAATTAGAGCTGTATGTTGGCTAGACGGAACTCTCAGACGAAATGTTTGGTGGCCGGAGACAGTATGGACCAGACTTTAAGTGAATGCATAAGGAGCTGCTACTTAAGACAATCAAAGCTACAGCTCTAAATAGCATGGCCACACCAATGTGAACTTATTATTGACGAGGCAACAATCTGAAGTGTGTTGAGCATTCTAGTTACTTCAGTAAAGTTCAACATTAAGTTACATGTGGAGCACCTTCCCTTTGGAGCCCCCATGTTAGTACAGCCATGAAGCAGATCAGGCTCAGCTCTATTGGCACAACGGTTTGTGCGTTGGTCTGGCGAGTGGATCCCTGGGTTCAATCCCAACTTCCGTGCATCACAACACCTTCATTAGCATAATCCTACAGTATATAGTACTAAATGTATGGTGTGAAGAAGTGTAAAGGTTACATTTAGCAGTGTGCGTGTTTGTCCTCCCTGTTGATTTGTATTGTTGTCCTTTTCTCTTGTTCTCTTCAGACTAAGGAGACCAACCCTGAAGACCCCAAAGACCCCAAGGATCTGGAAGGTACAAAGACAATCATTACAAATATGGAGTGTGTTGTTTAACCTCAATGTGTTTTCATGGCATCAGGCACTAACAAATCAGTCAGCTCCTTATGATATGATATGATATGATATGATATAGTACTTTATTAAGTGTGCCTGCTATGCAATAGCAAAACACTTATTGTAATCCGCCATACTTAAGTCATTAATTAAGTCTTTCGCCACGAATTTCTGCACGTAATAACTGCCGCACAATTTACGCCACCGCCGCAATATATACATCAAAACGTGCGGCTCGGCCGGGAATAGGTTGCTATTACTTTTCTTTCCGATCCGCGTTACCATTGCGACGTAATTCGCAAAAAACGACGCCAAAAAACCCCATTGACTTAGAATGGGGGAAACTTCGGCACGTAATAACTGCCGCACGATTTACGCCACCCCCGCAATATATACATCAAAATGTGCGGCTCGGCCGGGAATGGTGTGCTATTACTTTTCTTTCCGATCCGCTTTACGATTGCGATGTAATCCGCAAAAAACAACGCCCAAAAACTCCATTGACTTTGAATGGGGGACTCCGAAAAAAACCCAGAAACTTTGGCGCCACATAACTCTGCCATACTTTTGCCTAGCAACGTCATTTAAAATGTAAAATGCTCACACAACTTTGGTCTTTTTCCGACCAATAGGGATGAGCTGTAATTGATTAAGCCCCGCCCCCTCTTTAACAGGAAGTGCCCTTCACCAAACAGGAAGTGCCTCTATAACTCATGAACCGTTTGTCGTACAGACTCGCGGCTGGTGTCATACCTTTTCTTTTTTTCTCAATTTTTTTTTCTCAAATTTTTTTTTTCTCAAATTTTTTTTTTCTCAATTTTTTTTCTCAAAATTTTTTTTCTCAAAAATTTTTTTTTTCTCAATTTTTTTTTTCTCCAAATTTTTTTTTCTCAAAAAATTTTTTTCTCAAAAAAATTTTTTTCTCACATTTTTTTTTCTCAAAACATTTTTTTTCTCAAATTTTTTTTCTCAAAATTTTTTTTTCTCAAAATTTTTTTTCTCAAAATTTTTTTTTCTCAAATTTTTTTTTCTCAATTTTTTTTTTCTCAAATTTTTTTTTTCCCAGAAACTTTGGCGCCACATAACTCTGCCATACTTTTGCCTAGCAACGTCATTTAAAATGTAAAATGCTCACACAACTTTGGTCTTTTTCCGACCAATAGGGATAAGCTGTAATTGATTAAGCCCCGCCCCCTCTTTAACAGGAAGTGCCCTTCACCAAACAGGAAGTGCCTCTATAACTCATGAACCGTTTGTCGTACAGACTCGCGGCTGGTGTCATACCTTTTCTTTTTTTCTCAATTTTTTTTTCTCAAATTTTTTTTTTTCTCAAATTTTTTTTTCTCAAATTTTTTTTTTCTCAAATTTTTTTTTTCTCAAAATTTTTTTTCTCAAATTTTTTTTTCTCAAAAATTTTTTTTTCTCAAATTTTTTTTTCTCAATTTTTTTTTTCTCCAAATTTTTTTTTTCTCAAAAAATTTTTTTCTCAAAAAATTTTTTTCCTCACATTTTTTTTTCTCAAAATTTTTTTTTCTCAATTTTTTTTTTCTCAAATTTTTTTTCTCAAAATTTTTTTTTCTCAAATTTTTTTTTCTCACATTTTTTTTTCTCAAAATTTTTTTTTCTCACATTTTTTTTTTCAAAATTTCTTTTTCTCAAAAAAGTTTTTTTCTCAAATTTTTTTTTTCTCACAAAACAATTTTTTCTCAAAAAACTGTCGTTAAAGTGCGACCCGTCATAACGGCCAAAAATGCTCCAAAACGCCACTAATTAGTCGAAATGGCTGACTTCCTGTTTGGTTTCTGATTGGCTGCTGGCCTTGTGACGTGGGTAGAGCTGCGAGGGCCCGGTCATCGCTGCTTGCAGCTTTAATTCATTAATCGTCCATGACCTTAATTGGGGCCTATTTCGCCAAACAGGAAGTGCCCCTCACCAAACAGGAAGTGACCCTTGATCTCGTGAACCGTTTGTCATACAGACACGCGGGTTGCGTCAAATGAAATAACGCTAATGCTAACACCAACCGCTACACAAGGTTGCACAGACTTAGCGAGCTGCAGGCACACTTAAAATTTCTTAGAAATTTTCTCTTCTAGTTGACAGTTTATTGACCGACGGGACCGACGGGACCCGACCAGGGCCCGGCCCGGCCCGCCAAAACGGGCCTGGCCTGGGCTCGTTTCGAAACTCACCAACGGGCCTAGGGCCGGGCCGGGCTCAGAGTCAGAACCATGCTCGGAACATTTCGCGCTGTGAATTTCACACATGACATCTCTGTGTGTGCGCTTAGCTAGAATGGAGTGTGGTGTGTGTGTGAGTGCTGCCTCCCATAGCCTTCTAGGCTAATAGCCTTCTAGGGTATGGGTTCTATCCGTATCTATAGCAACACAGCTCTGATTGGTCGTGACATGAGTACATTAGCCAATGGAGAGCCAATCTGCGAGTCTGCGTACACAGCGAGACTAGAAAATTAGGAGCACTACTGTAGTTACTAGTTTCACCCATTTCACCGTCATTTCTCAAATAAATCGCCCTGTACTGATTCCCCGACCTCCCGTATCATGCGTGCGTGCGTTCGTCTTTACTCTTTAGTACTGCACGATACTCTGTATTTTACGAGATGGCTTGTAACTCATGGGCGGCAAGCCGACAATAATATCAATATCTAATTGCTGTGAAGATATAGATAGATAGATAGATAGATAGATACCTTTATTATCCCAAGGGGGAAATTAACATAACAAACGGTGGGTGGAGGAAGATTTCTTGCGTTGTGACGTGTGTGTAATTACTTGCTGTGCTGTTGTGTGGTATATCAGGGTTTTGGTACCATTTCTGTAGTTTCTGGGGAATAGCTCCTATTTAGACTTCTTGATTAGACTGAATTTCTATAAGGTCCAGGAAGGACTTGAGAGGAAAGATGAAGACAGCGGTGGAGTTGTTCCATAGAGTTCCTTTATTGGCAAAATGTAGATCGGCTCCATATGAGACAATGTTTGCTGGAAGCAAGAGCCACCCAGCCTTCCCAACAGTCCTCCGCCGTTCGCGGGCTTCTCTCTTCTACTAACTAAGATACATTTTGCAGTCCCATTTTATACATCTTACACAAGCATTGGGGGAAAAGCAGAGGAGGGGTCTAAATCTATGGTCTCATCTTCTGACCAGGTCAAAGGTGCAGGCAGTTGTCCCCAATCTAACGAAAGATCTGGCTTGGTGATGGCCTGTAGTTTTCCGCTGCCTGTGGGGACTTCTCCCAAAATAGGTTACCATGTGTCTCATGTCAAGATGTCATGTCAGAACTAAACCTAAGAATTAACTCACTCTTAATGTAATGTCTACTTTAATGTGCAATGCATATACTGTATGTCTCACTTATATAAACCTAAGCCCTTAAAACATGTGTTTGCATCCTACCATTTAAAAGTAAGGCAAACCTTAAATGCTAAAGGTACAGTTTAAGAATTACTGTATGTCAAGAGGACAAGATCAGCATGTAGTCTCTCTTGAATGTCACAGAATCATCACCGATAGGATATGATTAACTCAACTGTGTGTTTAACCACATTTCACCAACTTATCGATTATTTAACTAGTATAAGGTAACCCTGTATTTTAAAATGTCTCCATAGAAAGATAAGACAAGCTTTTAACAGCTGCTCCCCGGGGGTCTGTACTTTGCTGTCCTTATGGCTTCCTTATCTGCTGTCCTCTATTTAGGTCGCCAGGCGATCCTTAAAACAAAGAGCAGGATTTATAACTCATTTGAAACACAAACAAGCCTAATCTGGTCTCGTCTTACCTTGGTAGAGGTTTGGAGGCTGTCTAAACAGCATTTGCTCAAATCCCACACTTCATTACAATAGTTGATATTATGCTGAATTATTATGCGTTATTGTCTGATCAGATATACTTCACATCCCCTCTTCGAAATATAAACAATATATTTCGACACCCAACTGATCAGACATACATGGTAACCACAGGCCTACATACATATTACAGCTTAAAGTTACATTGTTCCAAAAACGATTCCCTCCATCCATCCGTGTTAAACTCCAGGTTAAAATATTAACCCCTAATAATGGTAATCTGATTGTAACACAGTTCCCTGTCGCTATGGGCAGTAACAAACTGTAGAGCAATTAGACTATCATGATTACTTAACTAAACAACCCCAAAAAATATTGAATAAAACAAGATCGTCATCATCATCTTAATAAAAACACATAATAGGATGGTCAAATTGTATAGCAGTTGGCTGTCCCCTCTGGGCAGTGAAACAACTACAACACAATTCAGAACATCAAAGGTAGTTGAACAAAGCTAAATAAAACAAACTCACTGATACAATCAACTATATTGACCTAATGTATTGGAGCTATGGGAGTCCATGACTATACAGGAACCTAATAATCCAATATAGTTTGAATCATCGCCTGTAGTAGGATGCCGTTGAATAATACCTGCATGAATGCAAAATAAGCCAGACATGGTAAAATTCATACACACCGAACTAGAAACAAGTATTCCCTATCCACCTTTTTTTGGGCATGGCCAAAATGTTATCTGCCATGATTGTAGGGGAATTTTCGGAATTGTATCTGTAAAATCATAGACACACACTTCATAAGTTTCTTTTCCTGAGACTAAACGCAACATGAATGTCTTTTCTTAAACTTAAAAAAAGGAAAAACGCGAAAAATGATCTTCTTCTTTGTCTTCATGTACAAAATGCACACCAAAATATACACCTGTGCTTTGGCCATACTGACGGAGTAAAAGATAGAAAGACAGAGTTAGAGATTAGATAGAGCATAGGGATAGAGTGTGAAAGACACACGTGCCACAGGATAGCACTGAAAGGGGGTTATAGTTGTGTCAAAAGTGACACTGGGGGCGGGGCAAGGAACTGTCATCCTTCTTCTTTCAGGGAAAGGGGAATGACACATCTTCTGACAGCGGACGGGGCATAGGGTGCTCCTCTCATCTTCATCTCAGGCGGTTGCCTCCACTGTAGGTGTCTGGGCAATTAAACTGTCAGCACTTGTTCCAGGGGATAATAGTCATCCTCTCCATAATCAACCTCTCTCCAGTTGTTCTTCTGTCGGTAAAATAGACCCATCTGACGGCTCGTTGGCTCCATCTCCTTCTGTTGGGCAGCTAATCTCCAAGGTGGACACTGTTCCTCTTTCCGATTGCACTGTCTCCAGAAGTGCGTTCTCTTGTGACAGATATAACAGGGTGCTTTCAATTTCCCTCGTCGTCTCTGCTGCTGTCGGAATGAGGGACTCGCAGCTACACAATCTCTTGTGAAATGGGTCATCGCTCCACAGGTGTAGCATCCGGCATAATACGATGGGATCTGTTGTAGTCTCTGGAACTGGTTTGATCGATAAGCATCATACTCCGGAACTGGTGCGTACTGCGGCACCACTTGTTCGGTGGGCGGGTAGTTGACAGGCTCAGCGCATGGCAATGGCTGACTTCCTTCTTTTTGTCGTTGTTTCTCCATAATCTCTGCAAGCTGTGCTTTCTGTAGCCTCCTTTTTATGGCTAAAGCCTGCGACTTCTCGTTGGCATCTCTCTTACGGACTAAATTCACCGCGTGTGCCACTTGTTTCGTGTAGGACTTAATGTTCATTGCAGAAAGTTCCCATACAAGCTCAAGCTCAGATGTCATCGCTTCTGGTAGTCCCTGCATGATTTTTGATCTAACCAGGGCTTCATCAATGTCACTCCGGGTAGCATTTCTTCCTGTTAAATCTGCCCACTGTTCGTACACTCTGGAAATGTAGTTATTTGGGTCTTCCTCCTCTCGTAGTGGGTCAATAACTACAGAATCCAAGGTCCTATTCCACGGATAGTGGACACTAAACGCACGCCCCAGCACACCCCTGTGCTCGGCGAAAGGGACTGCGTCATATTCTCCATTCTCGATGTATTGAGGTAGTCCTGCTTCGGTCAAGATGTCAGTCAACACCTGTTCTCCAGTGGGTCCAGTTGCACGTGTAACTAGCCTCTTAAAATCACCCATCGCTAATGGAATATCCAAGACAAGCTTCTCCAACTTGTTAAGCCATCCGCAAGCTCCTTCTTCAAGATTTGGCAAATGACGCTCAAGGTGTAGAACCTCCATGCTTGACAATGGCTTATAGTCCAGAATCTGGTCTCTGAGGAACACTGGTGCTTGTTTCACAGCGTATTGAGACCTCCTTTCATCCTCCTGTCTCGGTTCAGGACTCCTGCTCTGTGGTGCGCTTGCTCTTCTGATGACACGCTTGGTAGTTTGACAGTGGTCGTCATCTGTTCTTCTGCGCTTCCTCGTCTCCTGAGGGTTCATTAGGTTTTGACTCTCCTCAGCCATACTTCTTCGGTGAACACCTGACTTCTTAATCTTCCACAAAATGTCATCAAAAGTCATTGTTAGCTCAGTTTCTGCCGCTGAAAGCTGACTCAATTGCTTAGTCAAGCGGACACACTGTGCTTGGTGTCTCTTCAACTTTTTGCCAATAGCAATCAAAGTCTCAAAAAGGTTTCTCTGCTCCTCGTCGCTGTCACTGTCCATCTGAGACTCCGTAGAATCTTCCTCTGCTGGGCTGGTGTCGTCCGGTAGACAGGAACGTTCTGTGTACTTCCTGCCAACATGGCGGGCACGCCAATGTCCTCTGTCGCATTCACGGTGAGCACTCTCCTCACTGTGGTGTCTGCTGTAATCACTGTGTCGGCTGTCCTTGCTGCGGCGGTCAGCAGCTCCTCTCGCTGTAGTCATCATCACCTTTCTCTTGTGCAGGCTGCGGCCTGTTCTGCTTGGTTCCGGTAGATCTGCTGGTGTCATCGCTGACTCCTTCTCTCCATGACTCGTCCTGGTGCTCAGTCCAAAAGGTACTGCTGCAGCTGCTGCGGTCGTAGCTGGCTGCTTCTCCTCTCCTAATGGAGACTCTTCTCGTGCTGCCAGTGTCAATGTCTCTATACAGGGAGGCGGCCTGCTCTCTGCCCTCTGTGGCTGTGATAAGCATGCCAGAGGCTCAGGTTGAAAAAAATAAGGATGCATAGGTAGAAAAGGTGGTGGCTCTTCACATGCTGACAGATGTGATGTCACATGTTGTTGAGCTGGTTCGCATACTGTAGCAGAGCTAATCAGCCGCTTTGCCTCTTTAAAAAACATTGCCAAGACGGCCAACTCAACACGACGCTTCTCTGTCCGCTTTGCTGTTTTCTGACCTGCTCTATACGTACTGACCAGAATTTGCATTTTCCTAATGCGCTCTATCTCAAATGTTCCCTGGTCGGTCCAAATATCTTGCCAACGTCGTGCCCATTTTTTAGAAAGTTCTAAAACACCATTAAAAACTGTGCTACTTTCCTGTATGACCTCTGCCGGCGTCATAACTTTCTCAGAATCCATCTTAAAAAACTAAATGAGTAAAAAATAAACGAAGACAAAAAAAGTGATGGTGTCTTGTTTACAAAAGTAATAATAGTAGAGAAAGTGAAAGATAGAGAGAGAGATAGTCACACACTCATTCAGATCTCACTCACACACAGATGTCACACACACAGGTCGGGGGTCAGCAGTCACAGTATGTCCCCTGCAGGCACACACACACACACACACTCATTTGCATTGGGGGCCAATGTCTTCAACCACACACACACACACACACACACACACATTTACATACAAGCCCAGTGTAACAGGCTGTCTCTTACTGCTTAACTTCTTACAAGACTTTCACACAAGGAGCCTAATCTTAAAGAGCAAGACCCTAAAATCACTCAGTCTTCCCACTCAATCACTCACTCACA
This sequence comes from Nannobrachium achirus, assembly GCF_963921795.1. NCBI lineage: Eukaryota > Metazoa > Chordata > Actinopteri > Myctophiformes > Myctophidae > Nannobrachium > Nannobrachium achirus. The sequence continues at coordinate 63,470,232 of NC_137814.1, forward strand.
GATGCAACGTCACTCATACACAAACATTGACCATTTGTCCCCAATGTAATTAATCACTACTTTTAATCTGAAAGTTAACCCCTTAAATTTGAAATCCCAATAAAATTATCAAGATAGATATCCTAGTCTACTGTCTGTTACTTTTAGTTACCTACTGAATAATTACTTCTGTTAACGTGTAACCTTTGTCTTCAAAATGTTTATCCCACATTAAAACCCCATTACATGAATTTATGATACTTCCTTTACAATCCCAATAAATCTCAATAAATAAATGATATTGTTACGATCTATACCTATACCCCCCCTCTTCGAGATATCACAAATATATCTCGACAACTTAAATCAATACTCCAAATCAAAACAAGTTACCCCAAAATGCAGCCTACAAACCCCTGACTATACTGTATATGCAGCCTATATGCGCTGCCTTTGTGCCTCCTCACACACTCATATTCACACAAAGAGAATACCCCCTCTACATACCAGACATTCGAACAAACCTCTATCATACACAGTCAGCCTAGTAGCAGACAACGAACACACACACAAGAAGAGGAAAGGAAAAAGGAAAGTTGTTCAATGAAAAAGATTCAAATAATCCAAGCCGAACGGAACCACTGAATTAGGTAAATTCACAGGAAGACAACCAAAATTGTCCTACTGTTAAATTAAGGTTAGCAGCCCTCAGTTGTGCTTAAACAAAATCTGAAACTTAAACATTGAACAAAGAGAATGAATGAAAAAGGAGAATAAAGGAGAAAAATGGAAAATATCCCCCCCAAAAATATGAATAAGCCCTACGCTAACCGGTCCAACACACAAGTGACTAGACAAAACGTAGGTCTAATACCGAGTAACTAGAAGAATTATCACCAGAGTGACTAATAAAACATCTCGACAAAAAATGACCGAGGCCTACTCTACTCTAACACTGACTGTCCTCTGCTCACGCCAACATACTCACAGCCAAAAAGTCCAAAAGGAACAAAACAACTGAACACCATCACTCCATCAAAGTCCTTCTCGCGTCCTCCAGAAAGTTCTCTTGCGTGGAGTCCAAAAACCCCATCAGCACCGGGTTTCGAGGCACCATTTTGTAGTTAACCAGGGTTTTGGTACCATTTCTGTAGTTTCTGGGGAATAGCTCCTATTTAGACTTCTTGATTAGACTGAATTTCTATAAGGTCCAGGAAGGACTTGAGAGGAAAGATGAAGACAGCGGTGGAGTTGTTCCATAGAGTTCCTTTATTGGCAAAATGTAGATCGGCTCCATATGAGACAATGTTTGCTGGAAGCAAGAGCCACCCAGCCTTCCCAACAGTCCTCCGCCGTTCGCGGGCTTCTCTCTTCTACTAACTAAGATACATTTTGCAGTCCCATTTTATACATCTTACACAAGCATTGGGGGAAAAGCAGAGGAGGGGTCTAAATCTATGGTCTCATCTTCTGACCAGGTCAAAGGTGCAGGCAGTTGTCCCCAATCTAACGAAAGATCTGGCTTGGTGATGGCCTGTAGTTTTCCGCTGCCTGTGGGGACTTCTCCCAAAATAGGTTACCATGTGTCTCATGTCAAGATGTCATGTCAGAACTAAACCTAAGAATTAACTCACTCTTAATGTAATGTCTACTTTAATGTGCAATGCATATACTGTATGTCTCACTTATATAAACCTAAGCCCTTAAAACATGTGTTTGCATCCTACCATTTAAAAGTAAGGCAAACCTTAAATGCTAAAGGTACAGTTTAAGAATTACTGTATGTCAAGAGGACAAGATCAGCATGTAGTCTCTCTTGAATGTCACAGAATCATCACCGATAGGATATGATTAACTCAACTGTGTGTTTAACCACATTTCACCAACTTATCGATTATTTAACTAGTATAAGGTAACCCTGTATTTTAAAATGTCTCCATAGAAAGATAAGACAAGCTTTTAACAGCTGCTCCCCGGGGGTCTGTACTTTGCTGTCCTTATGGCTTCCTTATCTGCTGTCCTCTATTTAGGTCGCCAGGCGATCCTTAAAACAAAGAGCAGGATTTATAACTCATTTGAAACACAAACAAGCCTAATCTGGTCTCGTCTTACCTTGGTAGAGGTTTGGAGGCTGTCTAAACAGCATTTGCTCAAATCCCACACTTCATTACAATAGTTGATATTATGCTGAATTATTATGCGTTATTGTCTGATCAGATATACTTCAGTTGTGTTGTGTTGACTTCTTTCTTTTAATCAGACACAAGACGAGCACAGCTATAGAGGGCTGTACATACATCTCTCAGTCTCCGTCCTTTCCGACCCTAGTTTTCTTCGGAAAGTTACGACTTTTTGACGTGCATGCAGCTTTCCTGAGTAATCCTTTTCAGAAGTTGCAAGAGATGTAATTTTGTAGTTGAAAATGGAAATGAAAATTTCAATGGTCTGTGACAGTATGGACTCCCCTTGAGAGTATAGCTGCAGCGCGAAGCAGTGAAAGGGCTCTAGCCCAGCCCTACCCTCCCCTGACCCCTCTTTGTATTTACCTACTGTATGATGTTTTTATTTTTTAATTTTTTTAATTGTTTCCCCCTTTTTTTCCTGACTATATCTACTGCATAGTACTTTGTTCTATCCGTCTGCCATTCAATGTTATATGAGATAATTAAATGGTTTCCTATTGAAATAAGCTTAGTCTTTTCTAGGATCTCCTTTTAGTAGACCTTGTACCAGTGAACTGTACCGTCATGAAACTGTACTTTTTCCTATGCAAACTTCTTCTAATAAAGTCTTCAATCAATCAATCAATCAATCAATCAACCAACCAACCAACCAACCAACCAACCAACCAACCAACCAACCAACCAACCAACCAATCAATCAATCAATCAATCAATCAATCAATCAATCATTCAATCAATAAATGGGTGGTGGTGTGACGTGTGAGGGTAGCGTAGGTGACAGAGCATTTCTAAACTTTTTCAGGCCATAACCCCCTAAAATAACCATATTTGAACTGGGGACCCCCTAAAAATAACCATATTTGAATTGGGGACCCCCCCCCCACCCTGACAAGCACTTGTAATTCATAACCAAACCCAAAGAGCTGAAGGATCTAACGAGGGTATAAGGAAGGTATAACGACAATTATTACAAATAAATATAACCTTTGATTTAAAGACTGTGGTGTAACGTCACACTGATATAATACAATGTTTTATAATACAATGTTTTAATGTAACATCACACTGATATAATACAATGTTTTATAATACAATGTTTTAATTGACCAGCAGTCGTTTTAGTTCGTTTCATGTCACGGGGGACTGCAAAGAAGTGGCCGACATGTTCAGTCCACAGATATGGCCAGAGGGTGTTTGTGTGCGGCGTTACTACGAGCCCCGTGCTCACAGAGCCTCTCCTAGCAATGTACTAGTGGGGAGTGAGGAGCTGACAGCTGATGCACGCAAAGAATAAAGCCGCCTAATATATAATGCTGGTGACATCATATAACTGTCGAGGACTGCGCCTAGGTAACAGCATGGGGGACAGAGCCCGACGTAGCGAGGTGGATAACCTGTTAAAAACATGTGATGTCTTATGTCTGCAGGAGACATTCCTCTCCAGACAGGATCTGGGGGGGTTAAACTCTGTGCACGAAAACTTTCACGGCACGGGGGAGTCTACAACTGATCTCTCTCATGGCATTGTGAGAGGGAGAATTCCAGGGGGTGTGGCCATCCTGTGGCACAAAAAGCTTGACTCCGTAATCAGTGTTATCCGTCTTGAAGTAGACTGGTGTATTGGTGTACAGATAAAAATGAATAGCAGGGAGTTTATTATTCTGAACATGTATACGCTGTATGAGTCTAGACAAAATGATGATGAATATGTTAATAGACTTGCATTTATTAGCTCCTTTATTTCTGATCACCAGTGTGCATGCATTTATGTTATGGGGGACATGAATTCTGACATTTCTGATAAGGATTCCTACTTTGCAAAGCATTTGGTTAGGTTTTGTAATGATAATACTCTTGTGTTATCCAGTCAAGAGCTTCTGCCTGATGTCAGCTATACATATTATAGTGAAGCTCACAGTACAACTAGCTGGCTGGATCATGTTATATGTACTGCAGATGTGCATGCTGCGCTTGGGTCTATGCATATACTGTATGAAGCTACCACTACTGATCATTTTCCCGTGGAGATGACTATTGATACTGTCAAGATACCAGAGGTGGCTAAAGATAATGGTGGGGAGGGTGTGGCCAAGATAGACTGGGCAAAGCTCTCCACTGAGGATGTCTTATTGTACAGTGAAAGAACAGACGCTCTTTTAAGTCAAGTTCACTTGCCTATGGATGCCTTTGCTTGTGGTGTCAATTGTATTGATGCCAACCACCGTAATGACCTTTGTGTTATGTATAGTGGTATAGTGGATGCTCTCGCTGTGGCCAGCAAACCTCTGTTCACTCATGCTAGAGGGCCAAATAAAATCAAGCCTGGTTAGAACAAATATGTAGCGGGCCACCATGAAGTAGCCAAGGCTGCCCATAGGGCCTGGGTTATGGCTGGGAAACCGAGGCAAGGGCCTGATCTAGAGTACAAAAAAGTAACAAATGCTAGATATAAACATGCTGTGCGGGCTGTGGGAAAGAATGAGCAAACCCTGAGAGCAGATTCCTTGGCTGGGAAACTGCTAGGTAATAATGCCAATGGATTTTGGAAAGAGGTCAAAAATATCAACAGGTCTAAAGCAGTACTGCCATGTAATATTGATGGTGTGTCTGGTGCTGAAAATATAACTGAATTATGGGGAAAGCATTATGATGCTCTATTCAACTGTGTTAAAAGTGAACCCTTTTGTATTGGCAATATAGAGGAGGAAGGTGTACTCTTCAGACCTAACGAGAACTATCAAGCCATAAGGCAACTAGCTGATAACAAAGCCAGTGGAATGGATAATATTACAGCAGGGCACCTTAAGTTAGCCAGCCCTAGAGTCGCAACGCTGCTGTCCATCTGCCTTACAGGACTGATGTTGCATGGTATCTTGCCAGACTCCATGATCACAGTTACCCTAGTGCCTGTAATTAAGGACAAGGCTGGTAAGGTAGGGAGTAGGGATAATTATAGACCCATCGCCTTAGCCAGCATACTGTCCAAACTACTTGAAAGGGTTTTACTTGATAGGATATGTGTTTTTATCCGCACCACAGACAATCAATTTGGCTTTAAGGCTAAACATAGTACAGACTTATGTATATATGCCTTAAAAGAAGCAGTAGAAACGTATAGAAGACATGGCTCTACGATGCTGGTAGGTCTTATTGATGCTTCCCAGGCGTTCGACAGAATAAATCACCACAAGCTCTTCGTCAAACTTAAGCAGAGGGGTGTGCCAGGATGCATCATATGCATCCTGGCTTACTGGTATGCTAACCAGAATATGAGGGTTAAATGGGGGAACAGTTTCTCCTCGCCCTTCAGTGTAGGTAATGGGGTCCGGCAGGGGGGGCTTTTGTCCCCAGCCCTCTTCAATCTTTATATGGACGACCTGTCTAAGCAGCTGGGAGGGTGTATGACTGGCTGCGTGATAGGAAACACTTTGATTAACCATTTTATGTACGCAGATGATTTGGCCATCGTTTCTCCTAGTAGTGCAGGGTTTCAGCAGCTACTGAACATATGCTCTGAATATGGGGTTAAGTTTGATGTCAAATACAATGCAAAAAAGAGTGTGGTTATGATATGCAGGACCAAGGAGGACCTGAAGCTCAATTTTCCTTTTCCTGTATTTTATTTGTCTGGTCATACCCTTGCTGTGTGTAACAGTTGTAAATATTTGGGGCACATTATGAATGATAAGATGGAAGATGATTTGGACATGTACAGAGAGAGACGTATGTTGTATGTGCAGGCTAACATGTTAGTCAGGAAATGTTTCTACTGCTCAGATGAGGTAAAGGTGAATTTGTTCAGAGCTTACTGTACTCCTTTATATACAGCTCCTTTATGGGTGAACTATAAAACAGAGAGTATGCGCAAGCTTAAGGTTGCATATAATGATGCACTCAGGATCCTCCTGAAGAGGCCTAGGGGTGGTAGTGCTAGTCAGCTGTTTTGTGACTCAGGTCTCACCACCTTTCAGGCTCTCCTGAGAAACCTTATGTTTAGCTTTAAAAGTAGACTTGATGGGTCTCATAATGAGGTGATTAACATGTTGATCAATCCGAAGTATAGCTCTGTAAGATATAGCTCTCATATGTGGAAACATTGGTATGAGTGCCTTTTATAGATGTTTTTATTTGTTCTTTTTTAGATCTTTATTGTCTTAACGAATGTATATTGGTTTTTAACTGTTTGTTTGTCTACCTTTGGCTTCGGCTGTAATAAAGTTTTGATGAATGTAACATCACACTGATATAATACAATGTTTTAACGTAACATTATACTGTTATAATACAATGTTTTAATGTAACATTACACTGATATAATACAATGTTTGAATGTAACATTACACTGTTATAATACAATGTTTTAATGTAACATTACACTGTTATAATACAATGTTTTAACGTAACATTATACTGTTATAATACAATGTTTTAATGTAACATTACACTGATATAATACAATGTTTTAATGTAACATTACACTGATATAATACAATGTTTTAATGTAACATTACACTGATATAATACAATGTTTTAATGTAACATTACACTGATATAATACAATGTTTTAATGTAACATTACACTGTTATAATACAATGTTTTAATGTAACATTACACTGATATAATACAATGTTTTAATGTAACATTACACTGATATAATACAATGTTTTAATGTAACATTACACTGATATAATACAATGTTTTAATGTAACATTACACTGATATAATACAATGTTTTAATGTAACATTACACTGTTATAATACAATGTTTTAATGTAACATCTAGGCCTGTCCTCTAAAAATCGACGAATCGACGCGTCGTTTTAAGCCCCCGGAATCGACGCCAATTGTTTGAGTCGAGCCGTCAAAAATATATAATTTTTTTATCACACCAGTTACTGTGGTGCGGTATGAGAGCGCTGGACTGTGACTGTCATGTAATTCTTATTGAGCCCACACTTCCTACTACTTGTAAACTAGACTTAAAAATAAAATCAGTTCACGTGACTTGAAAGTTGTCTTGATCATATAACAGGGAGCTCTTATTTTGAAGTTAACCGCTTGGAAAGGAAATGCGTCGACAAGTTGTTATTCTACTTGAGAGCTGGCCAAAGAAGCAGCAGAGCCAGTGCGATGCGCTTTCACTTTCACTGCCGTGGGTGTGTGGTGGTTGGACTCAGGCTGAGGAATAGCGACGAGGGAACTGTTTTCTTTTTATTATCTCGCACCAGATCGGCAACATAGCTCTTTTGATACAGCAGCGGTGCTCTGAGAAAATACAACTCGTGGAAATAATACACAACATGCTGTCAAAGAGATGCATTATTCTCTCCTCCGTTGTTCTACTCTGCTCCACAATTCACAATTACGCACGGCTGGGCGCAATCTTATCGTCATTAATGTCCAGTGTCCACCGCTATCATGTCTCAATATGCACAGTTGTTCATGGATCTAATTCACTTTAAAGGCTTAAAACATATTGCTGTTTTATTGTATTACGTTGACGTGGTTTAAAAGCTTAAGGCACCACTTTTTTTTTCTTTCTTTTTTTTTTTTTTTTACATAAACGATTCGTCGACGCGCCGGATTAACCCCCGCGACTCGAATCGACTTGATAAATCCTGCGTCGAGGACAGCCCTAGTAACATCACACTGATATAATACAATGTTTTAATGTAACATTACACTGTTATAATACAATGTTTTAATGTAACATTACACTGATATAATACAATGTTTTAATGTAACATTACACTGATATAATACAATGTTTTAATGTAACATTACACTGTTATAATACAATGTTTTAATGTAACATCACACTGATATAATACAATGTTTTAATGTAACATTACACTGTTATAATACAATGTTTTAATGTAACATCACACTGATATAATACAAAGTTATAATACAAGGTGATAACAATATCTATTACTGCTTTAGCGTTGTGCTTATAGCTTCATGCTTTTATATCTGAACAGGGCTGTAATCCCAAGTAAACAGCATAATATGAGAGAAATGTATTATAGTGGCAGTCTATACCTAAAATCTATACAGCAAATTCCAAATGATACTTTAGACAGAGTATCTGCCCAATATTGATATATTAGTCAGGTCCCTTATGCTTTGATTTATACTTTTTGTGAAGATTTGCAAAACTATACATTTTTGGAAAGGTCATTGTCTAAGGAATCAGAAAATCGAGTTCGAATTTCGAACCTAAATCAAATTGATTTTCTTATTCCTTAGACAATATCCTTTCCAAAATTGTATAGTTTTGCAAATCTTCAAAAACAATCCAACAAAATTACATAGTGAAACTAATATTGCAACAACCACACCAGGCCGTTTTGAACCCAGTCATGCATCTAAGGGTTAATTATTTGAGCTTTATAACTACCACCATTGGATTCCCTGACCCTGAGAATGTAGGTTTAGCAGTTAAAATCAATGTCCCAGCTTATTTAGAGGCAAAGATATTACAAAATGTAATTTTATGGTGGCCATTTTGAACATTCAATATGGCCGCCATAAACACATCTGGGCAAATGGAAACATTGATTTTCTGATTCCGTAGACAATAACCTTTCCAAAAATGTATAGTTTTGCAAATCTTCAAAAAAATCTAACAAAATTACATAAGGGACCTGACTATATTTAATGTATGTAATAGATGTAAAATATAGATGGTATGGTGTTTTTGGAGCGGTGAACACCGTCTCCCTCTTAACGACTTTGTGAGTCTTCGACCGTGTCGCTCGAAAATGAGCTGCACATGAGCGACAGGCAGCGATGTTGGGTGGTCTGCGTCCTGCGTCAGCGACACATTCACGTCATCGTCGTGGGGTCCCGAGACGCACAAGCGATGTTGTTGCCAAATTGCCGTCAGAGTCCATGTTCAAAATGATTTGCACCACGGTAAAAAAAAACATTTAACTCGATGCGTGCCAAGGCCACTTGGGGGCGCCAAAGTCTGTAGCGTGGCCAGGGTCACTCTCATAGACGAGCGCTGTAACATACGGGGACCCACGTAGCAGTGACGCGCGTGTACACGTTCGTGCGTGTCATGAAAAAGACCTGGATGAAAATGGCTACAAGATAGCTATAGGCTATCACTCATTTAGAAGCCCGATTTTCGGCGATTTAGCCGTAAATAAAACTTTTCCACTTCCATAAGAACACAGTTCAGAGAAAATGAGCTTCAAAGATGTGAGAATGTATTGGATTCGGCGGCGCGATTCGGCGGCGAGACGCTCTCGCGGGCCGATGTAAACAGATCACGGCCGGTGGCCTGGATGAAAATTTAGCCTCAGGCTTCGATGAGGCGCGGAGGTGCTGAAAGTCGAGGGGACAAATATTTACTATTCTGTCCATAACGTGACATAAGTCGGTAACGAGTAGGGCTGTCTTCGACTCGTTTATGTGTAAAAAAAAGTTGTGCTTTAATGACTGGAGAGGAGGCGCGACCGCGACGCATTGATAGAGTACCGGTACAACAGCTGTTGTAAACCACTATGATTGGTGGATTCTCTGCTTTGAAAACTGCCTGGTTGTAATGATTGTATGCCTCTCCAAGGCTAAAGGAACAGGACTAAAGCGCTAGCATGCTAACGATTTAGCCCTGTTCCTTCAGGAGGAAAAACAACACCAAAGTAGGCTAAAGGTAACAATAATGTAACATCACTGAGTCGATGCAGAGCGGCACACGGCTGCATCACAATGCAAGCAAATTGTCATAATCTAAAACTTTTTAAGAAGTCCTCTACTCCACCGCAGTCCTCTGCCTTAGACCACCACCACAGAGCCACACTCAGCGAGTCAGCGGCAGTGAGTGAAAGTGAAAGCGCATCGCGCTGCTTGGTCAGCTTTAACAAGTAGAATAACAACAAGTCGACGCATTTCCTCTCAAACTTCAAAATAAGAGCACCTTGTTATATGATCAAGGCAACTTTCAAGTCACGTGAACTGGTTTTATTTTTAAGTCTAGTTGCAAGCAGTAGGAAGTATGGACTAAATAGGAAGAACATGACAGTCCAGCGCTCTCATACCGCACCGGTGTGATAAAAAATTATATATTTTTGACGGCTCGACTCAAACAATTGGCGTCGATTCCGGGGGCTTAAAACGAGGCGTCGATTCGTCGAATTTTTTAAGACACCCCTAGTAACGAGTCGGCTCATGCGACCGCCGCAACGCTCGACACGGCAACTTGCTCGCTGCCGCTCGCTCTGCGGTGTCTCACGTGGCTCATGGTCGCCATTTACTTAAATAATATAATATAATATTATAATAAATTATAATATTATGAAACATACAGAAACAACATTAGCCCTGTTTCATATCTTGCCTATTTAATTAAAAATAGCCGATCTACAAGCTGTGATGTGATGTGTTGTGAACTTGTTGTGAGCTATGAAATGAAAGTGCCATTATCCGATTAATCGTTTAAATAATCGTCTGATTAATCGATTATGAAAATAATCGTTAGTTGCAGCCCTAATGCACTGCGCACGCACGCACGCACGCACGCACGCACGCACGCACGCACGCACGCACACACACACACACACACACACACACACACACACACACACACACACACACACACACACACACACACACACACACACACACACACACACACACACACACACACACACACACACACAGGGAATAGCTGCTCAAATTCACAGCTCTACTTTGAACCGATGGTTTGATTTTTCATTTCAGAAAGTGGTGTTTTCTCAAGACACACCTCCAAACAGCTGGTATGTACTTTACTTTGTCTAGCTGTGCATTCATCATTCCTAATTTAACCAAACTCAATGGACACCCTTTTCTGCCTCTATAACATTGAATTCAACTCATAAACCTGTCTGCAACGACTAGAAATACTACAAGGCAGTTGTATGCCTCTGCCAACCTGTTGTGTTTACATCTGTCTGCTCTTTAGACCCAGCATTTCAGAGCACATTAGTTTTAGCTTAATTCCTTTATTATTCAACTATAGTGGCGGAAAAAGTACTCAATGTTTTACTTGAGTAAAGTATCAATACTGCAATGTAGAAATACTCTGTTATTCTGCTACTGTATTCTACCAATGAGGGAGGATTCTGACTGCATTCCAATAGGAATGGAACTTTATTCATTTGGCAGCAAACCTCTCCATTCTCATTCAAATGCATTGGCAGCATCCACCCTCATAGGTAGAATACAAGTGTATTAAATGAGTCATCCAGACCAAAACACATATAGGGTTAAATCTGCCTTTTATCATACCCCTTCATACCTGCTTTAGTCCATTTTTTTCATAGCTGCCCCTGTTGCTAGATTTCAGCTGCTCCTGTTGCTAAATTTCGCAGGCTCTCTCATAACTAACACAGTGGATTGTCCTTAGGCTAGTGCGGTTATTTCTTTAGCTTCAAAGTTAGTATTTTTTTATTGGATTGTGTTTACACAACATCCTGAGACCAACCACACCGCTGTTTTGACCTCACAGGCACCCTTACTTGTCAAACAGACCCCTCCCTCCCCTCCCTTTCTAGGCTCTCCTCTCCCTGCTCTGGTGCAGAGCAGAAGCCGTTTGACAAGTAAGGGTGCCTGTGAGGTCAAAACAGCGGTTTGGTTGGTCTCAGGACGTTGTGTAAGCACAGTCCAATAAAAAAATACTAACTTTGAAGCTAAAGAAATAACCGCACTAGCCTAAGGACACTCCACTATGTTAGTTATGCGAAATCTAGCAACGGGGCAGCTATGAAAAAAAATGGAAGGAAGGGGTATAATAAAAGGCAGATTTAACCCTATGTGTTTTGGTCTGGATGACTCCTTTAACCAAGTAAAAGTACAATAAACCTGTGATGTCTCTGTGTTGACAGTGATTCAACATTCAGCTAATGTTTCAATTCTACTTAACCAGGAAATGTCCTGCTCCTGGAAGGAGTACAAGTCAGACACAGGGGAGACGTTCTACGTCAACTCCCAGACCAAGGAGACCACATGGACCAAACCCAAAGAGCTGAAGGATCTGGGAGGTACAGAGACAATGATTACAATTATTGACCGTAACAGGGGGGCCCGGGGGCTCCCCTGAAAGCGGTATGGTAAATACATTTCGGACAGGAGGTCCCCGAAAACAGAAAAACGGTTAGAGCCTTAACCCTCACGATGTACACTTTCTATGTCACAAACAAGACCGTTAAGGTCCTCAAAAGATTCTTACGAGACGACCTGTCCTACTCTGTCCAGAGAAACGTACTGATGCTCACCACTAAAGACGATGTGAATTGTGAGCTTTTATCAGTAATGTAACAGCCGTGTGGAATTCAGATACTCACAGATGGGTATTGCTTCTTCTGCTAAAGAAGACCAAGTCGATTTATCCTTATAGCACTATAAAATTCAGAAAATTAGGCTTTTTGGAAGTTTAAAAGCTTCCTTTTATTCGCTCAGCGGTATTACACATGTGTATTTAACAATACAAATGCAAATACAAAAGAATAGAAAAGAAATCAATCAGGATTTACCAATGCCTTAAATTAGGCTTGTTCTAAAATAATTCAGAATTTAGATTTAAAAGCAAGAGGTTCCATTAGATTTAGATAATTCCAAAAATGTATAATATTTAACACCAAATAGGTTTAATCTCAAAATAGAGAAATGTACCTCTTTTAATGTAAGTCAATTTTACCTTCCTCCATGTTTAACCAACTGCTTGAGATCTGACCAAGGTGCAAGAGAAGAATCCCCCAAAAAGAGCGCAAAGGGGCAGAGGACCCCGGCAGGGCATAAGCCCTCCGTGTCCTCCAAAAATCCCCCAAAAAGCCTAAAAGATGCTCTCGTGTGAGCCCTTATATATGGTGGTCCGATCTCAGGGAAGTTCCCCAGACATATGTATGTGTGCGTGTGTGCACGTAGGTGTGCACACTCACAGGAACTTAATTTGCATCTTTTTCAGACATAGACATATCTGAGGTATGCAGAATGCGCTGATCGGTGATGGAAATAGACATGCATGTCTCAAAAATACAGGCTGTATGTCACGTACACAGTGTATGTACTTCAAACACAGGAAATGCTTAACCACAAAGAGGCTTCAAAGACTTGCAAACTTTCCAGTGCACCTGCAGTCATTTCAACCAGTCAATATTGTTCCTTCTTTAACCAGGCCAAGTGATCATATAATACGCATGTGAGTTGTTCAACATAAATTACGTTCTTTTACATTTCACTATGTCCAACACAATGTAACCTTTCATTTAAAGATGGGGTGCCATGATTTCCCCCCCTTCTAAAACACGATTATCTTCTATAATGATTATACTAGGAGGAAGATTCTTTCCAAAAATGTGTACAGAAAGAGTTAAAATGATGTTTTTATGTGGCCACACCCACCAGTTCATTAAGTATGCCTGGTCGTCATGGTGGGTGGTGACCCAGCTGAAGTTAGCCACACCCACATGTGTTGGGTGAATGGTAATTAGGGGAGGGGATGATTATATGATGTAATTGTATCTGTGTTTTTGGACCGGCACTTTTGACCCACAAGGTGGCAGCCTCCAGGGAAAAAAAAACAAATACAAAAGGAATACATAATTTCTCATAACGACCCGAACCACACCAGGGGGACTAATGAAGTACTGTCAACCTCCTAGACACATGAAAACCAGAAAAAGTACAAAACCGCCTCTTTAAAGACTGTGGTGTATCATTAGTAGTTTAGTACCAGTGATGCAATGGTCCGGTCACGCGGGCAGTCGCCGCCCCATATCTTTTCTTTTTGGACCAGTGTCACACCTCTCACGTGCGCGGACATACATTGATGCCAAACAACCCACAAGTTCACACCTCAACAACCCCCAAGTTCACACCTCAACAACCCCCAAGTTCACACCTCAACAACCCCCAAGTTCACACCTCATCAACCCACAAGTTCACACCTCAACAACCCACAAGTTCACACCTCAACAACCCACAAGTTCACACCTCAACAACCTCAACAACCCCCAAGTTCACACCTCAACACCCCCCAAGTTCACACCTCCACAACCCCCAAGTTCACAGTATTTTAACAAAGCTTTAGTGTCACAACAGGGTGTTTTAACAAAGAAACAAGCCTGTATATCAATAGACCTGTATAGTAGGTGTTAAGCGACGTGTGCGTGACATCATGACAATTGCGTAGCGCCAAACATTGAATCAGCAATGGAACACTGGTTAAAGAGGTGGTGCCATAGTTTTGTACTTTTTCTGTTGTTCATGTGTCTAGGAGGTTGAAAGTACTTCATTAGACCCCGTGGTGTGGTTTTTATGAGCAATTATTTATTCACTTGGTATTTGTTTGTTTTCTCTTGGAGGCTGCCACCTCTGGTCAAAAGTGTCAGTTAAAAAACACAGATAAGATGACATCACAGAATCAACTCCTCCCCGAATTGCCATTCACCCAACACTGTGGGGTGTGGCTAACTCAGCTAGGTCACCACCCACCATGACATCCATGCATACTTAATGAACTGGGGGTGTGACCACATAAAAACCCAATTTTAACTCTTTCTGTATACTTTTTTTGGAAAAAATCTTCCTCCTACACTGGGTGAAAAGAGAGATTATCTGACATATACTGGTAGAGTATATGACAGTTTATTTACAGATATACTGGGCATATACCGACATTATTGGGTATATACCTTTTTAGGGATATTCTGGCATATTCCTCTGTATTCAGTGATAATCAGTGATATACTGCCCCCAGCTAGACAAAGGCACACCAGGGGGTCTGGTTCATTCCTTTGACCTACAAATTGACTATTTGTTTAAAGAAAGGGGAGGAGGGCAAACAGCCCCCCTCCCAAAAAGACAAATTTTAGTTTGCCTTGTATAAAGGGCTTAATTTGCCTTAACTCACATTTTCAAGTAATTACAATGTTGTAAAAAGTAGAAACTTGCAATCTCATGTACTATAATGACATTCAATGATGACTAATTAGAAACAGTTGTATGATACAATACGTCTTTATTTTTGAACATCATAAGAGATACAGTATAGTATTGTACACTATTGTATAGTACAGGAATGGCATGCAAATTGACTGGAACCTCATTTGGTCTAAGTCAGGGGTCTTCAACGTTCTTCGCGCCTATAAATGCCTTCGAAGCGTCCCTGTTGCGTTATTTAACCACTTGAACCGTCAATACTTAATAAATTTGACCTTATACTCTGTACTTAGTTTGTTCTTTTTCTCCTCTACAACACACCTCTTTGCTGAAAATAGCCGATCTACAAGCTCACAATGTGTTGCATCATGACGCATTGTGAGCTTGTAGATCGGCTATTTATTTCAAAGTCTACTGTACATAAAACAGAAGCTGTTTCTGATCTGGGTTCAGACAACACCATGACCAACACCAAGTACAGTAGCTCAGACCAGGCAGTTCCTTTATTCTGTCTTAACCAATCACGTTCCTTATCAGTGTGAAAATGTGACCAATCAGGTTTCTTGCTTCAACCTTTTGAATTCAAACTGTCTTGCAGTCTGGCTCTCGGGCAGACAGTAGTAGCCTAACTGCTTGCTGAAGAAGACAGAGAGGAGAAGTGTTACCTAAATTAATGGATAATTTTCAAACTGTTTGGTAAGTTGCAACAAATATAATTCTATGTAAGTAGTCTATTATATGTTAGAGACAGGTAATAGTAGAGACATGTAACCATTTCTCAAAGCATAGCAGCTAACTAAAAAAGGGGTTTGTTTTGTTTAAGGGGGACAAACATTGTTGATTAGATTAGATTAAATTAGGTTGTATTGCTTGTTGTTCTCAACATCATATTGTCTGTATTTATCTAGTGACCATTTCTTTCAAACCGTGGACTGGCCTTTTTAACAACTTTTATGGGTTTTAACCACTTAAACATTGCATTGCATGTGGGTCAATTTTTTATTGTGTCTCTGCAAGAAGAAAGTTAAGAACTTATTGGTGAATGAGGCCCATTGAGAGTAAGTTAAAAGGAACTGTTTGTTATTGTGTTCCTGTAATAATTCTAATTTAACAAATTGTTTAACTCACTTAAGCTCTTTTAGACAGTTAGCAGATAGTGACCGTCCCCTTTGTCACTGTAAATGTAAATGGCCACTGCTGGGGGTGGGGTGACTTTACTGGGCCAGTCAACTAACATTGTTCTCATTAACAGTGTCTGTCTGTTCTCCATATGACCTGTATGTGTCCACCAAATGCGAGGAGGCCTTTATGCTTAACTAACTTTGTGAATCATTCTCTTTGTTAAAGGAATCTGTAAGACGTTTGCACAACTCGGAAAACAACAAACACAAACTATCCCCACAAGAAAGGTAACAATTTGTTCTATGTTGTTCTTTGCTGTATCACATATTGTAGTAAAAAGACACATTAGCTAGGTACATAGGATATTTGAATTGGGTGATAACACCTTTGAACTTTAAATAGATTGTGTTTGTAGATAAACAACGAAATAAATCCTAATTGCATTTTCCTTGTATTTTAAGCTGCCTGAAGGACCCATTTTGAGTCTTTGAAAAGGAGCCATCGACTGGACCAGCCAGAAAATGCTCTCCGCAAAAAGAAATTGACTATGTCAATGAATCACCGACAGAGAAAGACCAGGGTAAGTTTGGAACTGTTTGTTTTTTGCTGTTGTTATTATGTTTTACATGTTGTATCAATGTAATAATGGTAATTAAATACATACAATTAATTGCTATTCTATGTTTTACAGTTGCTGACCACCAGGATTGCATATCTGGAGACAGATGAAGAAAGAGCTGTGTGGTCGCATGCATGCTGGGAGCTGATGTCAGACGAGGAGGATGCTGAAGTTGACTGGCGCGCGGTGTGGATCGTCTCACCTCCTCCGGAAAGAGATGCTCAACTCTCCGCTCTCTGCAACGTGCTCCAGGAGAGGAAAAAGAGTGACCCGCGATGGCTTCATCAACACCACCGCATGCACCGAGACGCACTGGGAGAGCACCGCCCATTCATGGCTCTCTTAAACAGTACCATGACTTAAATGGTTATGTTGTCCAGTTTGGACGGAGAGGAAATGGGGAGCGATATCAGCCAGCGATACACTGCACAGAACTGCTCATTTTTGTAATTATTGTCCCCTTTGTGGGAGCAGAACTGTTGTCAGTTCCCTTTTCTTTTTTTTTTTACAATTTGTTGTTTCTTCTACAAATGTTTTCTGAATGCTGCATACTGTGAAGTTGAATATTAATCTGTTGCACATAGAACACACTGTGAAGATGTTTACAAAAGTTAAGTACAGTAGCCTACAGTACAGTAGCAACTACTGGAAAAAATATGCTGTTGGCGTATAGAATATGTCAAACTGTTTGCACATATACATCTGAGGATGCTCTTTTCTTTTCCTGTTGCTCTTTTGCCTGCACTCCTTTATTTTTTACGTCTTACTACTATTTACTATTTACACCTTTTTAGATTATTATTATTTTTAGATGTGGTTTGCTGTTATTATTTTGTTTTTTGATATACATGCGTTTTCATGTCAAGGATCCCCACAATTGTAATTGAAAACTGACACCATGTATGCACCATTTAAATATTTTGTAACGTTATGCTTTTCTGTTGTGTTTCTCTCAATAAAAACAATTTACCTGACTGATGCCTATTCGTTCATAAATTAATTCTATGTGACACAGTGCAACACATTTTGAGCTTGTAGATCTGCTATTTTGCTATTTATTTTTAATTGGAATACTGAATAATGATTAACTAGAATATCACTTTGAGCTTGTAGATCTGCTATTTTGCTATTTTTTTTTTTAAATTGGAATACTGAATAATGATTAACTAGAATATAAATATACAATAATATACAATATATATAATATATAATGGACCCAATGTGGAAGGGGGGTCCACGAATACCCCCCCCCCCCCCCATTAACCCCCCCCCCAATGTGGAAGGGGGGTCCACGAATACCCCCCCAATAAACCCCCCCCCCCCCCCCCCCAGTGTGGAGAGGTCACAGATCACAGCCAATCACAGCTGGCTCAGTGCACATGCTCAGTGAAAATGCAGGTACAGGGAGGGGGAAAAAATCCCTCCCACCAGTGAGAAATCCTGGGACTAGAGAGGTGTGATTTCTGACAGCAGCCACAGCAGGGGTTCACGCATACTTAAGTAGTGGTACAAAACGGCTATATACCGAACTGAATACTCCTGAATATCTGGCTGATTACCTCTGATTATGCCGGTTTATTTACTGAATATACTGTCATAGAATGTAGTATACTGGCCCGATAATCTATCTTTTCACCCAGTGCTAGTATAATCATAATACCTGATAATCATGTTTTAGAGGGGGGAATTATCATGGCACCACCTCTTTAACTGGTTAGTACTGGTTAGTACTGGTTAGTACTGGTTAGTACTAGGATAACACTTTGTTCTTGCTGCACTGAGGTTTATTAGCCTTCCACCTCCAGGACTCATCATTGAACTCCTTAGTGGTTTGGTCCAGCTTACAACACTGCTATTCTCTCATTTACAAAGACATGGTCTGAAATCCATAACCTTACATTTGTTCTAGATTCAGAGATGTCTACAGAGATGTTGTCATTATGTTAATGATTTATTGTGTTTATTTGTCTACAGAGATGTTGTCATTATGTTAATGATTTATTGTGTTTATTTGTCTACAGAGATGTTGTCATTATGTTAATGATGTATTGTGTTTATTTGTCTACAGAGATGTTGTCATTATGTTAATGATTTATTGTGTTTATTTGTCTACAGAGCCTCCAGTTCCTGAAGGATGCACAGACAGAGAAGTCTTCTTAAGACGTGAGTGTGTGTGTGTGTGTGTGTGTGTGTGTGTGTGTGTGTGTGTGTGTGTGTGTGTGTGTGTGTGTCCATATTGTTTTACTTAATTTTCATACATTAAATTAATTCTAAATAAATAATGTAAATAATGTTCTACTTCAGGGACCCCTAGGGGGTCCTCAGAGTTACTACAGGGGGTCCCCTGTTCTACTGTCCTTAGCTCTTAGGTCAGCCTTGACAGGGAGTTCAACAGTGGAATCCCATGCAAAAGAAATACAGAAACATTAATCATAATGGAGAATGAGCCAACATACTGTACAGTACAACTCAGACAACATTTCTCAGCTAAGCACAGAGCACACATCAAAGGGGTCACCATGACAACACACACTTGCTTTTCAATTAAGCCCTCACTGGGCAGAGGGTGGTTGATTAGGCCAGGTGTGTACATTTACCAAACACACTTTTTAACATCATGAAATGTCCCCATAAACATGAATTAAACCCCCAAAACTACATCATATCAAGAAACACAACATGAAGGAACTGTCAAGGAAATTATGAAGTGTGTAGTAAAACATTGTAATGAACAAAAATGTTATTTGATTATAACTGTCTTCTCAGTCAAACTGTGTGAATACTCTGTGTGACTGTTTCCCATGGGTGGATCTCCTGCAGCTGTTAACCTATTCTCGATATAGCCTAGTGATGTGAGTTCTTATATCCTGGTTCAAAATGTGTTGTCACCTGTGCCTTGTTTAGATACGCTATTAGAACTAGTAGCTGCAACAGGCGCTGTCTATCAAAGGGTGTTAAAATTAGGCCTGGCCTTAAGAGTATAATAGATGAATGTATGACTTGAACTGGCAGTATTATACCCAGGGCACTGCTGGGAGATGGGGGTCTGTACCGAAGCACAAGGCTGAGGGCAGAGAAGGTTTTAGACTTGTGCTGCATATGCTGTTTAAATGGACTTGTTGCTATTGTCTCTAAATAAACGGAACATATTCTACGCAACACAGTTACATGAACTTACAGATTGTGCTGGAATCAAGGGCAAACATCCAAGAAAACAAACAGAGTGCAGTGGCAGCATAACTCCTTCCCTCTCTGTCTGGGTGGGGAATGAACATTCAACACTTGAGGGCTTAAATACACTAGGGGGCAGTGTTGGCAGAATTACACAACTTAGAATTATAACACTGGGGGCAGGATACAAGTGTTTCCTAAACCCACCAGGCTTGAGTTAAGACCCGCCTCGCGGAAACGCCCCTCTCAATAATCTTAAGTATGAAAGTGCGTATGAACTTTAGTGCTCTTAGTGCAAAGCAATACTGTACCTACGCCCTACCGATCCATTACAATAATACACACAGCATAATACGCCCAAAGCCATAACCAAACTATAACAATTTAACTGATAATCAGTAAGAGTTTTTATTTTGAGCACAGTAGTGACAGATTATTGGCTTTCTCAGTACATTATTCTCTTTAGCAAAGTTACAAAGTTTTCCTTTTTTTAAGCACAGTACAAAGTAAGTTTACATTTTTTTGTTTAGCACAGTTTATTTTGAGCACTGTAGTGACACATTAATAGCTGTGCATTGTGCAAATGCAGGCTTTTTCTCAGTCCAAGTTGTAAGATTGTCTTCATGCCTTTATTAGGTCTGACTTTATCCAACTGGGAACCTTTTATGTTCTAATGACGGTTTCTCTACCCCTGAGCTATGCTGCCCCAAATGATGGATGCTAGGGTTCAAGTGGTTAATGATGTATTTCCTAACCTGATTGGGGGGCCCCATAGGGGGCCCCGTACACCCTGTAGTAACTCTGAGGACCCCCTAGGGGTCCCTGTAGTAACTCTGAGGACCCCAGAGGAGTCCCGGACCCCCTGTTGAAGACCCCTGACATAAAGTGTAAAAACTGTTAAACTCTTAAAGCTCTACTGTATGATGAATAGTGAAAATAGCAGATCTACAAGCTCACATGTCAACATGATACCAAACAGTGTGAGCTTGTAGATCTGCTAGATTTTACACGTCTGACTTTATTTCTTCATTCAAGAGCAAAAGTGCGTTACTCTTCCCACAGTTTTTGCACCATGTGTCAAATCCATCAGGAATCCATCAGGAATCGTGTTCTTGCATTTTCTGTAGAGAAAGGTTTTATAGTTTAATTGATATTAATTTATTAGTTTCTCTTCAGAAACCATAAGAGCTACACTTTGAAAACTTGTAGAGGTTCATAATAATTACAAGAAACAATTAAAACATATAATTACATCATTCAACCTCATAGTGGCGCTATAACAGCCAACTCTATATTTCTGCCTATAACTCTTGAACCGTAGGTCAGAACATTTTAAATTATTTTTTCCTGGAATCCTTTGGTCATGACGCATGTCCACATGTAGGCCACGCCCATTTGCGTCAGGATAGATTTTCCGTATTTTAGAATTAGTAATAGGCTTCATATGTTAGTGGGAGGGGCTTATTTCGCAACCAAAAAATCCAAAAATCACTAAGGAAACTTCCAGTCAACACCAAATGATAATCACATGTTGAGGGCCATCAGGGGTGTCGCACCACTGGGTTCACTGTGGGCCCCCATGAATGTTCTTCATAGGGGGAGGGGGTTTAACCCATTTAGACTGGGAACACATTATTAGGCCTATGCATTATGTTATGCTTTAACTATTGAAAATAGCAGATCTACAAGCTCACAGCTTGTAGATCTGTGCAAGTCTTTGAATAATTATTTAAAATCCTTCTTTTTTGAAAAGAAAAAAATCAAAGATTTGCACGCATACTCAAGGAATCCCCAAAAGCATTTCCACTTTGATCCATAGGGGGTGCCACAAATACGCAGAATGTAACCATTTCATGATAAAAACATCCTCCCAAAATGAAATACAAGTGATCTCAGGCATGATGTGACAATGTGATTGACTTGAACATTTTGTGGGAGGAGCCTATTTCTTTAAAAACAAGAAACCATATCCATTCATCAGGAACGCAGGATGCGATAGGTGGGATGAACCGCACATCGACGGTATTCATCCCAACGTCTTCCTCGGGTCCCGGCGGCAGAACCCACGATTAAATAATAAATTATTATTTATTATTTGATAATTTGTCTGTGTGTGTGTGCGTGCGCGCGTGCGTGCGTGCAATATGTTTAACCCCTTGAACCCCAGCATCCATATTGTGGAAAACCTTTAGCTGAAAACAGCAGATCTACAAGCTCACAACGTGATGCAACGCGTAGTACAGAGCCCTGAGGGACTCTGGTCACCACATGGGGTTTAAAGGGTTAAAATGATGTTTTATTGTTGGTGTATATTATATAATAAGTTAATAACATGTCCACAATACAGTCATCAGGTAGAAAGTGTTTCATTAGTTGTGATATTTTATCATGTGTTTTTCTCTCAGATGCCTCTCCTCTGTCATTGGACCCAAACACAGTGATGGACTACCTCATCCTGTCAGAGGACAACATGAAGGTGATGGACTACTACATCACACTAGAAGACCGAAGTTATCCTGAACACCCAGAGAGATTTACCTTTTACCGTAATGTGTTGAGTAGAGAGAGTCTGTCTGCACGCTCTTACTTTGAAGTAGAATGGAGTGGAGGGAGTGTTAATATAGCAGTCTGTTATAAAGACATCAACAGGAAGGAGGAGGATCTATCATGCTTTGGACGCACTGATCAGTCCTGGCAGTTAGCTTGCTGGGGTCCTGATGGTGCTAAACGCTACGGGTTCTATCACAACAACATTTATACAGCAGTGTCAGGACCTGCTTCCTCCACAGGGAGGAACAGGGTCGGGGTTTTCGTTGACCACCCAAGGGGCGTTCTGAGCTTTTATTGTGTTGATGTTGTTAGAAGCTCAATGAGTCTCTTTCACACAGAGAGAACCACCTTCACACGACCTCTCTATGCAGGGATATATAGTAGAGGTACAGCAGAGGTGTGTAAGATCTGGTAAACATGTTTAAACTCTTAAACCCTCCACAGCTGACCGGGGTTCCCCAGGGCTCTGTACTTATAATGTACTTATAAAATTATAATGTAGGGGTGCCTCGGATTAAAACAATATGTATGAGGTGCCCTGAGACAAAAAGGTTTGGGAACCCCTGCCATAGAGTATATACAGTATATATAAACTCAACACAAAAAGAAAGGAAACATATTAATAATTAATTATATCTCCTCATTAATAATACCAATTTGTATATTTGTTATCGTTGATTTGTCACCTTTACAACGAGGTACAGCTTGTAAGCATCGAGCATTCGAGGCATGAGCTACACAGCCAAACGTTTGGGTAGCGCCGACACATTTTTGGCCAAAATGGCTTTCAATGCAAAATTTGCCAACATTCGGTCCATTATTTCCCCCCTTTAATTATGCCGAATGGTATTGTGTTTGATATCATTGTTATCGTTGATTTGTCACCTTTACAACGAGGTACAGCTTGTAAGGATCTGGCATTCGTGGAATGAGCAACACAGCCAAACACCAAAAGAACAGTATTGCAGGCCTGCCAGGCCATTTTGACCATTTTTGGAGGGACGCTACTCACACATTTGGTTGTGTTGCTCATTCCACGGATGCCACAGAATTCAGCAGAGCTTTGGTGTCGAGGAGAAAAAGAGCAGACCAAGTACAGAGCCACAGGTCAAAGTTCACTGAGTATTGAGGGCTTTAAATGTGTGAAAATACACATGAACATGAATCCACCAGATTGATAGAAGATATTAATGTGTAAACAAAAAAAAAAAAAAAAAAAAACATTGATTTCCACAAGACAGTGCTGTCCAACTAGACAATATCAATATGCAACAACATTTTATACAACATGTAATGTTGACTATCTTTCATTCATTTTTGTTCTCATTTAGTTTTCACTTCTTGTTTTCATTTGACGTTTCATTTGATATTAAAGCAGGTTTTGCTAGTTTAGTTAAAGGGGTACTGTCACCTAAAGGGGGACTGTCACTTTAAAAAAGTCATCTTAAAATATGAGTTAATATTTGTATGATGTCATTGTGGGAATGCACAATTATTAGCCAATCAAATTAATTGACTGTACTTAGACTACTTACTGTACTGGTCAGCTGTTGTTGGGGGGCGAGTGGCAGATTTCACTGTTTCAGACTGTTTCAGACCGTTTTCAGAGAGACCACGTGACCTCGGGGCGTGTTAAGTTTAGAATAGTTTGGTTTCCATTTAGTGAAAATGCTTAGATCTGATTTAGTTTTTTATTAGTTAATTTTCTTTTTTTTTTCTTTCTTTTTTATCCCACGATTTTGTAACCCATTTTTTTCTACCCAATGCCAATATCCTAAGCTGTAATCCTGGGCTCTGCTCTCCCTCTGCCAACCTGGGCAGAGCCCTGAACTGACCTCATGCTTCCTTCAGTGCATGAGGAGTGAGCAGGCCGCTTCTTATCACCTGACAGGGGGGAGTTTCCCCCTGTTTGGACGTAGCGCATGGAAGGAACACGTTATTACAACCAGTTCCTTTCCCCTCCATCAGGCGCCCCGGCTGGCCAGGGGGAGGCAGTATAGAGACCAGGATTACTGCATGTTTTAGTGAGGGTATCTACCCTAGGAGACACGGGGAGAACATGCAAACTCCACACAGAAAGGCCCTTCGCATCACAGCTAGAAGGTCCTGGGTTCGATTCCCGCCGGGGGACGCTGTGGGCGCAGGGGGCATGTTCCTCCCTCCGCGTCATCAGCGCTCACACCCTAGGTGGGGTTGGTTAAAGGGCCTTTCTGTGTGGAGTTTGCATGTTCTCCCCGTGTCTCCTAGGGTTGATACCGTCACAGAAACATGCAGTAATCCTGGTCTCAATACTGCCAGCCGGGGCACCTGATGGAGGGGAAAGGAACTGGTTGGAATAACGTGTTCCTTCCACGCGCTACGTCCATCCCAGGGAAATCCCCCCCTGTCAGGGGAAAAGAAACAACTTGGACTCCTCATGCATAGAAGGAAGCATGAGGTCAGTCCGTTGTCTCCCCAGGCGCGGCAGAGGGAGAGCAGAGCCCAGGATTACATAGGCAACTGGCACTGGGTGAAAATGGGTTACAAAATCGTGGGATAATCTTTTTTTCTTTTTAAAGAAAGGCCCTTTAGCCAACTCCACTTAGGGTTTCAGTTTTTATATTGTAATGTATTATTTGGTGGCCGGGGACGAGATTAAGGGAAAAAAAAGAAAAATGATCAGGCTCTTGGTGAATGTTTTAATGTTTGCTCTATACTTACTGTATGTTTTAATTACCTGATGAAATGTTTGATATAAATCTTTATAATTAAATATGTTATGATTACCTGATGAAATGTTTGATATAAATCTTTATAATTAATTATGTTATGATTACCTGATGAAATGTTTGATATAAATCTTTATAATTAATTATGTTATGATTACCTGATGAAGTGTTTGATATAAATCGTTATAATTAAATATGTTATGATTACCAGATGAAATGTTTTATATAAATCAATCTTTCTATAAGCTACTGATCACCTGATGTGAATTACTGATCAAATCAAATGTGTTTCATTTTGATCATTATTTTCTCATAAATAATTCCTTCATGTGTTTCTGTACTACTGTGTTGTTTACATTGTGTCTAATAAAGTCTTTGATCAATCAGTCTGCCAATCAATTCTTGTATAAACCACCAGAATAAAGTCAATATTAATAACGTGTATCAATAACCTCATATGACCTCATCCTTAACACTTGGGTGACTGAACTGAAAAAACTATCCCTCCGCCTGCATTTACCGTTCATTTAGACCGTTAGATTTTCTCCCTTTTGGCCGAGCTGCGCAACACCTCCTCCCCCTGCTGCCGGCGGGGGTTCTATTGTCTTCCAAATGTGAATTAGCATTTCAATTGACCTCTCAAAATACGACGGGACAACAAGCTCACCAAAGCCACGCAATTTGTGAGCTTATATAATTAAACATTTGTTTGGCAAAGCTTTCATATATGTCCCGACTTTATTATTATTATTACTAGAAGTTGATATAAGTTAGTTAATTATAAAGAGAACGTTGATCAGTAGGCTCACTAGAGCGAAGCCGTGGCGAGCGAAGCCGTGGCCCAACACAAAGTTAACAAAGAAATTACATAAACAAGGGAAATAACAAATAAAGAATGGTCTAAACACAACTTATAAAGCAACGAAAATAATAAGCTAAATAAGAGGAAACGAAAAATACAATAACTTAGCCAAACAGAACCTTTCCGAAGCGTTCAGAACTCAACAAAAACTCAACACATCTTAAAAATAAATAAATAAATAAATCCCGTCCTGTCCCACTCGTGTACAAGGACTCCTCATACCTGGAGTTGTTGTCTTATGTCTTTCTCTGCTTTACTGTAGCCTACTCACTACTCAGGGATTAGACACAAGTTCATAGGCCTACTCTTCTTGGACCCCGAAAACTTTAAAGGTAGAAATGTATTTTATTCACTGCTTTTATGCGCAACTCTATTGTTGCGCTGACGGCGCCTGGTTTGTGCTGCGTCAGCCTGCGTGCATCTCTTAGTTTTCACTTGAGTTGAGAAACAAACCACTTCAATATGATGGACGTTGTCGTTATGTAACATTTTGTCAACAATCTCTGCACCTTTGGAGTAATATAAAAGTTCACTTTGAGTCTTTGACACTTATTTATATCCATCGCGCTGTTCAACTCTGTACAACGCGGCACAAAGCGTTGCAGCGTGATGCGATCTATAGGCTATATAGAGAGAAAGAGAGAGAGAGAGATAATTCACATTCTCTTCACTCTGTAAAATGTTCACGTAGTGTTTTTTGCTTAGGCATGTAACAATGAAAAGCAAATGATTATCCATTAGAAATTAAACGTGCAGGACACAAGTGTCGGGTGCCTATACTGTTTGATCGACATGCGTGCCCGTCTAAAAGCCGTCTCCACTCGGACAGAACAGGCTGACTCCCCGCAAATGATTGCTCCTGCACGGCTAAAATAATAATAGGCCTACATTATATAGGTCTACACCATAGCGATTCTCATAATTAATATTATATTGATACTATTTATGAAATAAAACATTTCCAGGTAGTGGTTTTAATGTCTTTGCTAAGCTGACAGTGAAATGCAAATGATCCATTACCTTGAACAAAGGCGCACAACGGGAGCGCTAAATGTGTGAATTCTCTTAGGAGGGGGAGAATGGGGGAGAGCGGTCTATTCTGCCGATAATTACCGTCAGAGTGGTATAATTGTATTTTATTTCATAATTAGGAAACGTTTCAGAAGGGGAAAAAAAATGAGAACATATATCTTGAGTATTTAGGAAAAGTCATGGAAGGGGAAATTTCTGAGACCTTCACAGGGAGAGTTATTGCACTTTGAAATCTCAAAATCGGCCTAAGGGACCGGTTAGTCACCCGTGTGTTAAAGGCATATTCAGGACTTGTTTTTCATTCAAATAAAAATCCAGTCTGCACATTTCCCATTAGTTTTCGTCGCTATAAGGTGCGCTGACCATATAAGGACTTCCACCCTGTCCCCTGTTACGAGCATAGCTCGCTCGAGTTTTTCCCGTTCGCCACAAAGATCTCCACCAATCAGGATAGAGAATGACTGGTGCGCGTTCTGGCTGGCTTGAGATGCACGTTCACACAGCCCTCAGCTTGGGAGGCGCGCGTTCACATTACATTGAATGTTTACAAGATGGCGGAGAAACAGGACAAGATTCCCATCCCAGCTCTCCCACTTGCACCAAGAGAAGCCAAAAGATTAAAAACTATTGAAGAGAAGAAAGCTGCTACTGAACAGAAGAAGTTGGCAAGGAAAGAGAAGAAAAAAGCGTTAGATAAAACCAGAATTTGCCTCGGAACGGCTATGGAACGGTGGAACCAGCTAAAAGAAACAAAAGGACTGAAGACCCACAAGGATGTAGCTTTGCTTCTACTCGATCAGTAAGTAATGTTATACTTTGCAGTTGGCTTTTTCTCCTCAAATATTTACCGAGGGTACTCCGAGGCTATTTGAAGCAGCAATAAAACGCTTGTGTGTTTTTTTAATTGTCTTTAGTTACGAGAAAGATCCATACCAATCCACGCCATCAAAGCCTAGTCGAAAAAGATCCCCTCCCCCATCGTCACTCTCTAGCATCTCAAAGAGCGAGAAAGAGTAAGTAACATTCTGCATTCAACAAGTGTTTCTCTTTCAGTTCGTGTTATTATTCAGCTAAATGGAATGGTTATTTTACAGGGATGATGATGATGATGATGATGACATAGCGTTAGAGGAAGAACCCCCATTGACTGAAGCTGCAGCTCGTCTCACGAGAATAAGGTTTGTGTTTTCGCTACTGGATGCATTGGCTTTATACATATCAAGGGGGTGGAGATCCGCGGTGGTCCCCGTAGCATCGAGGACCCCCGCGACCGACCCCCACATCCCAAACGAGTGTTTGTTATATCTTATTTAGCCGAGTTGTTTTCGCTACTGGATGCATTGGCTTTATAAATATCAAGGGGGCGGAGATCCGCGGTGGTCCGCGTAGCATCGCCCGCGACGGACCCCCACATCCCAAACGAGTGCTTGTATATCTTATTTAGCCGAGTTGTTTTCGCTACTGGATGCATTGGCTTTATAAATATCAAGGGGGCGGAGAACCGCGGTGGTCCCCGTAGCATCGCCCGCGACGGACCCCCACATCCCAAACGAGTGCTTGTATATCTTATTTAGTTATTAGGTATAGTTTCCGATTTCATTACTACCTACTGCAATCATACGTTTTGTTTTTGTCTGTGGTGTTATGTTATTCTTCAAGTTTGTGGTATGAGCGAATCCTGCATGCAAATCCCAAACTATTACAATAACAAAGAAGAGTGTTGGCTCACTCAGTGTTGTCTCAAATTGCTGGGTCGTTAGACCAAGGAGTGAAACATGTCACATTGTTGTAAATAGGGCCATTCTGTGTAAATTGCTCTGTCCATTCCTTCCATGATGTATAAATTGTAGGCCTACTCATTATCTCCATCTACTTGTAAGCAAACTCTAAAAATAATTGTGGCTGTCTGCATTTTATTTTTTGAAGGGAGGACAACAACCCTGATGCCCAGCCAATGGAGCTACAAGTTCCCTTACAGGAACCTGAGATTCATGTGTTAGAGGCTAGGTATGTGCTAATCTTTTTCTTCCTACTTGATGCATTGAGTTGCTGACCAAGACTATATTTTGAATGTATGTGTATTGTTTCAGATTACATTGTTATCTACAGCACACTTGCTATTTTTAATTAATATAATTTGTTTTACCGTAGCCTAATACAACACTGTTTATCTTTCTAGTAGATGGTATGAGAGTATCTTTTTGACCCAAAAATAATAAGAAAACATTGGTAATAACAGATTAGTTTTGAGCGCTTATACATAGGAGTGAAACGTCTCACCTAATTGGTGCTCTGGTCATTTTGTGTAAATTGCTCTCTCTCTCGCGCTCTGTCTGTCTGTCTGTCTGTCTGTCTGTCTGTCTGTCTGTCTGTCTGTCTTTCAATATGCACACACACACACACATTAAAATGTATATATTTTTTTATTAACGCAGCATGTCCTCATTGGATTTAAACGTGCCAATTGACGCAGATGAGTTCAACAGCCCACATAACGCTACGTAAGTTGACCACATAAATCCTGACCAAATTAATCGTTACCAAAAACATCACATTTTTGCATTTTTAAAAGTAGTAACAACTCAACAATTTTTATTCTGTAGAATTGAGATTGAAGATGATCCATCCTGGCAGCTTGGGCTGGATGATATACCTTTGTCATCGTCTGAGGAAGATCTGACAATAGAATTTGACAGCGATGATTCTGACAGTGATGAAGAATATTATCCCCGCTTATCTTTTCGGTAGGTTATTATGACATAGTTGCTGAATTTTATGCGATACCCAACCTTTGTGTGTGATTATTTCTGAATTTGACACAACTTATTCTTGCAGTGCTGGCGGAGCTCTAAAAGTGAGCATTGAACATCTTCCAATCCTCAGTGTTGGTGACTCTGTACATGACGCGGGATCTGACGAAGCAGAACCCATTCCAGAAGATTCAGAACATGATGTCGATGCTGGGGACAACATTCTGCAAGATCCAGCCTTCATCGCTTACCACATTATCTCTACTTCAACTAGTGGAATATATCGTTCTACCGGTGGATGTGTGTAAACAGTGTCAGAGCACAAAACCTTTTCATGTTCGTGTTAGATCGAGGGGGACAGCAGCAATCATTGAATGGGTGCGTGTTTGTTTGTTATATTCTTTTATGTGTTGCTGAAAGTCTTCCTTTTGCAAACAATGTACGCCACTGAATCTAATTATCCTGTTTTTTTTTGTTTTTTTTCAGGTATGCACAAAGGGATCCAAAACATATTGTGTGGAAGTGGTCATCCCAGCCGTATGTGAAATCAGGAATGCTGGTTGGAGATTTCCTTCTGTCCTGCAATCTCCTTCTCTCTGGAAACAACTACAGAAAACTCGCTCTTCTCTTCAAATTTATGGTAAATTGTGCATTTATATATCGCCTTTATCCAAGGTGTTTTACATAGATTGGGTGCATTAGATTCACCCATTCTCTCTCTCACAAGCGCGCGCGCGCACACACTGATGGCGGAGGAAACCATGCAAGGCACCAACCTGCTCTGTGTTCTCTAAACCTCTACTCTATCTCTGACAGAACATGCGCATGGTGAACCACGACACGTTCCATAAAATCCAAGACCAATGCTGTGTTGACACTATCACTGACTTCTGGACCAGGAAGAGGAGTGCCATCATCACCAGACTACAAGCCAAAGACAAAGTTGTGGTTCTTGGTAAGTGTCCCAATACAGCACAATACACAGTCCAAATTAAACATTTATTATAGGCTGATGTCTTTTCTAAAATTGTGTCTTGTGAGAAGGCTAACCTTTCTCCTTCCCACCTTTATGTTTATGCTTACGCCAGGTGATGGTCGGATGGACAGTCCCGGTTACTGTGCACAGTACTGCTCTTACTCTGCCATGGATAACGACACCAAAGAAATCATCAATGTCGTCAACATTGACAAGAGAGAGACCAGCAGGAACTCTGTGATCATGGAGAGGGAGGCATTCATCAAAACATTTGGCCAGCTCCATGCAGAACTGAACCTCTCAGAGTTCTGCACAGATGCACACACACAAATTGGAGCTCTGTTTAGTAAGTCATTTTGTATTGATTGGTTACATTTCATACTAGTGTTTTATGTATTAGAGCATTATATCACATTCCTTCTTCATTTACCAAAATGTACCTATGTATGCGTTATGACCATGACAAAGAAATCCACAATTTAATGATGCCAACATTGTTTTTCAGCGAAGGGAAAGTACAAAGACAGTGGAGTAATTCACTCTTTTGACATCTGGCACGGCGCCAAAAACCTGGGCAAAAAGATAGCTGCTGTAAGTGAAAGGTTTGAGTGCAAATTTAAAGTGTGATCAGTGTGCATAATGTGTAATAATAATAATGTAAAAGCAATTTAATTAATTTTGCTCCCTGTCCTAGCTGTCATTTTGGCCTGTTTAGTGTTTTAGTGAAGTGTAAAATAGAATTACATTTGCTTCCATTTTATTTTCAGGCTTCCCAGCTAAAGGACTGCTCAATCCTCGCTGACTGGAACAAGGACATTTGCACTCACTTTTGGTACTGCTGTGAAAAGGCTGATGACTATGACACTTTCTTCGTAAGTATTTCAAAACAAATACATATCATGTTGCCTTCAATGAATCACTTTGTCTGGAAAACACACAAGCGAGTTGGGAGAGTAAACTCATCTTGTGCTGTGGTGACCACCTATCCAAGTATCACTTGACGCTCAGAGATGTCAATTTGTAGTTACAACGGATCAACAATGTGTTTTGAGCTTTTAGATCTGCTCTTTTGCCCGTGTACAGAAAGGATGATCCAACTCGGGTCTAAAGGGTTTATGATGTCAAATAAATTAACTTTTTTTTTTTTAACTGTATTTTGTGTAGGATAAGTGGACTGGGGTCTTACACCACGTGGTGAATGATCACACATGGGTCTTCAACAACGGTGCCTGTGACCACGTGATGCCCTTGCCAGCAGAAGAGAGAGACAAGCCTTGGATGGACAGAACCTCAACAGCTCATCAGAAACTGTCTGAGATCGTTTTAAACGAACGCTGGCTCAAGTCTGTCCACCATTTCCTGACCTTTAGGTTAGTAAATTTGTTTTCTCTCTGGTTTCACAAAAATCCTTTACCAAATGACCATTTAGAAATGCTAAATTTGTTGTATTTCGGGGTATAATAAGTGTGCAACTGCAATGCGTCTTTGTATTCAATGTTGGATTTACCTGTGCTCAATTAAAAAAAATGTATTCCTTGTGCGTGTCAATGTTTAGGTCAACTGCACAGCTCGAGAGCTATCATAACCATCTCTTAATGTATGCATCCAAACGCATATCGTTTTCTCCGCCTGTGTATGGAGCACGGATACTGCTGGCCGCATTAGACTACAATCATCATGTACACAGAGCAGCCAAACGAAAGGCAGATGGATCAGTAAGGTATGTTTTACATGAAGTTAGCTCATGCTTTAGCCAGGTATTCTATATCAGGGGTTTTTAAAGTGGGTGACGGGGCACCCTGGGGTGCCGTGAGATAATTTGATAATATTTGGAATTTATTTGGACACTTGAAAAAATATTTAAACTCCCAATTGAAGTACAAAGTTATTTTCAGTTAGTTTTAACCTACATGGCTATTATCTCAATGTAATCTAATCACTAAAATATCGTCACTGTCGGACATAAACCTTGTATCGCCAATTTTGAAATGTGTACTTTTGGTAAAGCAAAGCCCTGCTTCATCATACAAGACTGTCGCACATCATACAAAACAGACGATCTACAAGCACACAACGCCGCTTGTAGATAGTCTGTTTTCACTAGTTTAGTACATTTTAGAGATGATAAATACAAAACAAACGGTTTTGGACACGTGATGGTTTACACCCGACAAAATATAAGGTGTTGGGAGTGAAATTTATAATGTAGGGGTACCTCGGATTAAAAACATTTTTATGGGGTGCCCGGAGACAAAAGTTTGGGAACCCCTGTTATATATATGTTTTGGAATGTAGGAAGTATTATATTACGTATATTAATTGAAATCACTGTTTCTCCATCTCTTATCAGCCATGGAAAAATGTACAGCAAGAAGTCCAAGGGCTATAAACTGGTGGTTCTGAAGGAGGACAAGGACTACAGCTATATTCCAGAACTTCAAAACGCTCTCCTGCAGCGACGGTTGACCATGGAGGCACTGGGTAAAAAAAGCATCAAGAGGCCTGACGATGCTCGGCGTCTAGGAAATCTGCCTGGTGTACCATCCCAAACGATTGAGAAGATGTTGCAAGATCGAGCGAGCAGAGGGAGATGTGAGTACTACAGGCTATATGCTATGTATTTATTTATGATGGTTCATGGGCTAGGAATTGGCTCAAGGGAGGGATACCAGGGCACAGCATTTGGTATTATGCACTCAACAGTTTGTCTTGGATCGTCATTGATTCGGTGTCTATTGAACTATTGTTATACTGTGCCTGACTAGTGATCAACTTCCATTAATGACTGATATCTTTTGTGTATCTTTTGTGTTTTCACAGGACAAATGAGAGATAGACCAGTGACTTCCATCTCTTCTTCCTGCCCCCG
Source organism: Nannobrachium achirus (assembly GCF_963921795.1). NCBI lineage: Eukaryota > Metazoa > Chordata > Actinopteri > Myctophiformes > Myctophidae > Nannobrachium > Nannobrachium achirus. The sequence continues at coordinate 63,503,984 of NC_137814.1, forward strand.
GGTCTCAGTCATCATCCTCAGCAGGATTTGCAGGGACGTTGATCCAGCTCAAAGGGCTCAGCTTCAACTAAAGACGGATCCATTTGTTGCAGAGTGCGGGTCACAGTACAATGTGTAGTTCTGTCTTTTGTGAATTAAACATTTTAATTCTTACAAATGTGTCCTTCTTGTTGCATGAAATGAAACACACTGAGAATGTTGCTACATAATTTACTTTAAAAGGTGGATCATATATGCAGTTGTGACATTGATTGCTGCCTTTTCTGGGCAAGGTCCTAGAAAAAATTATCTTTCATCAATTGGATGTATTTCTGCAGAACAATAAGGTGCACAACAAATTCCAATCCGGCTTCAGGAAAGGACACAGCACAGAAACTGCACTTTTAAAAGTAATTAATGATCTTAGGGTGTCTGCTGATAACAAAAATGTATCCGTTCTCCTACTGCTGGATCAAACGGCGGCTTTTGACACAATTGACCATACAATTCTAATACAACGTCTTGAACACTGGGTAGGGCTGTCAGGCACAGCTTTGTCCTGGTTTTACTCCTACATAACAGGCAGAAGCTACTTTGTTAATCTAGCTGACTTTGAGTCAAACAAACACAACATCTGCTCTGGCATTCCACAGGGCTCAATTCTTGGTCCTTTATTATTCTCCCTCTATATACTGCCGCTGGGAGAACTTATTTCCGCTCACGGTGTGAATTTCCATTTCTATGCTGATGACACCCAGCTGTACCTTTCGGTAGCTCCGGACGACCCCTGTGCTCTAGACCCATTGCTGACGTGTGTGTCTAGCATAAAATGCTGGATGAGTGAGAACTTTCTCAAACTAAATGAGGACAAGACAGAAGTTCTCATAATTGGTTCTACTGCGCAGAGAGAATCAATAATAAGTAGACTTGGTAACCTGTCTAAAGAAAGTAACACTTCTGTAAAGAACCTGGGAGTGATCATTGACGCTGAATTGAATTTTAATACACACATTAATCATGTCACCAAGATTGCCTTCTTTCACCTTAGAAATATTGCGCGAATTAGAGCCTATCTAACATTGGACGATGCAAAAAACGCTGATCCACGCTTTTGTTTTCTCTCGGCTTGATTACTGCAACACACTTCTCTCTGGTCTGCCAAAGAAAACAATTGACAGTTTGCAACTTGTTCAAAATGCGGCAGCCAGAGTTTTAACTAAAGCTAAGATGAGAGAACATATTACTCCAGTCTTAGCGTCGCTACACTGGCTCCCGGTTGTTTTTAGGATTGATTTTAAAATTCTTTTACTTGTTTATAAAGCTCTAAATGGTCTGGCACCTTCGTACCTCTATGACTGCCTGCATAGATACGTTCCAAACCGCCCACTCAGGTCTTCTAGTGCTGACCTACTCGATGTGCCTAAAATGAAATATAAAAAATATGGTGAAGCAGCTTTCTGCTTCTACGGACCGACAGTTTGGAATAAACTCCCACTACACCTAAGACAGGCAGCCTCTGTGGATAGCTTTAAAGCACAGCTCAAGACCTATTTCTTTACTCTTGCTTTTAGCTGAATTATTTTTTTTATCTCTTTGATGCTATTGACGTCCACACTGTTCTGAAATTGTTCTTCAATGTTTTATGTTTTTATTGTTCTGCTTTATTGTATTCATGTGTATTTTATTTTTTCTGTTAAGTAACTGTGCTTAATTTTCTGCTCTGTAAAGCACTTTGAGCTGCATTTCATGTCATGAAAGGTGCTATACAAATAAAGCTTTATTATTATTATTATTATTATTATATTGGTATAAAACCTTTGGAAACAAATTGCATCAATCATTCTATTTGGGCCAATAGCTTAAATGGTATTCAAAAAAAGGTCCATATTATGGATGACAGACTATTTATGGCACAATATGAGTCCAACTAGTATTTGTTTTCTTTGCAAGGACCCCCATAACTGAGTATACACAACTAGAAACAATTGGACCTGCAAGTCAGGGGTTTTCAAAGTGGGTGACGGGGCACCCTGGGGTGCCGTGAGATTATTTGATAATATTTCGAATTTATTTTGACACTTGAAGAAAATATGATTTATTATAATTTTAAACTTGAAGGAAAAAGTTATTTTCAGTCAGTTCTAACCAAAATGGCTATTATCTCAACGTTTTCCTCGCAACATAATCACTAAAATATCGTCACTGTCGGGCAGAAACCTTGTATCTCCTTGTATGTCTTTTTCCCTGCTTCATCAAACAAGACTGTCACATGAAACTAGTGAAAACAGCAGATTACAAGCACACAACGGGCGTTGTGTGCTTGTAGATCGGCTTTTTTCAATACTTTAGTACATTTTATAGATGACAACGGTTTGGGACATACAAGGTTTCTACCAGACAACGACGATAGGCTATAAATGTAAGGTGCTGGGAGTGAAAATTATAATGTAGGGGTGCCTCGGATTAAAAACATTTATGGGGTGCCCTGAGACAAGTTTTGGGAACCCCTATGAATTACAGGACCTGTAATGGGCTTTGAGTGCTTTAATTTTGGTAATACTAGTCTTCTGAGTTGGTTGGTTTCTAGCTGTACACTCCAGAGTTACCTGTTTGTTGTGGTCATTTACCAGCTTAGTGACCTTGTGGTTAGAGTGTCCGCCCTGAGACTGGGATGTCAGGGTTCAGTTCCCTGGCCGGGTCATACCAAAGACTAAAAATATAAAGAATCATGCTACAGAAACAGGAGATAGTTTCCGGCCCTATGGGCCTCATGGATCATCAAGGCTACTTACTTAGGGTCATTCAAGGCTGTATGTCTATCAGGTCATGGAATATCTTTTCATTTTGTAAATCCATGGCAAAAGTAATTTGAGAAATGAATCACACAGATCTCGCAAACCAAATATTTACTTTAAAAAAGGGAGACATGGAGGGTACAGCATTGTGCATTCGGAGCTGTCACATATCAAAGTACACACACACACACACACACACACACACACACACACACACACACACACGTAGAAAGCTATTTAAAACAAAAAGGCAATAGCCCAAAGTGTTTGAAGGTAGAACCGTTAGTGCACAAATTGTCATTTTAAAAGTGAAACAGAATTTCCTGACACTGAAATTATTTACATGAAAAGGAATATAATATATACATTTGGAGGGGGTACAGCATTGAGCAATCAGCTAGGTCACATATATACACAGGTATAAAGCTTCTTCTTGCAACAAATACTATAGCAGCATGTTTGCCCTAATGAATAATCTTACAGTATAATTTTAAAATGTGGTTGAAGGTAGCAGCTCTGTTTATGTGAATTAAGAATATAGGTCACTCAATGGTTTGTAGTCCTTACAGTCAGGGGTCAACCAAATGGACCCGTAAGGGTGAACGTTTGCCCTACACCCGACTGGGGAGCCAGCCAACATAGTGTGCGTTACTATCAGGAAATCGGCTCCTTATGCGAATTACGCAACATGAGAAAACTACAACTCTGTTGCCAGCTCCCAGCACGCCATACTGCCACATGGCAAACTGTCTGTAAGCAGCATGGCGATACTGTCTTGCGGTCATTATGGTTGGCAGCTGCAACCTGAGCACGGACATCATTCCATATCCCAACAGCAAAGGTCAAAACGCCGTCTTCGAGGATGTACACATCCATGTGCGGCTCCCTGGAAGTGCACCGTTCTGGACGTTGACCACAGCAGAGGTTCTCAACATCTGTGTTCATCTCCTGACAGTTCCCACAGACACACCAAGTTGGTTGTTCTGTTGCTGGTGGTGGTAGATTCTCCATTAGTTCCTGAAAGGACGATTAGAAAGAATTAGGAGGATATACTCACACTTGATAAACGACATAAAGACAAATGATAGTAATTATTTTTGGAGGCTATTTTGTAAGTGGTCTAAGAAGATCTCAAAATTCAAGAGTACATCTTCAGAGTAAACTTCTTGGGTATTGGTAGCTCAATTGCACTTAGTAAGATGAATAATAATTTAAAAAAAAAGTAACTTGAATAAAAAAGAATCTGCAATAATAGTCAAAATAAAATCAATACATACTCTATCTCTGTCCACCCTTGCTTGGTGCATTTGTTGGAGTTCTTGCACACGCTGGTGATCTGGAAGAGCTATTCCCCTCCCCCTGCGTCCACGACGTCTAGGTGCCCTGGGTGCTCCTTGGCCCTGTCCTCTCTGAGTCTGTCTCTGTCCAGCTGCCCTCCCCCCAGCTGGGGGGGGAATCCAATCTTCATCTCCAAGTGATCTGTGAAATAAACAAAGCGAAAATTTGTTAAAATAAACATGTCTGCTCTACCTATTATACTGCCTTGTTACTCATGTATTGATAAAAATGATGATGAATGGATGATAGATAGTTTGAGTATGGACGGCTGGGGTGGGTAGGTAGGTAGGTAGATAGATAGTTTGATGTGGACAAAGTCCACATCAAACTATCTACCTATCCATACATAATTCATGTAACGTAAAAACAAAAAAAGAAACGGTCGTTACTGTGACGAGGACCCCTCTCTCACTCACAAACAGTTCAATTAAAAACGTGATGTACACAATAGCGTTTTCCAAAAAAAGCCAGTGAACCAATCAATAGTTTACTCAACAGCTCTGCGTTGGTGAACATATATGGTGTGGTTGTAGCAACATAGTTTGGCCAACATCGCTAAATGCTTCAGTTTACAGTACATAATACACATGGCTACAGAACCACCTCCGTAACTTTTATTGTTATTGAATAGTTTTACTGCTTGCCATATGAATGGGGGAAGTGGTCTGAGGTCGCCAAATAATTCCACTCATAATAAGTGGCAGTTGTTGTGCGTGTGGTATAAAAACAAGTTTGAGAAGCCCAGTTCTCAGGTAGAGATAAAAACAGAAGACCAGACAGACTCGAGAGGCAAAAAACAAAATAGCTTCAGCATTAGCAGACAAACGTTGTGAGAGCATACTATAGGAACGTCGTAGTATGGGGGTTATGTTGCGTTGCATTGGTAACAAAAGTTTACATTGCATTGTACTTACTGATTTGAAGACGAACCAGATGCCATGGTGTAGTTATAAAGTTCTTCAGTAATTTGCCGTTGTAGCTACTAACTCGCTGTGTAGTATTGTTGTTGTCGTTCCGCAGTTGTGTTTATAAGGAAACAGCTGTAGTGTCTAGTGCGCGCTCCCGTTTGAGCGTACACTTCTACGCTTGGAGCATGTGGAGGCAACCCCCACAGCCCCCGCAAGCGCCATCTGCTGGAGAGGAGCCACTTTTTGAATCATCCTGAATATGCCTTTAAAGGAGTAGTTCACCCCCAAAAATATTTGTTAGTTTTTTGTCGCAGTCAAATATTTTAGTAAATTTACCTTACTTGATTCCGCGTTTCCCGGAATCAATTCCCCATCAGGAATCAATATGGGTAAATGTATTGTAATGAGTTTTTTGCTAAAAGATATTATTGAACTCAAGTCTCCATGACGTGAGTAATCAATAGAAAAAAAAGTCATTTTGGGGGTGAACTTACTCCTCCATTCAGAACGGGTACACATTATAGTGTAAAATAGTGTAAAATAGCAGATATACAAGCTCCTGCGAGCTTGTAGATCTGCTATTTTTGATAAATCGTGAACATTTGAATTTTAACCCGATTCTATAAGTGTCTTTTGAATCCTTCTAAGGTTTTTTTTTTTTTTTTTTTTTTTTAACCTATGTTTCTATGTCAGCAATCTGGCCAGCCATCGTCAAAGAAAAGGTCCTTTTCACTTAAAGGAGCCATCCAGACCAAAACACATATAGGGTTAAATCTATCTTTTATCATACCCTGTAGCAACTCATAATGTAATAACGGCTCATAATGTAATAAGGGCTCATAATGTAATAAAAAAAAATGTAATAAAAACTCATAATGTAATAATCAGCTCATAATGTAATAAAAAAACTAGTGCATAACGTAATAACAGATTTTTCAATAATGTAATAATGTAATAATGTGTTACATTAAGAACCTCCACATAGGAGGCTCATAATGTAATAAAACTTCATAATGTAATATTTTATTTTTTATTACGTTATGAGCTGATTATTACATTATGAGCTTTTATTACATTTTAATTATTACATAATGAGCTAGTTTTTTATTACATTATGAGCTGATTATTACATTATGAGTTTTTATTACATTTTTCTATTACATTATGAGCTGTTATTACATTATTGGTTATGGGTAACACACCCTGCCAACTTTGTTGATGAAGAATTGAGAAACTAGCTGCTAAGCATGCAGCAAATGAATACATATAGGGATCATTTAAAGGGAATACACCATGAATTTTCATTTTTCCAATTTTTATGTATTTCTTTTGTGTCCCACCAGCAGGTTATATCCTCACAAAGTCCTATTTCTGACCATTGTGTCTTTCTCAGTTTATGGGCAGATCTATGTAAGCAGGTTTCAGAACAGGCTGTCTGATTTTAGGTCCGATTGTGTGCTGAGTGGGGGTTGGGGAGGGGTGGGCAAGCCTGAGAAGGAGGCAGGAGGACCTGGGAGAGGGTTGGGGAGGGGTGGGCAGGCCTGCTGAGCAGGAGGTGGGGACTGGGGAGGGGTGTGGGGCCAAAACTGGCTCAATAGCGCAGTCTTCCCACTCAGGACAAGGTGGTACTGCAGCTGAAAATGCTCTGAAAGCCAGGCAGAAATGACAGGGGCTCTGTATTCAGGAGTGGTAATTTAGCCTTTTTTTTTTTTTTTTTTAGGACACCAACAATGTTATATTATTTTTAAATTATTACATTATTTTTAAATGCATGGTAGAACCATTAACTGTACAAAGAGCATCCAAAATGTTCAACGTACAGTTCGTGATTGTATCGACACTGAGTGTTGATGCAACATCGATAATATCCCCATTGTGGTCAGTATGACGACAGTCTGCTATTGCTAGTTTTGGGCCACTTTGCAGAAGGTCATGGGGACCATTATGTAAGCCTTGATGGACCAGTCACACACTTGATTCAAAGAGCCAGGAAGCAGAGGAGAGAGCATCACTTCTATCTGGCCCTCACTCTGGCCCTGACCCGGTACCTCACTCTGGCCCTGACCCGGTACCTCACTCTGGCCCTGACCCGGTACCTCACTCTGGCCCTGACCCGGTACCTCACTCTGGCCCCGACCCGGTCCCTCACTCTGGCCCTGACCCGTACCTCACTCTGGTCCTAAATCTGGACAGATCGAAGTGGTGCGCTCTCCTCTGCTTCCTGGACTCTTTGAATCAAGTGTGTGTTATCGATGTTGCATCAACACCCAGTGTCGATACAATCACGAACTGTACGTTGAACATTGTGGATATTCGTTGTACAGTTAATAATAATAATAATAATAATAATACATTTTATTTATAAGGCGCCTTTCAAAGCACTCAAGGTCGCCGTACAACAGTATAAAAACAGCAGATAATACAAAATAGCAGTCAGAAGTTAGAACAAATCACAAAATCACAATAAAAACAGAACAATTAGCAGCAGAGTAACAAAGAGGTCAGGCATATGCCTGCCTAAAAAAGTGGGTTTTGAGGTGGGTTTTAAACGTGGGGAGTGATTCACAGTTTCTGATGTCGGGGGGTAGGGAGTTAAATGATGTATTAATTTGCTGCATGTTTAGCAGATAGTTGCTCCATTCTTCATCAACAAAGTTGGCAGGGTGTGTAGCAACCAATAATGTAATAACGGCTCATATGTAATAAGAGCTCATAATGTAATAAGAAATGTAATAAAAACTCATAATGTAATAATCAGCTCATAATGTAATAAAAAACGAGCTCATAATGTAATAATTAAAATGTAATAAAAGCTCATAATGTAATAATGAGCTCATAATGTAATAAAAATACATTATTACATTATGAAGTTTTATTACATTATGTGCCTCCTATGTGGAGGTTCTTTATGTAACACATTATTACATTATTACATTATTGAAAAATCTGTTATTACGTTATGCGCTCGTTTTTTTATTACATTATGAGCTGATTATTACATTATGAGTTTTTATTACATTTTCTTTATTACATTATGAGCCCTTATTACATTATGAGCCGTTATTACATTATGAGTTGCTATTTATTACATTATTGAAAAATCTGTTATTACGTTATGCGCTCGTTTTTTTATTACATTATGAGCTGATTATTACATTATGAGTTTTTATTACATTTTCTTTATTACATTATGAGCCCTTATTACATTATGAGCCGTTATTACATTATGAGTTGCTACATACCCCTTTATACCTGCTTTAGTCCATTTTTTTCATAGCTGCCCCTGTTGCTAGATTTCGGCTGCCCCTGTTGCTAGATTTTGCGGGCCCTCTCATAACTAACAGAGTAGATAGACTTTATACTAGTGCGGTTATTTCTTCAGCTTCAAAGTTAGTATTTTTTTGTTGGATTTTGTTTACACAACATCCTGAGACCAACCACACCGCTGTTTTGACCTCACAGGCACCCTTACTTGTCAAACCGACCCCTCCTCCCCTCCCTTTCTAGCCTCTCCTCTCCCTGCTCTGGTGCAGAGCAGAAGCCGTTTGACAAGTAAGGGTGCCTGTGAGGTCAAAACAACGGTTTGGTTGGTCTCAGGACGTTGTGTAAACACAATCCAATAAAAAATACTAACTTTGAAGCTAAAGAAATAACCGCACTAGCCTAAGGACAATCCACTGTGTTAGTGAGAGCCCGCGAAATCTAGCAAAAGGGGCAGCCGAAATCTAGCAACAGGGGCAGCCAAAATCTATCAACAGGGGCAGCCGAAATCTAGCAACAGGGGCAGCTATGAAAAAAAAAACGACTAAAGCAGGTAAAAAGGGGTATGATAAAAGACAGATTTAACCCTATATGTATTTTGGTCTGGATGACTCCTTTAACTGGAGCTCAGTTAGTCTGTTCTTGAAAGACTACTATGTCAGTGGTTCTCAAACCTTTTCATGTGAAGGACCCCCAAAATGATATTGGGTATTTGGCCACGGACCCCCATCTCAAAGTATTTAGTTAAAGCGAACATTTGAGTTACAAATGTTCGCTTTAGATTTGCACACATTTTCATGACTTTCAAAAATAGTGAGCTTGTAGATCTGCTATTTTTCAATAGTTAAAGCATTCAATAACCCTAGGCCTGAATGGGTTAAGGGGGACTGCCCATAAGTCTGACATCTCAATAGTCCTACAGGGTTAGGTTTAGGTTTAGGCTTAGGCATAGTTTTACTGAGCTTAGGGTTAGCATTCACCAGGTTAACATCCTGTAGGTCTGTTCTATTCAGTCAAAGATGTCTCAAATGTATATAAATATTAGGGCTGGGACTTTAACTGATTAATTGCAATTAATTAATTACAGAAAATTGACGCGATTAAAAAAAGTAACGCATTTTAATCGCACTTAGTTTTTGCACCACAGAACCTTCAGTTTGGGGCATACCGATCATAGCGATGCACCAACCAAGAAGAGACAACAAACGCAAAGGGAGAAGTAGCCGATCAGAGCGCTTTGCTTGGCCCAGTGGATGAGAAATTTAGATTAAAACAATTCACTTGATTCACTCGTACAACACAATGTGTTTTACTAAAAAAAAAAAAAAAAAAAAATGCTTCTCGGGTCAATATGTTAGGCCAATAACAAAACTATTTACCAAATGTCATACTTAAGCCCAAAAAAGGCCTGTTGTGACAAAACAGTGACATCACATCGTTGACTCAATAACCAATGTTCTGGCAATCATATATGGATCCCTGATGTCATTAATATTAAGCCCATATTTGGCAATGCCCATAATAATATGGATGCCCCATATGGCAAAGACAGAATTAATTTGCAAATCAAGACTGCTGACTATCATCACCTGGATATCCATATATGAAGATCACAACACTGACATCATCAAACCCTGGATATCCATACATGGAGACGACTGGATCATCACCTAGATCTCCATATATGGAGCTGACCTCTACATCTGATTCCCAGATGATGCATTGTTAGGGCAACCACACTAATGGAATCCCTTTTATGAATGCCCATACAATAGAATGTGTCATTCTAACCTGTGGCTACATAAGTTACACTTGCAAATTAACTCCGCCCTTGTCCCTTTTATACCCATATATGGAGATCCCTGTCCCAAAGTCATCAATATGAAACTCTACGTTTGACCTCACAGACTCCATATATGAACTAGGGATGGCCAAATGGAGATTTTTTCTTAACCGATAACCGCCAGGCCTTATCAGTTAATTAACCGTTAACCGTTAAGGAAATGTGTTCAAAAATGCGCTATTTTAGCGATTTAAAAAAGGAAAATAGGCCTACACAAGTTTTGGTAACACTTTATAATAACTATTCATTATAAGCAGTTAATAGACCATTAATAAACTAATGACTTGTTAAACATTTGTTAATAGTTGGTTAAGGATTAATGGCAAGGCCCTATAACCAATTAATAGATCATTTATGAACCATATATTCATGAATTATTAATGTCTTGTTCAATATTTGTTAACAGTTAGTTAAGGAGTTATACGTTATGCCTTATAAATATGTAATGGATTATCAACAAGCTATTTGTAAATCACTTACTAATAGCTAGTTAAGTATTTGTTAACAGTTTATATGTAACTATTCCTAATTTACTCATGTTGGTAAATGAGGAGTAGTTGCAACTTTAGAATAATAGCATATATAAACTATTAACACATATTAACTACAGATCAATTGTTAATGATTTGATTAACATCTACTAATATAAGAGACACTTTACAACAGAAAATGGGCGGTACAGAAAATGTGATTTTATTATTTCCAAAATACACAAACATACAAGGTGAAAAATGACTGAATAATAAAGATGAGGATATGGAGAAATGGCATGAACAAAATCACAGCTGTTCTTATCTTTACTGGGATACATCAGAAACAATTCAGGTGCTGCTAGTTATAGATTTAGCACACAATCAAAAATTATAATTTAAGTTTTCAAACTTAGCTTAAAGACAATCAAGGAATCGTAAAGAAATAAACAGCACTGGAATTAGCTATAAATTCAACCCATTCACTCACTAACATAGCTAGCTAAAATACACAGAGTAGGCCCTGCTATGCAAACATATCTTGCTTACAAACAGGCTAGCTCCTGCTAGCTCAACCACCACACTTTAGCATAGAAAATATAGGCACAAAACAAACTTTTTAAAGAACATATTGATGAATTCTGACCAACTAAATTGATACAAGATGAATTAATGTTGCACTGAATAAACAAATAATGAATTGCTCAGTCAAAAACACATTCTACTGTTTACCATAGCTGCACTCCAGAGGGGTCCTTTATCAACAGCAGTGACCAAACAGAAGCCTATACTAAAATCATAGACTAAAATAGAAAAATGGGTCCTCCAACATGACTAGAGGGTCATCAATACTGTAAGTAATGCTCAATTTACTCTTTGGTGCAGGCCTATTTTCAGGCACCCAGTCATTTTTAGGGACCCAGCTGTCTATTCTAGTACAGGCTTTTATTTGCGGGTTGTATCCTACAATTCCCGTGGCCAAGCAAGACTTGGATAAATTAAACAACTTGCACCCAGACTTCCATGGTGCTGGTGAATCCACCACGGACCTGAGCACGGGAATTCACCGAGGTAGGATTGCTGGAGGAGTAGCAGTTTTATGGAACATTAAATATGACTCCATGGTTAATATTTTACGTTTAAATGTTGACTGGGCCATTGGGCTTGAGTTTAATTGTAACGGTAAAAAAAATGTTATTTTTAATATCTACACGCCTTATGAATCCTATGATCATCTTGATGAGTTTGTGAGCAGGCTTGCATTTATTCAATCCTTTATTGAGGATAATAATTTGTCATGCATCTATGTTCTGGGAGACTATAATGCTGACCTGACAGATAATAAGTCTGTATTTGCAAAAAATATGCTGAGGTTCACAAATGATGGCAATTTAGTTATATCAAGCAAAATGCTCTTGCCTGACACAAGTTTTACTTATGTTAGTGAAGCATGGAATACTACTTCTTGGTTAGATCACGTGGTTTCCACTGTTGATGCTCATGCCTCGATAAAAAGTATGGAGATTTGTTATGGGTTGGCCACATCTGACCACATCCCTCTTGCCATGGTATTAACTCATTTAGTGCCACCAGCTCCTCTAATTTGAGTAAGTAGCTTGTGCCAGCCTTTTTTGACCATTTTGGCACTACTTTGCTGAGCCGACAGCCAATCCAAAATTAGTTATTTATAAGCAAATTTCATTTTGAATGAAGATTAAAATGTTTACTTTCAGCTGCAAAAGAGAGCAAGCTTTTATCTTGTATACTTTTTTAGTTAGAAGCCCGGAATGAAACAGGCTTTCGCCCAAAATGTCCCCTGGGAATTAGATTCAGGAGTTACAGCCATTTGAAAAAATAAAAGTTCTTTGAAGCTGAAACAGAGGATTCCTGAGGAGTTTTCAAACATGCAGCACACGTATAGAAACTGTAGAATGCCTGCTCTTGTAGGATGTAAGATATTGAGTTTCAATCTTGTATCAATTTGTCATATTATGCAAAAACGTGGGAAGACGTAGGACTTTTTGACCCCACATTTTGCTACACTCAGTGCAACAAAAGGGCCCCTATAAAATACACCAGATGTCACTGTTCACTGTCTGCTCATTGTCACTGCACTGTGTGCAGTCTGTCAGGAGGCCAGCAGGGGGCAGAAACACTTCACTCTCACTCACTCACTCACTCACACACACACACACACACACACACACACACACACACACACACACACACACACACACACACACACACACACAAAACAACATTTGCATTACAGAAAGGGCGTGTTGGAGGGGAACAAACACATCGCTGTTGACTGAGCACAGTCACACACACACACACACACACACACACACACACACACACACACACACACACACACACACACACACACACACACATCCTTTACATTAGGGCAGGCCATTAGACTGTCAAACTTCATTCTCACTGTGACTGAGGCAGAACACAAGTACATGCACACGTGCACACACATGCACGTGCACACACACGCGCACGTGTACACGTGCACACACACACACACGCATACGTGCACACACACACGCATGTGCACACACACACGCACGTGTACACGTGCACACACACACACATGCACACGTGTACACACACGCACACACACATACACGCACGTGCTCACATACGCACACGCACGTGTACACGTGCACACACACGTGCACATACACACAACAAAAATACATGGTGCATTTATATAGAGGGTTTATCAGGCGCTGCACAATCACCCATTCACACACTTTGATATGTTGACTGGAGAAGCTGTGTTTTGAACTGCCAATACTCAGATCATTGGCCAACCTGCAATTACATCCAGACTAGAGCTACAAGCACCCCTACGGTAGACTACGTCTGGCCTTGAGCTTGCATTACGTGCACACACACAAACACACATAATATACTTTCAACTCTGATTTGTGACTGTTCTTCTTTTCATTTCCTGTAGGGGTCGCTACAGCTTATCATCTGCCTCCATCTCCCCCTGACCCTGTCATGACATAGGCCGGGAGCCAATTCTGAAATTGGCACAAATTGGTACCACCCAAGGTGACCGTACATTTTTTACATTTTTGACTTCCTACATGTCTCTAGTTTACATTTTGGTATGATAACCCTTTCTGAGACCCAGCTTAATTGATGTTATCAGCCGCTAGAGTCGGTCTCCCATTGACTTTCTATACAGGAGGAAAATACCCAGAAAAGTTTTTTTTTCTGGGTATTTAAGTGGGATGTGAGGGGTCTAACTAGGGGTTTGTCATGATGCTGAATCCATTGCAGGCATTTGTTTTGCACAAAAAACATTCAGTGGGCTAGAAATGGCCTCAGAAAACAATACACGTATGGGTGAGTATTCATGTTAGTCGGAGGCCTTAGGGTTTTTCTTCTCGTGCTAATCAGTCTAAAAGTGCAAAATTTTGCACAGATGTAGCTCATGGCATGCTCTAATGATTTAGCTAGGGCGCCCGAGTCTGCGACATTCGGGGTCACCACAGCGGCCAAATCAAGTTGGGCTCCCATCGACTTTAGTGATGAAAAGTGATGAGTCATCACTTTTCAGAGTTTTGTGGGTGCTGTGGTGACCCCGAAGGTCGCCGACTCGGGCGCCCTAGCTAAATCATTAGAGCATGCCCTGAGCTACATCTGTGCAAAATTTTGCACTTTTAGACTGATTAGCACGAGAAAAAAAACCCTAAGGCCTCCAACTAACATGAATACTCACCCATACGTGTATTGTTTTCTGAGGCCATTTCTAGCCCACGGAATGTTTTTCGTGCAAAACAAATGCTTGCAATGGATTCAGCATCATGACAAACCCCTAGTTAGACCCCTCACATCCTACTTAAATACCCAGAAAAAAAAGGTTTTCAGGGTATTTTCCTCCTGTATAGAAAGTCGATGGGAGACCGACTCTAGCGGGTGATAACATCAATTAAGCTGGGTCTCAGAAAGGGTTATCATACCAAAATGTAAACTAGAGACATGTAGGAAGTCAAAAATGTCAAAAATGTACGGTCACCTTGGGTGGTACCAATTTGTGCCAATTTCAGAATTGGCTCCCGGCCTAATATGTATATATATATTTTTTTTATCCTCTGTTTAGTCATATATTGTCTCTGAACTGTTCACACAAACCATCAGGTCCTAGTATTTACCACAGCAGTAAGAATATTCAACTGTGTTATATTCAGGCCAGATTTGAACACACAACCTTCTGATCTAAAGGTCATGTATCTACCGATATAGCTACGTGAACTCAAACTCAACATTGTCTTAGCAAAGCTACACTGTGAGAATGAGAGAGAGAGAGATACATTATCTGCTGGTGAATACACCAACAGCACTAACATTGGCAACTTTGCCAAAAATGGGGTTACCACAAACACATTTGTATAGCGATGGTGGGTTCTCAGAAAAGCACTACAGTATATAAGACTGATATATTTTCAATGTCATGAGTTTTGAACCCAGTTGAACAACCATAACGGTTGCTTCACTTGTTTGGTATTTACATAGAACCAGACAAGCTAAGGCAACCGTTCATATGTCTCTAAGTGACATGTCATATATGAACACACATAATATATATGAACACACATAATGCAGATCTATGTTTGCATCTATTCCATATTACAATCACATGTTTATGACACACTAGCTCTAGCTCAATTGATAGTGCACTCACCTTTCATATGCAAGGACATGGGTTCGAGTCTGGTAAAAATATAATTATACCAATTGTATACTGGGCATTGCTGAGCATGGGTGAACTCAAGAAAGACAACATGACGGTTTAGTTTGGCACAACCCTGTGAGCTAAGCTAAGTCATTCACGTCATATATAAAACACAAATAATGCAGATCTATGTGTTTATCTGTTACATATTAGAATCACATGTTTATGACTCATTAGCTCACTTGACAGTGTCCATACCTGTAATATCAATGGTCATGAGTTCAAGTCTGGTAAAAGACTTGGGCTTCTCCTGAACTTGAATTCAGAATCAGCATCTTGACCTCCAAGCTCTTGTGAGCTTGGAGGTATTCTATTCTCACAGCTCAGCTTCTAGAGATGAGATGATTGCTAGACAAAGAGACAGAATCATAGAATGCAGAGAAACAGTAAACTATAGGCTTGTAGAGAATGAGTCAATCCAGAGAGACAGTGTACTATATGATCACACTGACTTGTTTTGACCAATGATGAAAAACTCCCTTACCTACTGGGAGAAATACAACAATGGAAAAACAGCAGCAAGATTTGTGAATTGTTGCGACAAAAGGCGGCTAGAAACACAACCACCCAAGGATCTAGACCTATTGCACATACAGTATGAAACACAGCTGATACCTTTGAATGCATTTTGAGAAGAAATAATGCCATTTGTTCCAAAAGCTTACATAGCTCTGTTTACACAATGCTGTACCCCCTCCAACTGTACATATGTTCTCCATTTTCAACTGTTTTTACTTTATTTGTGACACTGCTTTGGCAATGTAAACGTATGAAGGCTCATTTGAATTGAAAATTTACTCATTTTGAAAATGTAAAACCCACAATGTGCCACAGTGCGACACTATATATTTTGTGTTTTTGTAGTTCCACTTCCTAGGGAAAACATAACTGGTCAAAACTGTCCACACAAGTCAGAAATCAAACTATGCTATTCATACAGTGAAGGCCTTCACCGTATGAATAGCATAGTTTGATTGCTGACTTATGAGATGTGAAATGTACACTAGGACAAATATAAAACATCCACAGCTCATCAGCTTCAGGCCTAGAATCAAGCAAAGCCAAGAATAACAACAAGCACAGACAGAAATATAGTTGTACTGTCATTAGGCAGCCACTTTTATTTACAACAATGTACAAATCTTTCAGGACAAGGACCCCACTGTGAAGTTATTTACAAAAAAATAAAGTGCAGTAGCTACTACAGGACTACTACGTTTTCAGGCCAAGGACCCCTTAGTTGAGAGAGAGATGAAGCAGGGACCCCCACAACCTTTTGCAGATGCCATATAGTTTCATTGTTTGACAGCACAATCATCAGTGTATTTTGGATTCATGTCAATTTGTTTCCAGACATTTAACCACTTGAGCCGTCAATACTTTATAAACCTGACCTTTCACTCTGTGCTTAGTATGCTCTTTTTCCCTTGCCGAAAATAGCCGATCTACAAGCTCACAACGCCTCACAGTGCGAGGCGTTGTGAGCTTGTAGATCTGCTATTTTTGGCTAAAGTTCTCAGAATATGGACTCTAGGGAAATAGGGAAAAAGGTTTCTATCATTCAGTTTTGGAGGACCCCCTGTAGTAACTCTGAGGACCCCCTAGGGGTCCCGGACCCCCTGTTGAAGACCTCTGATCAAGGGTCAACGTTTTCAGGCTAAGGACCCCTTAGTTGAGAGAGAGATGAAACAGGGACCCCCACAACCTTTTGCAGATTCCATAGTTTCATTGTTTGACAGCACAATCATCAGTGCATTTTGGATTCATGTCAATTTGTGTTTTCAGACATTTAACCACTTGAGCCGTCAATACTTTATAAACCTGACCTTTCACTCTGTGCTTATTATGCTCTTTTTCCCTTGCCGAAAATAGCCGATCTACAAGCTCACAACGCCTCACAGTGCGAGGCGTTGTGAGCTTGTAGATCTGCTATTTTTGGCTAAAGTTCTCAGAATATGGACTCTAGGGAAATAGGGAAAAAGGTTTCTATCATTCAGTTTTGGAGGACCCCCTGTAGTAACTCTGAGGACCCCCTAGGGGTCCCGGACCCCCTGTTGAAGACCTCTGATCAAGGGTCAACGTTTTCAGGCTAAGGACCCCTTAGTTGAGAGAGAGATGAAACAGGGACCCCCACAACCTTTTGCAGATTCCATAGTTTCATTGTTTGACAGCACAATCATCAGTGCATTTTGGATTCATGTCAATTTGTGTTTTCAGACATTTAACCACTTGAGCCGTCAATACTTTATAAACCTGACCTTTCACTCTGTGCTTAGAATGCTCTTTTTCCCTTGCCGAAAATAGCCGATCTACAAGCTCACAACGCCTCACAGTGCGAGGCGTTGTGAGCTTGTAGATCTGCTATTTTTGGCTAAAGTTCTCAGAATATGGACTCTAGGGAAATAGGGAAAAAGGTTTCTATCATTCAGTTTTGGAGGACCCCCTGTAGTAACTCTGAGGACCCCCTAGGGGTCCCGGACCCCCTGTTGACGACCTCTGATCAAGGGTCAACGTTTTCAGGCTAAGGACCCCTTAGTTGAGAGAGAGATGAAGCAGGGACCCCCACAACCTTTTGCAGATTCCATAGTTTGATTGTTTGACAGCACAATCATCAGTGCATTTTGGATTCATGTCAATTTGTTTTCAGACATTTAACCACTTGAGCCATCAATACTTTATAAACCTGACCTTTCACTCTGTGCTTAGTATGCTTTTTCCCTTTCTACACTAGAGCCGGAAATAGCCGATCTACAAGCTCACAACGCCTCGCAGTGCGAGGCGTTGTGAGCTTGTAGATCGGCTATTTTTGCTATTTTTCCCCCTATAAACCAACCCTCTTTGCCGTAAATAGCAGAGGCATTGTGAGCTTGCAGAGCTGCTATTTTTGGCTAAAGTTCCCAGAATATGGACAGTTCAAGTGCATGTCTCACAGAGATTTGGAGGACCCCTGTAGTAACTCTGAGGACAGGGTCCTTGTAGAATCAAACATGTTCATGTGAAGGACCCCCAAAACGATATGTATTTGGCCATGGAACCCAATCTCAAACTGTGGTGTGTCATGTCTGTCTCCATCCGCAGTGTTTACTCCCAGTAGTTTTTTTTTGTATGGTAAACAGCAAAACACTGCGGATGGAGGCCGACATGACACACCTTGCACCAGTAGCGCGACTCTGCCCGCATCTTTGGGGTGGCTTTACTCTTGTTGCATACCCTGCAGGGCCTGGTTGGTTTCTCTTTTTTTGCTCCTGGGGCTTTGGGGATGAACTCCAGGCCATGGCCATTTAGGTTGCAGCTCAGCCTGCTGCCGGGGTCCTCCCTTGGGGCCCTAACGTTGAAGCGGGGTGGGCCTTGATGGACGTCGCTTTCCCCCGCCTCGTCCTCTCCATCGGCGTCAGCCGCAGCCTCCTCTCCCTGGTCTCCCTCGACGTCAGCCGCCGCCTCCTCTCCCTGGTCTCCATCGACGTCAGCCGCCGCCTCCTCTCCCTGGTCTCCATCGACGTCCGGGACGGGGTTGTCTGGCAGGACGGGGGGCTGCCCATGGAACTCCCGCAGGTTGGTCCAACTGTCTACAATGGCGAGGACGTACTTCATCAGCGAAACTGGTTTCTGTGCCTTGCATCTGTAGAGGATGAAGCTGTTGAAGAGCGCAATCTGGAACAGGTAGAGGCAGTACTTGGTCGTCCACTTCATCGTCTTTCTCGTCATCAAATAATATCCCACATTCTGATCCATCTGGTCCACCTATGAAGACATTATGGAGGACATAGCAGAACAATGTCAATATACAGTATGTGCTATTGTGTATCTGTCGCAAAACACATTTTTGGACACTGCTCCTACAGCTTTTGCCCTAAAATCACACAAAGTGGTACACACACAGTATGTCTAGAGTCAAGTCATCAACATGGATCTGTCCCCTTTAGCGCCACCATCAGGCCCATTTTTCAAACACATTTTTGGACACCGCTCCTACACATTCTGCACTAAAATCATGCAAAGCGGTCCACAGTATCTCTAAAGTCATGTCACCAACCTGGATCTGTCCCATTTCCCATATTCCCTCCTGATTGGCTACCATTGCCTTCTTTGCCTTCTAAAATTTGTGTATGCAACCTGACGGTCGCTTATCTCTCGATTAGGGAGTCTTACTGGTGTTTAAATATTGTATTTGTATAAATATATGTAATCGATTACTCACCCCCTTCATCCATTTATTGTATGCCAGAACACACTCAGGTTTGCTGATCTTCTCCTTGGTTCCGTCCTTGTCCTTGTCCTTGGGCCTTTCCTCCACAGTGGACATCACATCCCGGTGGATGGTGGACACGACCTTTACCAGTCTCTTGTCCCTCCAGACAATGACCATGGCCTTGCCATTGTGCAGCATCATGTGCTCTCCGGGTTTCAGGCCGCGCACGGTCAGTTTGGCGGTCTCTGTTGGTTCCCCCCGCTTCTTGCGCAGTGTGCCGCATGTATGGGTGTTGAGCTCCAGGAGGCGGGCAGACAGAGACAAATGATTGTAATAATTGTCCATGTATAAATGATGGCCACGCCCCTTTAGGTCTCTGAGGAGGAACATCACCGTTTCGTCAAGTTTGGATTTCGTCCCGATGTACGGCTTCATAGCATAGCAGTAACCGGTACGGGAGTCTGCCAGGATGTAGGATTTTATGCCATATTTGATGGGCTTCATGGGGTTGTACACCTTGAAATTCAGGGCGCCCCGCCACATCAGCGTGCCCTCGTCAATTGAAATGTTTTGGTCGGGGTAGAACATCATCTTGAACCTATATAAGAGGTACTCCAGGACTGGCCTCACCCTCCAGATTCTGTCCACCTTGTCATCACCACCCTCGTTGTAGTGGAGGAACCGGGAGATCAGCTGGAATCTGTTCCTTGACATGGTCCTTGGGAAGTGGGGGGTTTGGATGACTTCCGTTGTGGACCAGTACATCCACCACTGGGGAAGTTTGAGGATACCAGTCAGGAACCACAGGCCAAGGTAGTTTTTCAACTCCCATCGGCTGACTGGCTTCCAGCTCCAGACCCTGGAACTTGGAGCGTCCTCTCTGCTAACCTGTAGTGACGATATAAACATTTCATGTCACGATCAGTGATCAAAGAAATTACCATAAACAATATCGCAATAATCAAAATATCCCCAACATCCATTATCCTGGGGTGGAACATTTTCCAAAAAAAAAACAAAGTGTGTGTGTGCGCGTGCAGTGAATTTGAATAAAGCCCCCACTAAGATAGTTAGTTTGAATAGTTTGAATAGTCAATTCAATGCAGCAAGCTCACAGCGCGGCACCGAGTGCCACAAGCTATGTGATACAGTATGAAAGATGCTGCATTTTGACAAAGATGAATGCTGCCATTTCTCCCAAAATACCTTTTTAGAATCAGGTCAAACATATTCAAAGACTAGAGACAAAGTGTGCCATAACGGATGTAGCCCTAATGAGATCATTAGGCCTACATCCTATGACCTTTCACTCTGTGCTTAGTATGCTTTTTCCCTTTCTACACTAGAGCCGGAAATAGCCGATCTACAAGCTCACAACGCCTCGCAGTGCGAGGCGTTGTGAGCTTGTAGATCGGCTATTTTTGCTATTTTTCCCCCTATAAACCAACCCTCTTTGCCGTAAATAGCAGAGGCATTGTGAGCTTGCAGAGCTGCTATTTTTGGCTAAAGTTCCCAGAATATGGACAGTTCAAGTGCATGTCTCACAGAGATTTGGAGGACCCCTGTAGTAACTCTGAGGACAGGGTCCTTGTAGAATCAAACATGTTCATGTGAAGGACCCCCAAAACTCTATGTATTTGGCCATGGAACCCAATCTCAAACTGTGGTGTGTCATGTCTGTCTCCATCCGCAGTGTTTACTCCCAGTAGTTTTTTTTTGTATGGTAAACAGCAAAACACTGCGGATGGAGGCCGACATGACACACCTTGCACCAGTAGCGCGACTCTGCCCGCATCTTTGGGGTGGCTTTACTCTTGTTGCATACCCTGCAGGGCCTGGTTGGTTTCTCTTTTTTTGCTCCTGGGGCTTTGGGGATGAACTCCAGGCCATGGCCATTTAGGTTGCAGCTCAGCCTGCTGCCGGGGTCCTCCCTTGGGGCCCTAACGTTGAAGCGGGGTGGGCCTTGATGGACGTCGCTTTCCCCCGCCTCGTCCTCTCCATCGGCGTCAGCCGCAGCCTCCTCTCCCTGGTCTCCCTCGACGTCAGCCGCCGCCTCCTCTCCCTGGTCTCCATCGACGTCAGCCGCCGCCTCCTCTCCCTGGTCTCCATCGACGTCCGGGACGGGGTTGTCTGGCAGGACGGGGGGCTGCCCATGGAACTCCCGCAGGTTGGTCCAACTGTCTACAATGGCGAGGACGTACTTCATCAGCGAAACTGGTTTCTGTGCCTTGCATCTGTAGAGGATGAAGCTGTTGAAGAGCGCAATCTGGAACAGGTAGAGGCAGTACTTGGTCGTCCACTTCATCGTCTTTCTCGTCATCAAATAATATCCCACATTCTGATCCATCTGGTCCACCTATGAAGACATTATGGAGGACATAGCAGAACAATGTCAATATACAGTATGTGCTATTGTGTATCTGTCGCAAAACACATTTTTGGACACTGCTCCTACAGCTTTTGCCCTAAAATCACACAAAGTGGTACACACACAGTATGTCTAGAGTCAAGTCATCAACATGGATCTGTCCCCTTTAGCGCCACCATCAGGCCCATTTTTCAAACACATTTTTGGACACCGCTCCTACACATTCTGCACTAAAATCATGCAAAGCGGTCCACAGTATCTCTAAAGTCATGTCACCAACCTGGATCTGTCCCATTTCCCATATTCCCTCCTGATTGGCTACCATTGCCTTCTTTGCCTTCTAAAATTTGTGTATGCAACCTGACGGTCGCTTATCTCTCGATTAGGGAGTCTTACTGGTGTTTAAATATTGTATTTGTATAAATATATGTAATCGATTACTCACCCCCTTCATCCATTTATTGTATGCCAGAACACTCAGGTTTGCTGATCTTCTCCTTGGTTCCGTCCTTGTCCTTGTCCTTGGGCCTTTCCTCCACAGTGGACATCACATCCCGGTGGATGGTGGACACGACCTTTACCAGTCTCTTGTCCCTCCAGACAATGACCATGGCCTTGCCATTGTGCAGCATCATGTGCTCTCCGGGTTTCAGGCCGCGCACGGTCAGTTTGGCGGTCTCTGTTGGTTCCCCCCGCTTCTTGCGCAGTGTGCCGCATGTATGGGTGTTGAGCTCCAGGAGGCGGGCAGACAGAGACAAATGATTGTAATAATTGTCCATGTATAAATGATGGCCACGCCCCTTTAGGTCTCTGAGGAGGAACATCACCGTTTCGTCAAGTTTGGATTTCGTCCCGATGTACGGCTTCATAGCATAGCAGTAACCGGTACGGGAGTCTGCCAGGATGTAGGATTTTATGCCATATTTGATGGGCTTCATGGGGTTGTACACCTTGAAATTCAGGGCGCCCCGCCACATCAGCGTGCCCTCGTCAATTGAAATGTTTTGGTCGGGGTAGAACATCATCTTGAACCTATATAAGAGGTACTCCAGGACTGGCCTCACCCTCCAGATTCTGTCCACCTTGTCATCACCACCCTCGTTGTAGTGGAGGAACCGGGAGATCAGCTGGAATCTGTTCCTTGACATGGTCCTTGGGAAGTGGGGGGTTTGGATGACTTCCGTTGTGGACCAGTACATCCACCACTGGGGAAGTTTGAGGATACCAGTCAGGAACCACAGGCCAAGGTAGTTTTTCAACTCCCATCGGCTGACTGGCTTCCAGCTCCAGACCCTGGAACTTGGAGCGTCCTCTCTGCTAACCTGTAGTGACGATATAAACATTTCATGTCACGATCAGTGATCAAAGAAATTACCATAAACAATATCGCAATAATCAAAATATCCCCAACATCCATTATCCTGGGGTGGAACATTTTCCAAAAAAAAAACAAAGTGTGTGTGTGCGCGTGCAGTGAATTTGAATAAAGCCCCCACTAAGATAGTTAGTTTGAATAGTTTGAATAGTCAATTCAATGCAGCAAGCTCACAGCGCGGCACCGAGTGCCACAAGCTTTGTGATACAGTATGAAAGATGCTGCATTTTGACAAAGATGAATGCTGCCATTTCTCCCAAAATACCTTTTTAGAATCAGGTCAAACATATTCAAAGACTAGAGACAAAGTGTGCCATAACGGATGTAGCCCTAATGAGATCATTAGGCCTACATCCTATGTAGGACCACAATATTGTTATTTGTAGCCTGTCAAAATCAATTGGAAATATTACATTTTGATGTGGTGTTATGGCACACTTTGTCTCTAGTCTTTGAATATGTTTGACCTGATTCTAAAAAGGTATTTTGGGAGAAATGGCAGCATTCATCTTTGTCAAAATGCAGCATCTTTCATACTGTATCACATAGCTTGTGGCACTCGGTGCCGCGCTGTGAGCTTGCTGCATTGAATTGATTTTGTCCTCCCTGTGTGGGTCCTCAGACAGGGTCCTAGTAGAGGCCTAATGATCATTGTGATCATTGTGATACAGTATGATACAGTACACTCTGGACCAAACCAGATTATAAGAAAACAAAAAGAAAGCTACCAAACATACTGGAAAGAGGCAACCCAAAACCAAAGCAAAATGGAATGCTATCTGGGACTAAAAAGAGAATATACACCAGTAAGACGGGAGATAAGCGACCGTAGGTGGCTTATCTCCACAAATAGGGCAAAAATGTGTTTTTCCCAAATCTTCCTGATCCATGTTGATGACATGAGTGTAGACATGCTGTGTAGTGATATTCGTGATTTTAGGGCAAAAACTGTAGGAGCAGTGTCCAAAAATGTGTTTTAAAAATCGGCCTGAAGGTGGCGCTAGAATAGGGCCATGTGAGAAATGAGGGGTGGGGTCTCCGCGTTGCCTTGGCGGACGAATAGGTACCGGCCCCGGCTCTCCCGGACGCTCCTAGCCCGAGTTACGGCATTTTATGTGCGCTGCAGTGGCAGGGGGTCCTCCACTGGGGGCGCCACCACTTTTGCATCCGTTCTGGAGCACCAGGAGTCGGTGGTCCCAGGGAATTCCCAGTGAGCAGCCCCATTGGGGTGGTCATTTGGTCATTTTTGCACATTTGGTCATTTTTTACATCTGGGGGTCCCCCAGGGGGGGGTCCTTGGAGGTTGTAGTTTGGCAGGCAAGGAGTGTGTGTGTAAAATCTGGCATGGATCGGGTCAACGGGTGCGGAGATATAAGCAGGGAAAAAGTGTGACGTCGACGTGTGAGCACATCTGGTCATTTTTTACATCTGGGGGTCCCCCAGGGACCTGGGGGTCCCTGGGGCTCCGGGGGTCCTTGGAGGTTGTAGTTTGGCAGTCAAGGAGTGTGTGTGCAAAATCTGCCATGGATCGGGGCAACGGTTGTGGAGATATGAGCAGGGCAAAAGTGTGACTGACTGACTGACTGACTGACTGACTGACGCACAGACAGCCCGTGGAGGTTTTGGTAGTAAATGCGACCTACGGTCGCAATTAGCAGAATATCTGAGCACAGTAAAAGACCCAAAACTTAGCCTTGACTAGGTACAAACACAGCCTTGAAAAATGACGAAATTTTCTTGTTGACTACGTTTTTGTTCACCGACGAAAAACGAAATAAAAACTAAGCTGTGATGACTAAAACTAGACTAAATATAGTGTCAATTTCGTCAACAAAATAAAAACTAGACTAAAAGGTTAGGGAGGGACTAGTGGAGAAGAGTAATTTTATGTTTGGTTGGTCTCAGGTGTTGCGTGCTGAAAATAGCAGATCTACAAGCTCACAATGCGTCACGCTGCGACACGTTGTGACCTGACGGTCGCAATTATGACACCCCATACATACTTGATCACCGCTCAAAAACAGCAGATCTACAAGCTCAAAGTGCATCGCAAGACTCGCGACACATTGTGAGCTTGTAGATCAGCCATCTTTTGGCAAAGAGATTTGGTAGAGAGTGAAAAAAGACTGTATCAAGTATGTCATTTCCAGGTCTGTTTCACCCATTAGAGGGTAAATGTTACTGACCTGACTGATGCACCAAGCTGCATACACGTTGGTCTCCTCAACGATGTAATCGACCAGGTCATCTGTCATGAGGAGTTCAAAAAACTCCACCGGGTCAGCGTCCACCGACATGGCAGCAGCAGCTCCTAGTGGACCAGGGGACCCAGTAAAGGGGATGTCCCTTGGCTCCCACCCCTCAGACCGCCACACTTTAGGTTCAGGACAGCTGCCACCTGTAAATTATAGAAATATATCATTACTATTATTGCCTACTTTTGCTATGCTCATACCATGTGTGCATTTTACTTTGTAAACCTCTGATATGATGTGTAGAACATGTTTTCACCTTTGGCAGTAGAGGCAGGGCGAGACCGACTTGAGCCTCTGGTCGACTGACCACCGGTCGCTGGTTGCTGGCTACTGGTTGCTGGCCCTGAAATAACAAATTCATTTATTTACATCAATGTGGGCATTGGCATTTTGGGGGTCCATCACATGAAAATGTTTGAGCAACACTGTCATAGAAATATGGTTTTTCAAAAAATCTTAGAAGGATTTAGAACAGGGGTTTTCAAAGTGGGTGACAGGGCAACAATGTTATGATGTGCAGAACATATTTTCACCTTTGGCAGAGGCAGGGCGAGACCGACCTCTGGTCGACTGACCACTGGTTGCTGGTTGCTGGCTACTGGTTGCTGGCCGCCCTGAAATAACAAATTCATTCATGTACATCAATGTAGGCATTGGCATTTTGGGGGTCCATCACATGAAAATGTTTGAGCAACACTGTCATAGAAATATGATTTTTCAAAAAATCTTAGAAGGATTTAGAACAGGGGTTTTCAAAGTGGGTGACAGGGCACCCTGGGGTGCCGTGACGGCAGTCCAGGGGTGCCGCAAGATAATTTTAGAATATTTGGAATTTATTTGGACACTTGAAAACATATTTAGTATAATTTTAAACTTGAAGTAAAAGGTTATTTTCAGTCAGTTCCAACCAAAATGGCTGTTATCTCAACGTTTTCCTCACCGATCTACAAGCACACAACACCTCGCATCGCGAGGCGTTGTGTGCTTGTAGATCTGCTGTTTTCACTAGTTTTGTGCGACAGTCTATGATGAAGCAGGGCTTTGCTTTACCAAAATACGTACACATTTGAAACTTGTTGATACGAGGTTTCTGCCAGACAGTGACGATATTTTAGTGATTATGTTGTGAGGAAAACGTTGAGATAACAGCCATTTTGGTTAGAACTGACTGAAAATAACTTTGTACTTGAAGTTTAAAATTATACTAAATATGTTTTCAAGTGTCCAAATAAATTCCAAATATTATCAAATGATCTTGTGGCATACTTCCCACAGATTACACACCCCAGAAGTGAATTTGAAAACTCGACCAATGATGAAAAACTCCCATACCTACTGGGAGAAATACAACAATGTGTAGATTTGTGATCTGTTGCGACAAGAGAAGGCACAACCACCTCAAGGACTACAAACCATGAATTGACATCTAGACCTACTGCACATACAGTATGAGCTGATACATGCATTTTGAGGAAAATGCTGCTATTTGTACCCTGTATATATATAAAATGTCACAATGCGACATAGCTCTGTTCACACAATGCCGTACCCCCTCCAACTGTATATATGTTCCCCATTTTCAACAGTTTTTATTGTATTTGTGACACTTGCTTTAGCAATGTAAACGTATGTTTTCTCAAGCCAATAAAGCTCCTTTGAATTGAATTTCTTCTGAGTGGGAGAACCTCTTGATTCTATACTGCAGTTATTTAGCTGCATTAGTATAGTCTGGCCAAGCCAGGCTAGTGTTATCATGCCAATAAAGCTCCTTTGGAATTGATATGACAAACTTTATTCTGATGTGCAGAAAGTGTTTTACCTTTGTTACCAGCAGAAGAGGCAGACCTTGCACGACGACCACTGGTTGGCACCAGGCATGGCGGTGACTGGTCATTAGGTTGTTCTGAAATAACAGTAAAAATTTTCATTTAGGCCCATGTACAACAATGTGTATTGCGTGATACCACTTAGCTAAAAAAATATACATGATAAAAACACATTCTAATCAGGCATTCTAATCTCCATTCCCATGACATTCATATGTTCCTATATTTAAGTGTGCCTGCCATGCAACGCAATGGCAAAACACTTATTGTAATCCGCCATACTTAAGTAAGTAAGTAAGTAATTAAGTTCCTTGCAAATTTCGGCACGTAATAACTGCCGCACGATTTACACCACCGACGCAATATATACATCAAAACGTGCGGCTCGGCCGGGAATGGTGTGCTATTACTTTTCTAAGAGAAAAGTTTAATTGATATTAATTTATTAGTGAATTCATTTTACCCATTGACTTATAATGGGAATCGCAAAAACTCACATTCAATATTTTTTATCTCGCAAACCATAGGGGCTACAGTTTCAAAACTTGGAGAGGAGATTTATAATGATATCAAGGATTAAATAAAAAATAATTTCGTCAGTTGGCCTCATGGTGGCGCTATAACAGTCCACTTTACCTTTCGGCCTGTAACTCTTGAACTGTGGGTCGGAAAATTAAAATTCCTTTTTCCCTGGATTCCTTGGGTCATGACGCATCTCCTCATATAGGCCACGCCCATTTGCGTCAGGATAGATTTTCCGCCATTTTGAATTTTCTTCAAAACACACTTTTTGCTCCTTTTCCTACATATTTTCTCCAAATGTCACAAAAATCAATACACACGATCTATGGACTCATGCGATAAACATATTTAAACGATATTTTGATATTCCATACCGTTCTTCCGTAACAGGGTTCCAAAGTTAGCGGGAGGAGCCCGTTTTGTAAGAAGTAGCCATAAATCACAAACGAAACATCCAGTCAACACCAAATTTTAACCACAAGTGGGGGGCGCTATACTGAACATAGACCGAAAAGCATTTCCACTTCGACCCATGGGGGCACCATAAACGCGCAAAACGTAACCGTTTCATGCCAAAACGTGTTTTTCAGGGGGAACGACCCTCTCAAAACGAAACACTAACACCAACCGCTACACAAGGTTGAACAGACTTAGCAAGCTGCAGGCACACTTAAAATTTCTTAGAAATTTTCTTTTCTAGTTTGTATTTGCTGTGGCTCTGCAAAGTTGTGGCACAATGGTCAAAAAAGGCTGGGACATGCTACCCACTCACTGGAGAAGCTGCTGGCACTAAATGAGTTGTATTTACTGCTGTGTTGTGTTCTAATGCAGGAGTTTCCAAACTTTTTTGCCTCTGGGAACCCAATAAATATATTTTTAATCCGAGGCACCCCTACATTATAATTTTCACTCTCATCACCTTATATTTATAGCATATCGTCGTTGTCGGCTGAAAACCTTGTGTCCAAAACCATTCGTTTTGTATTTATCATCTATAAAATGTACTAAACTAGTGAAAACAGCAGATCTACAAGCACACAACGCCTTGCGATGCGAGGTGTTGTGTGCTTGTAGATCGGCTGATTTCACTAGTTGTGTGCGACAGTCTATGATGAAGCAGGGCTTTGCTTTACCAAAAGACGTACACATTTGAAATTTGGAGATACAAGGTTTCTGCCAGACAGTGACGATATTTTAGTGATTATGTTGTGAGGAAAACGTTGAGATAACAGCCATTTTTTCACTGAGGACCCACACAGGGAGGACAAAATCAATTCAATGCAGCAAGCTCACAGCGCGGCACCGAGTGCCACAAGCTATGTGATACAGTATGAAAGATGCTGCATTTTGACAAAGATGAATGCTGCCATTTCTCCCAAAATACCTTTTTAGAATCAGGTCAAACATATTCAAAGACTAGGTGTGCCATAACACAAAATAAAAATGTAATATTTCCAATTGATTTTGACAGGCTACAAATAACAATATTGTGGTCCTACATAGGATCAAAGATATTTAATTAATGAAGATGGCTCATCCTCATTGGATCCACTAGAGTGCGACATGGTACACAAATCCTACAAATTGACTCCTAAGTGGGCGCCGGCTCTGACTGCAAATCTCGCGCACGTCCTGTTTACTGGTGCTATAGATCCCGCGAGAGTGTGTTGCTGGGACAGCTAAAGAGCAATAATAAAGTTGATTTTCTCCTTTGTTGTGTCGATGAAAAAAGCCACTTTAGTACGACAATTTTGTTAATATTATGTGGCTTGTGATGATCTGGTCCAATATTTAGTTCAGTGAGCATAGCTTCTGAACTATTATTTTGATCTGTGTTCACGTTAGCTCTCTCATTGGAAATGAATAGACTCCAACCTGCTTCTGCCTCCTAAAAAGGCGTCCCCCCTACGTCATGCAGAAACGGGAAGTACAGGTCTTTTGCACTCTCTTGCTATCGCCCTCTTGGATAGGATGTAGGCCTAATGATCATTAGGCCTCTACTAGGACCCTGTCTGAGGACCCACACAGGGAGGACAAAATCAATTCAATGCAGCAAGCTCACAGCGTCCTGACTGAAAATAACTTTTTACTTCAAGTTTAAAATTATACTAAATATTTTTTTCAAGTGTCCAAATAAATTACAAATATTATCAAATGATCTTGTGGCACCCCTGGACTGCCGTCACCCACTTTGAAAACCCCTGTTCTAATACCATGTTCTCAACATATTCAAAGACAAAGCATCAGCTTGGCAACTTGGTGTGTGAAATAACACATGCCCTTTGTGTTCGGAGTGGGAGTAATATAAAGCTAGTTTAGCAACATTATTCAAAGACAAGAGACTGTCACCTTGGTGTGAAATGACTCTCATGCCAATAAAGCCCTTTGAATTGAATTCCAAATGCCCCCAGCTCCCACCTCCCGCCTTAGCAAAATTATTCAAAGATTATGTAAAATTGCCTTCCTGTGTGCCGACCTGCAGCAGCAGCAGCAGCAGCAGCAGGAGGAGGAGGGCCTCCAGTTGGGGTGGTTGGCTGGACAGGAGCACCTGAAACACACACACAATATAAAGATGTTTAGATCCAAAATGGCTGTGTTGCACTGCCACCTGTTGGCTGGGAACTCGATTCATGGCTGTGTTGCACTGCCACCTGTGGGCTGGGAACTCGATTCACATCTATGAAATGCATTTGATAAAACAAAATCTAAAATAAAACTAGGTGTCCGTTGGATCTAGAGATTGTTTGAGGTCATTCCACGGGTTGAACTTTTCTAAACATTACACTTATTTGGGGGTCAGGCTGACATTTAGGGTCAGCTGACAAAACAGATGTTTACATGGGATGAAAGCTATCTGTTTTGTCAACGGTTTTACTGAACACAGCGTTTTCGCATGACTCATGCCAATAAACCTCCTTGCATTATCACAGAATGCAGAGAGACAATCTCAGTAAATGAAAAAGAGTAAAATAAAGTCTTTCTTACCTCCATCGGAGACTGGCCTTGGAGTGAAGGCGATATGTGACGAATGCTCCTCATCGATGTCTAAAAAACAGACCATATCTGAGTCAGTGAATATTGTATGTACATAAAGCGGCGCTGTTTTATAACCTTGCAGATCCAATGGCTTACTTTATCCCCAAAACAATGAAAAAAAAAAAAACGCCGCTATGAGCTTGCAGATCGATCGGATGATTTTTATCCCAAAACCAATGCAAATGAAGATGTTCTGTACATGGCGCTATGAGCTCATATTTGAGTCAGTGAATATTGATCGTGCATAAAGCATTTGCGAAAGCGGTGCCGTTATACGAGTTTGCAGATCCAAAACAATGGGGGAAAAAAACATGCAAAAATAGCGAGGAAGACACCTACACCATGCATGGTTACATTACATAGCCTACACAGGGAATGTGGATAGGTCTACATATACCAATTGAATGACCGTCAGGTCTAATGGATACATTACAACTCACTAGATTAGTTTGATGTGATCTAAAACGTAATATACACCATGCAATGCATGGATACATAAACGCAATTGTGCACTAAAGAATTTTGCGCAAAGCGTCGCCGTTATGAGCTTGCAGATCCAAAACATGAAGAAAAGATTTTTGCAAAAATAGCGAGGGAGTCCCCTACACCATGCATGGTTACATTATACATAGCCTACACGGGGAATGTGGATACATACTTTGAATACATGACCGTCATGTATTCAGGTCTAGTGGATACATTACAACTCACTAGATTAGTTTGATGTCATCTAAAACGTGATATACACCATGCAATGCATGGATACATAAACGCAATTGTGCACCAAAGAATTTTGCGCAAAGCGTCGCCGTTATGAGCTTGCAGATCCAAAACATGAAGAAAAGATTTTTGCAAAAATAGCGAAGGAGTCCCCTACACCATGCATGGTTACATTATACATAGCCTACACGGGGAATGTGGATACCAATTGAATACATGACCGTCATGTATTCAGGTCTAGTGGATACATTACAACTCACTAGATTAGTTTGATGTCATCTAAAACGTGATATACACCATGCAATGCATGGATACATAAACGCAATTGTGCAAAAAACATTTGCACAAAGCGGTGCCGCTTGCAGATCCAATACAATGAAGAAAAAAATACTTGCAAAAATAGCGAGGTATGTGGAAACATGATAGCCTACAAGTCTTACCGAATCTCAATTGTTCAACATCCTCTCGTGAGGGCACCCAGTCTATATCGAAGTCATGATCCGAATCAGAGTCTGGGGGGATAGGGGCGTCCAAGACCGCTGTTCTGGCTCTGGTACTGCGGCGTAGTGGGCGATCATCTCGGCCTTCTCGCCCGGAGGCGGCGGCGCTAGCTGGCGGTGCGGCAGAGCTCGGTGGCGGTGCTACTGCTACCGGAGCTGGCCCCTCGTCTCCGGAGTGGTCAGAGATTTCGTCGTCCGTGATCACAACATTGCGCTCAAGAACAGTGAAAAAATCCGAGATCTTGTGCTGCTTCGGACCCCCACCATCAGAAGAATCCCCTCCCAATGAGCCTGCAGAGGCTAGGCGTTTGCGCTTTGGAGGCATGGCGCAGACACCAAAAACACACAGGGACGGACGCACGTAGAGACGCAAGACAGACTATACAGTTACAGTAAACTACACTAAACACTCAACACACAAAAACTGGACTAAAGATATCTAAATAAATCCTAATCTAAACACAAACTATAACTAAATCTACCTAAAATGTACTCACTACCACACACACACGACACTTTTTTGTTTTTGTTTTTTTTGTTTTAGACAGACAGACACGCGGGCACACACACACACAAACACACACACACACACACCAACTAATCTAACCTAAATATACCTAAATTAAATGCCACAAAACCTACCTAATGCTTCTAAACTACTTCTACTACTAAATATATAAACTAAACTGAAAACTATCGATCACCTATCACGCTAAAATGGATTTCTCTCTCAATAAACTCAACTACAGCTCTGTCTCACGACTCGGCGTACTCCTTCTCCCACAAAATGAAAGGGGGCGGCCCCAGCGCTTTTATACCCTGGGAAATCTTGGTCACATGGTTTCTGGTTGTCCTAGAAACCCGTGTATGCATCGCGGAGGGGTGGATCTTTGTCACAACACAGTTCAGAGAGTGCTCTATTAGATTATATAATAAAACATATATCACGAGTCTTCTCGGGATCGGCACTGCGGACGTCAAAAAAACTTTCACGAGTCTTCTTGGGATAGGCACTAAATGAGTTAAATGTGGATAATGTACCCACGCTCACTAAAAACGAAGAAAACAGAGAGGTTAAAATACATTGGGGTAAACTATCTAATGAAGCTGTCCTCAAATATTGCTCTAACTCGAATGAATTATTGTTTAATGTAAATTTGCCTATGAATGCCATTTGTTGCACCAATGTGAACTGTGAAGATTCTTCACATGGAGAAAGTTTATGTTGTGTGTATAATAATATAGTGAGAGCAATTCAGGAGGATAGCATGTCTTTATTCACCCGCCCTAGAAAGGCCAGGAACATCAAGCCTGGGTGGAATAAATGGGTGGCTTGCCATCACGTAGAGGCCAATGAGGCCCATAAGGCCTGGGTAATAGTTGGTAGGCCCAGACAGGGACCTGTCCTTGAACATAAAAAACAAACAAATGCCAAGTATAAATATGCTTTACGATACATAAGCAAGCAGGAGCAGGCACTGAGTGCTCACTCTATGGCTGACAATCTGCTTAATAATGATGTCACAAATTTTTGGAAAGATGTAAAGTCTCTTAATAGGGCAAAAGCAGCTCTCCCATGTAATATAGAGGGGGTAACAGATCCGGTTGGCATCGCTGACCTATGGAGACAGCATTATGAGGCTCTGTTTAATAGTGTTAAAGGGGAGCCTTTCCATGTAGGCATAATTGAAGAAGAAAATATTGTTTTTAATATTCATGAGGTTTTTAAAGTCATAGAGCAACTTGCTGACAGAAAAGCCAGTGGTCTGGATAATATCACAGCTGAACACTTAAAGTTAGCTGGCCCCAGGTTGGCAGTGTTGCTGTCTCTCTGTTTCTCTGGGATGTTGACTCACGGTACTCTACCTGACTCCATGCTGAGTGTAGTTCTGGTCCCTGTAATAAAAGACAAGGCTGGGAATGTAGGAAGTAAAGATAACTACAGACCCATAGCTCTAGCTAGTATACTGTCCAAAGTTTTGGAAAAACTGCTCTTGGACAGATTAAGTGTATATATAACTACGACTGACAATCAGTTTGGCTGTAAGCCTAAGCATAGTACGGACTTATGTATTTATGCTCTGAAAGAAGCAGTGGAGACCTATAGAAGGCAGGGCTCTACTATGCTTGTGGGATTTATTGATGCGTCCAGAGCTTTTGATTGTATCCATCATAATAAGCTTTTTAATAAGCTCAAGCTTAGGGGTGTACCTAGCAGCTTAATACGCATTCTAGTTTATTGGTATTCCAACCAGAAAATGCAAGTAAAATGGGGAAGCACCTTATCCACCCCCTTTCAGGTGGGTAATGGGGTCAGACAGGGGGGGATTTTAAGCCCCGCCCTTTTTAATTTATATATGGACGACCTGTCCAAACAGCTGGGAGGGTGCAGCACAGGTTGTATGATTGGAGAAACCCTTTTAAATCATTTCATGTATGCTGATGACCTAACTATACTCTCCCCTAGTAGCAGTGGGTTCCAACAGCTGCTTAATATCTGTACTAACTATGGTATCGACTTTGATATTAAGTATAATGCTAAGAAGAGCATGGTTCTGATCTGTAGAACAAAGGATGACCTGGAAATCAAGTTTCCTGCCTTTTATCTGTCTGGTCAAACAATGTGTGTGTCAAAAAGTACAAAATATCTTGGGCACATTATTACAGACACCCTTGAGGATGATGAGGATATGTATAGACAGAGGAGAATGATCTATGTACAAGCAAATATGTTGGTTCGTAAATGTCACCATTGTACTACTGATGTTAAGGTTAACCTGTTTAGAGCTTACTGCACCCAGAGATGGGCGAAAATACATTGAAAAGTATTTTGATACAAAATACAAATACTGGGTCAAAAAATGTATCAAAATACGAAATATAAATACAGGCCAGAGAAATGTATTTAAGATTCAAATACGTATTTTGTATTTTGAAAATACATAAATACTTTTTATAAAAATTGATGCAATGATTAGTACTTTTATAGATTGACTGCCAAGTATTAAATTAACTGGCGAGGCGAGCGGGCGCGTTCCCGTGAATTCCCCGCGAGTGTGCTAGTTTGTGCATGCATATGTGGGCGGTGAGAGATGGATTGTGTTCATCTTTGTGAAATACCCCGTGCGGTAACCGCTGACCCAATCGGCAGCCATAGCGGTGACCGCGTATCGTGTGGAAGGCACTTAAATTGACCATACTATGGTGTTAGTCTTGAGCAGGCTGCCTAAATGTTTACCACTGTGTGCCAGTGTGTGAGAGCTCAGGCCAGAAGTGCCTTCCACACGATAAGCGGTCAACGCTACGGCTGCCGCTTGGGTTACCGCACCGCGGTGAGACACAAACACACTTGCTCAGTGAGTAAACGCCACAAGGTATTTCACAAAGATAAACACAATCCAACTCTCACTGCCCATGTACGCATGCACAAACGAGCACGCTCGCAGGGATTTTCACAGGACTGCGCCCGCTCGCCTCGCCGCCTCAAAACTTCGCTGCGCGGCAGAAATAGCCGCCCGCCTCTCATTGAAAATGAATTACTAGGAGGCGGTGGGTGACCGCGTATCGTCTGGAACCCACTTTACCGTTATCTTCTAAAGGAACTATGGCATGAGACTGAATGCACAGTTGCTTCTGCGCCAGTACTTCATAGAGTGCAAAACCCGCTCTGCCAGCCTTATAATTACTAAAACTGCACTCTGTTGAGGTGCCAACTTGCTCCTTGTGCACAAGTAGGCCATGTATGGCCTGCTTGCATGCCAGCAGAGCGCGCCATGAGGTGCGCTCACCACTGGCATCACCACTGGCGATGCCAGTGATATCATCACTGACATCACCAGGAATGCTGGTCCCTCATTGGCTGTTAATGATGACATTGCCAGAAATGCTGGTCCCTTATTGTGCTACATATTATGCTTAAAGAGGTGGTGCCATGATTTTCCCCCCCCTCTAAAACATGATTATCAGGTATTATGATTATACTAGGAGGAAGATTCTTTCCAAAAAACTATACAGAAAGAGTTAAAATTGGGTTTTTATGTGGCCACATCCCCAGTTCATTAAGTATGCATGGATGTCATGGTGGGTGGTGACCCAGCTGAGTTAACCACACCCCACAGTGTTGGGTGAATGGTAAAAGGGGAGGGGTTGATTATATGATGTCATTTAATCTGTGTTTTCTGACTGGGCCTTTTGAGGCCCAGTCTTTCAGCTTTCAGGAAGAAACCAAAAATACACAGGGAAGACAAATCTTCTCATTATAACCACGCCTGTGGGTCTATTAATGTCAACTCCATAGACACATACAAAACAGAAAAAGTACAAAACTATGGCACCACCTCTTTAAACACACACAGCTACCTACCTACCTACCAACCTACATACATACATACGCAGATGAACGCAGTACTTGCGCGCAAGTAATTCGAAATTGTAATCATAATGCTCAATACATTTGAAGCAAACCAAAGTCAAGTGCTATGGCTGTATCACACACAAACCAACAGCAAATTAGATTGAAAGAAAATGTGTCTTTCCCCCTACAGTTTAAACCTTTGTGAATGTTTAAAATGTGTCCATTTGAGAATAAAATTACATAAAAAGTATTTTGTATTTCAAATACAGAAAATACTAGACCTGAAAGTATTTTGATACAAATTACATCCAATTTTTTCCGTCCCAGCCAAATACAAATTACAAAATACAAAAAAGTATTTCAAATACGTATTTCAAATACATGTATTTCAAATACTGCCCATCTCTGACTGCACCCCTCTATACACTGCCCCTCTGTGGATGAAGTATAAGAAAGAGAGCTTACGACTGCCTTCGAATCCTGTTAAAGAAACCCAGGAGCACAAGGGCCAGTGAGCTCTTTGTTTCTTTAGGTCTCACCACCTTCATGGCTCTATTAAGGAACCTTACTTATAAGTTCATGTGCAGACTGGATCGCTCCTTAAATGGATTAATTGGACTGATGTCAGACCCTGGACGTAGCTCTGTCCGGTACATGTCTACTATAAGAGGACACTGGCATGAGTGCCTTTTTTGACTCCGGTGGGGCTAGGGAAATGTACTGTTTCTGTTTTTATTTTTTATTATGTTTGTAATGTAAATGTATTGTTTTCTACCCTGTGGGCCCTGAGCCTGTAATAAAGTTTATATATTTGGGCACTGCTGTTGATACAGGACCCCTTTCTCTGTGCAGCTATGGTAAACATTATGTACACAAGTTCATTATGTGTCTATATAGTGCAATATTAATTCATCTTGAATCAATTTAGTTGGTCAGAATTCATTTATATGTTGTCTATATTTGCTATGTTTAAGTGTGGTGGTTGAGCTAGCAGGACCTAGCCTGTTTGCAAGCAAGCTATGTTAGCTAACATGGACTACTCTGTGTATTTTAGTCTAAGTGAATGGGTTGAATTTATGGCTACTTCCAGGGAGAAGGGTGTTTATTTCTTTACAATTCGTTGATGGTGTTTTAAGCTAAGTGCAATGTGCAATTTGTCCACATTAATCCATTTATTTGAATTGTGCTAAATCTATAACTAGCAGTCCTAACCTTTTTTTTCTTCTTCTTTATTTTGCTGTATCCCAGTAAGGATAAGAACAGCTATGGTTTCGTTATGCCCTTCCTCCATATCCATTCATTCATCACTTTGTATGTTTGTGTATTTTGGAAATAATAAAATCACATTTTCTGTAACACCCATTTTCTGTTGTAAAGTGTCTCTTATATTAGTAGATGTTAATCAAATCATTAACAACTGATCTGTAAACAGTAAGTTAATATTTTGTAATAGTTTATATGTGCTATTGGGACGTTATTCTAAAGTTGAAATTTCTCATTTACTAACATGAGTCAAGTATTTGTTAATAGTTTATTATGTTATTGGGACGTTATTCTAAAGTTGCAACTACTCCTCATTTAGGAATAGTTACATGAAAAACTATTAACAAATACTTAACTATTAGTAAGTGATTTACCAATAGCTTGTTCATAATCCATTAAATATTTATAAGGCATAGTTATAACTCCTTAACTAAATGTTAACAAATATTGAACAAGACATTAATAAATCATAAATCATCAATAAATGGTTTATAAATGATCTATTAACTGGTTATAGGGTCTTGTTATTCAATCCTTAACTAACTATTAACAAATGCTTAACAAGGCATTAATAACTCATTAACTAATAGTTTATTAATGGTCTATTAACTGCTTATAATGGATAGTTATTATAAAGTGTTACCCAAGTTTTTCCCCATAATAAAGTGCTATATTTACACATTAAAAACAATAAAACTGGGAGAAACAAGAATACAAATGTTTTCTAAAAGAAATGTGTTTTTGCAAAGAAACGGTGGGATTGAAATGATCAGTCTGTAATGTGATGCGCTCTCGCCAGGCACGTGCGCACATACAGCAAAAGGGGCTTGAGCCCTTAACTTTTATCCGTCTGAAAAGGCCCTTTTAGAAATGTCAGCCCATGCCTCTCTATAATTCTGTGCACTCCCTGGCTCTCGCCTAACAAAACAGCAGCAGCAGCGAGACGGCGAAGACGCTCGCATGTAGCCGCATGTTTAGCAATAACTTCCAATCGTATGACTTTTGGAATGGTTGAATCGGCTAAACGTGATGTCCATTTCATTCATTTTCTTCTCTCTCGCCCGTGTTTTGTGTGTGCTGATGCAGCGATCATTGAATTTGCGACTCTGAGCTTTGTTATT
Organism: Nannobrachium achirus; assembly: GCF_963921795.1. NCBI lineage: Eukaryota > Metazoa > Chordata > Actinopteri > Myctophiformes > Myctophidae > Nannobrachium > Nannobrachium achirus. The sequence continues at coordinate 63,542,866 of NC_137814.1, forward strand.
TTCGCATAGCCAACTATGTAACCAAGACGACTTTAGCGTTCCTCACGTCATCAACATGTAACATTAGAAAGTTGTGTTTTAAGCTCTTCGTAAACAGGATTCAATGTGACGACGGGGGTCTGTATTGTAAAATCCAATCGACGAGGGAGCATTTGTTTCCTGATGAACAAGTCAGTAGCCTCGCGTAGCCAGGCTTACTCATCTGCATGTACAGCACCGTCGCAGACTCGCAGTTGCATGAATGCATGGATGTTACACAGACATTGGTGTCCAGAAATGTGTGACCACAGCGCGTATAGTTGCATGGTTGGTGACTTGATGTTGCGTGGATATTGGTGTACGGGGCTTTTGGTGTGACACATGGGTTGATTTCCCTTTTCTTTTCTTTTTTTATCGGTCAAAATTAACCATTAGTGCTTACCGGTAACCAATTTCTTATCGGTTTAACGGTAACGGTTAAACGTTGGCCATCCCTAATATGGACATAGCTGAACTGTTCAGACATCAGTGATGACTGAAGGGTAAACATGCCAACGCAGCCATGTGAGAGGTCACTTCTCTCCCTTAGGGTGTCTTACTGATTCATATGAAGTCTACACAGTTAGAGAATCTCCATTTGCCTCTCTCCTCTCTCCTATGGCAGCAACATCAGTCTGAGAGGCTAAATGTCGTCAAATGGTGGTCCGCAGCTCAAAGGGTGAATGGCTCAACATGGCTCTTACAATCACACTCAGGACTCATTAGCTCTTGCGTGTTATGAAAATAATGTACAATAAATGGTGTGTGTGTGTGTGTGTGTGTGTGTGTGTGTGTGTGTGTGTGTGTGTGTGTGTGATGAATCCAGTGTTGCAATACCTCATAGGGATCCAATGCATCATTGTTTTGCTATCCGATTGTATTAAACAACATGAAACTCATGAATATTGCGGCTCTAATGAAAGCTTGAATGATCCCCTTTCTATCGGCAAAGTGTTTGTTTCATAAAAACCCAGCGTAGACACGTTATGAGATTCTCCGAGCAGACATGTTTTTTGAACAGTGTTGAACTTTGGAAGCGCTCGTCTTCAACAACCCAGCGTCCCGCTGCCTCCTGCATTATGTGACATTTAGAACCAGCTGGTACACAGGACCGCTGAGTGACTTCTCACCAGCGCTTCCAAACTCCAGCACTTAAAAAAAACTGAACTGAATTTCTTGACAGAAAGTAGCTCATAATAACATGTCTACGGTGGATTTTTATGAAACAAACACTTTGCAGATACAGTGCCTTGCAAAGGTTTTCACCCTGACATTGTGTTGTTAGAGCCTTATTCAAAAATAAATGATTAAATTACTTTTTATTTACAAAAACATCTCCACACTTTACCCCATAATGACAAAATAAAATCATTATTTTAGATACTTTTGCGAATATTATATAGGCTAAACATACAAAATCACATGTGCATAAGTATTCACCACCTTTGCTATGACGCTCAACATTGAGCTGAGGAGCATTCAACGACACAGTGCTGCAACATAACACACATTAACACAACATTCTCACAGCCCCTGGGTGGTTGTTATCAAGTATATCAGGGGTCTTCAACGTTTTCGGGCCGAGGACCCCTTAGCTGAGAGAGAGATGAAGCAGGGACCCCCACAACCTGTTCATAGATTCCATATACGTAGTTTCATTGTTTGACAGCACAATCATCAGTATATTTTGGATTCATGTCAATTTGTGTTTTCAGATATTTAACCACTTGAACACTGTAAAACCCTATGAGGCCAGCTTGTTATCATAACTACATTTTCCTATTCAATTCAACACAGATTTGAGCAAATAGTCGTTTTAACTTAAAATAATTAATTGAAAACGTCTCAACAACCAAGAAGTTTACTTAATTAAAACACAGTGCCATGTCAACAACGTTAACTCAAGTTCTCTAGTTAAGTTGACAACTGACTGCTCATCAAAGCAGAGCCTTCTATCAGCGTCATGACGCTGTACGCTGCGTATTACGTCAGTGACGTCACGCGGTTCCCTGTTTGTGTTTGAAGTGGGCGCGCAGCATTGCGGTGTGGAACAACACAACAACGGACAGACACATCATATTTTGTAACAAGGTAAGTGTAAAATATTATAATGATATCTGCCAACTAATATTTAACATGTTTTACGTTTTTGATTTGATTACATGATCTGCTGTGTTACTCGTTTATTGAACATGGAACGGCAAACTGGGCAGTGGGCACCCACCAACTGTTATGCAGCTAGCCAAGCATGCTAGCTGGAGCTGCCCTGTTTGTTAGTGTGACCACGATACGTTCTCTTTTCCCCGGCCGGACATGTACTCTTTTTTGGGGCTGTCCGGACTCCGGAGGGAGTTTATGAAATGCTTCAAATGTCGGGGGTTTTGAGTTTGTGTAGCGTGCGTGAGCGTCTACTTTATCAGCATCATAGACGATTGTATTTACCATACACGTTCAGGGGTTCGTTTGGGAACACACACTGAGAGGCGGTGGTCCACCCCGAACCCCGGAATGTGTGTGTTTTCATTATAAACCATTATTTATGAGGATAAATGCTTTAGATAAATACATATTATTTATAAAGCAACCTAGTGAGTATTTTTGGGTATATTTAGTGTCTCCAAGAGTCCTGGTAAAGTGTAGGCATCAAAATGTACTTAAAGTACAAAATGTTTGAAAACAGCAGATCTATTATGAGCTTGTAGATCAGCTATTTTTAATGGCCAATATATGAAATGGGGAAATAAATTATAGTGGAGACTGGAGTAAAAGTACAATAATTGGATCAGAGATATAGTGGAGTAGAAGAATTAGAAATGGGAAATACAACTACAGTACAAATAACTAAATTGTTACTTTACAACACTGGTAAGGGGGTCCATTTGGTTACGTTTGCTCTCACATTTACAGGTCTATAACTCCCATTTGGTTCCCAACTATCATCAGATACCCCACTGTCTGGTTTACAAGCAACTGTAATCTTTGGTTGCAAACCATTGGTAGCCCATACAAAAAAGTCCCATCTGATTGTATTAAACAATGTTAACTCACCAACATTGCAGCTATGGAAAGCTTGAATTATCCTCTTTCTATCTGCAAAGTGTTTAATTAAAATCCATGAGACATGTTATGAGTTGCACTCAAATCACTCAATTGTCCTGCACCTGTCTACATTGCACATAATCAGGAGGCAGCTGTTAAATGTTGTTCAGTACAATCATAGAACGTTTCTGTTTGAATGGGCTGTCAATGGTTGGTGTTGAAACTAATTTGGAGTGGCTTATGTTTTAGGCAAAATCATTTAGGCCTATTATGTTTTTGTATTAGAATATATATTTCATAACAAAGTGTGGTATTCAAACTTGTAATTGCTATAGTTAAAATGTGTTGCAAATGCACTAAATAGGCTTTGAATAACCTTTGTGGAGAACATTTTAGGCCAGTGGTCTTCAACGTTTTCAGGCCAAGGACCCCTTAGTTGAGAGAGAGATGAAGCAGGGACCCCCACAACCTTTTCATAGATTCCATATAGTTTCATTGTTTGACAGCACAATCATCAGTGTATTTTGGATTCATGTCAATTTGTGTTTTCAAATATTTAACCACTTGAACCGTCAATACTTAATAAACTTGACCTTTCACTCTGTACTTAGTCTGCTCTTTTTCCCCTCTACACCAAAGCTCGCTGCGAGGCGTTGTAGATTGGCTATTTTTGGCTAGAGCTCTCAGAATATGGACATTACAGTTCAAGTGGTTAATATAAAAAAAGAAGAAAAAAAAGTTTCTATCACACAAAGATTTGGAGGACCCCCTGCAGTTGGGGACCCCAAGACCCCTGTTTAAGGCCATAGCCATTATGATGTGTTTATTTTGGAGTGTGCACAGTATATAGTATATACAGTATTGCCCTTTATACTGTTAAACTGGTGACTGAAAATATGGTGCCATTTCTTAAAATTGCTTTGAGGAAAATATAAAATGCCTATTAAACCAGTGGTTTGTCTCAACCTGTGGGTCAGGACCTCCAGGTATCATTTATTTCTCTCTTAACAGTAAATTACAAAAATAGCTGATCTACATGCTACAACGGCGTTGTGAGCAGCATGTAGATCTACTATTTTCACTATTCATGGGTTGCTATTGTAGTCCTAAACTCGGCATGTTGAGGACCAACACAGGTGTTTGATTGGCACAGAACTAATGCTAATCAGAACACCTGTGTTGTTCCTCAACATGGCCGCTGTAGGACTACAGTTGCAACCCCATGATTAATACAAAACGTAATTCCTCAACTCTTAGTGCTTGTCAGGGGGGGTGGGGGTCCCCAGTTAAAATGAGTATTTCCGGGGTCACGGCTTGAAAAGGTTAAATACCAAGTCACATATCTGTCCTAATTCTGTCTTTTCTTTTTCTAGGGCTACATGATCCAATTGCGGAGGATTCCCAACTTCCCAACATAGCTGAACCACTACATCCCCCTGTCAGGCTACATGTTGCACGGCCATCTCCTGATCTCTCCGAAGGCATACCTGCTACACTGAGGTAATCCCTTGGCTTATTTTCAGGATAATTACTATGAAAACCTCCACCGGCTGTCTGTCACACTTTGCACACACTCTTTGGATGGCAAACCACAACCTCCAGCCCTGATTCTCACATGGCCCTCTTCTAGCGCCACCATCAGGCCGATTTTTGCAAAACACATTCTTGGACACTGCTCCTACAGATTTTGGCCTAAAATCACGCAAACCGGTACACAGTATCTCTAAAGTCATGTAATCAACATGGATCTGTCCCATTTACCAACCATATTCCCTGCTGATTGGCTATGATTGCCTTCTAAAGTTTGTGGATGCGACCTGACGGTCGCTTTTCTCCCGATTAGGGAGACAAGTCAATGGTGCAATTTTCATAGACAATGGTGTCTCTTATTGTCTGTTAACTCTGAACTAGCTCTGAAGCCTTTGTTTCATCACAACTCTACCTTATGGTCTATAGTTTTCTATAGTTTCATTATTTTACTGCCAGTGTTTTTAAATCCCTCTCTGCTCTCCTTTTCCCCACTATTTGAAATCTCTTGACCGAAAATAGCTGATCCACAAGCTCACGTCACACACAGTGAGCTTGAGATCTGCAATTTATGCAGAATGTTCCAAATATGGGGATATTATATTAGGCTTCATGTGGTTAAATTACTCATGTTATCATAACATGTTTGTAATAAAAAGCCGGTTTGTTTTGTTTTTAGATTGACCATGTTGCTGCGTGTCATCCTAACCGAAGAGGACATTAGGAGGGTCTCCATTGAGAACATGCCCGACACAGTTGAAGGCCTGCACTTGATCCTCAAAAACAAGCTTGGATTGGAAGGTGTATTGAGGGTACAATTTCAAGACCCAATGTTCAATAATGAACTTTGCAACTTGACTTGCATGTCAGAACTCCCTACAGATAGAGTGACTTTGAAGGTGTACAGTCAGCCTCTTGAACTTATGTCAGACACATCAACTCTGGACACTGCAAGCCTAACCACATCCGATGAGGGGAGCCCCAGTCCCCCTGCCAGTCCCAGTGCCAGTCCTGCTGCCAGTCTTCGTTGTCGTGAGCTGCCTCAGCCATTCAACATCCCTACTTTTGCTTTTGATGTGGAGCTTAAGTTAAAGCAAGGAAACGAGGCCTTCCAGAAGGATGGAACCCTTCTTGACACCCCAAAGTCCATGAAATCTGACATTTTGGACAAAATAGCAGAAGCGGTGTATGAGTACACCCCATACCCAACCCGTGAGGAACGTGAAATGGTGGCACAGGCGCTCATCAAAAAACATCCATGTCTGAGGGAACCAGGGTCTGACGCTGGATGGTACGAATGGAAGTTTAGTTTAAGTCATAAAATGGGTAACTTCAGACAGAAACTACGAGTGGCTGGATGCCCAGAACTCAAGATCAACTCACGGTCATCCAGTAGATCTGGTAAAAAGACTCTTAAGAAGGCTAGAAAATCAGAAGTCAACTTCTTGCCAGACGTCCCGGAAGGTAAAACAAATGGTTCCCTTGATGAAGAAAGGGTTGCAATGGTCACAGAAATGAAGAAAAGGAAGGTTGATTGGAGGCAAATTCAAGCAATGATGACCAGCACCTTCTCTTTACGGAGGAAGGAAATTGTGGAGGACGAGCCAGCTGTGGCTGACATCCAAGCTAGATGGCCAGCACTCTTCTCTGAACGTCAGGTAAAGTATTTATTTCAGATGAGTTGAGGAAGACTTTAAGAATAGCTAAATATGGCCTGGGCCACAGGGTAGTGGTCCAGGCACCTAGGCTGGTAATCCAGACAAGCCTTGCAGCGCCGCAGGTTCGAGTCCTTTGCTGTGTGTGTGTGTGTGTGTGTGTGTGTGTGTGTGTGTGTGTGTGTGTCCCACACACGCACATCTCTCTACCCGTTTCCTGTCAGCCTACTATATAACTATCAATAAAAAGGCAGAAAAAGCCCCCCGAAAAATATTTAATCTGTCATGAAGAGTGCTATTGAATTTACAGCCAATCCCTCTGCTTGTTTTTTGTTCTTTAATGCCTATAGATTGAAGCAGAGTTTGCTCGCCTTACATCTGTTGACCTGAAAGGTGCCCTCTTCGCTGGACTGGACAAGTATCTGACAAGGTTCCTGGATCTCTACAGAGCCAAGACTGGTGTGGATGACCTGAAAAGTCTTTTGAAGACACTGGATAGTGATGTAAGTATGTAAGTACGGGCCGTGAACACATTTTGGTGTATTGCATACAGTACATGTAAAGTATGTACTACATACTGTTTTTGTAGGTTAATTTTTGACTAATATTGTTTTCAGAAAACTTGTCAGGCCAAAAGGATTAAAGGACGACTTTGTAAAGTGTACAACCTATCTTCATATAATGGGTCCTCACTAATGTTCATAATAAAATAGCACATTATTTTCTACTCTGTCCAAGTCTCTTAGGAGAGCTGTAGGAAGTTCAGAAACCCATTCTCCAGTGACATCATTGTTTGACAGATTTCTTTAAAAAAACACATTTGGAAAAAAACATTTAGATTTTTATTATCACTTGAACAATGGCTTCCACTTTAACATTGCAACTTTTCAGGAATAGAAAGCCTGCATTTTCGATTAGCTTGGATTCCCCATCGATGATGTTACTGGAGAATGTGTTTCTATTTTATCATGAACATTAGTGAGGACGAATTGTATGAAGATAGGTTGAAAAGTTACTTTTGCGTAAAATAATGCATTTCTATAAAGTGTTGGTTCAGTAACAGTCGTCTCCCAGTCCCCGTCTCTCCTGCTCTTTAATAAATACATTATTTTCAACATGGGTCAATGGATTCATACACCCAGGAGAAATAACCCCCTTACCAGCTTTAATTGTATCGTTTTCCAAATTTGTTTCATGATTTAGAAATTCACTTGTTGAAACTTGAAATTCACAGCATGTTTATCCTGTTTCTCTCTCTCTCTCGGTCTCTCCTGATTGGATGACATTGGGAATATAGAGCTTTACTCTCTCTCTCTCTCTCACTCACTCACTCACTCACTCTCTCACTCTCTCACACACTCACACACACACACACACACACACACACACACACACACACACACACACACACACACACAATGAAGTATGCTATAATACTCCATCCTGACTGAAACTGTTCCATTGGTTGTCTATTGTCTATTTTTTTAGTGTTCCAATCAATGGAAAAGGGCCGTGGTGTTGATGGGGCTCCCCCTCTACCTCAAAGATGCTGGATCCAACTTTGGCAAGAAAGTTCAGGTATATTTTATATTTTCCATCAGCATTTACTCTTACTTATACGTATCCTATGTTACTGTGTGTCCTAACAGTGGGTTGGGACCTTGAGTTCTTGAGTAGTAGTGAAAATAAGTAGACCTAAACAATCACAATTCATTGCAATGTGAAGTGTTGTGAGCTTTTAGATGAACTATTTTCACTAGTTGGGGTCCCAGGGAGACGGAGCATTTCTCTTTTGGGTCTCAAGTTAAAGGTTTTGAGAACCAATGGTGTGTTTCAAGCTTAATGCACCAAAATCAATCAAGTTTTATCTGGTCTTAAAGTTTCTATTGTTTGTTCACTTTGTTTAGGCCACAGCTTCTGAGGCGGAGATGACCAAAGGAATTGCGGTGGGCATCCTGTGACAGAGTGACAGAGGACACTGAGGTTCTTGGATTCGCAGTGGTTATCGAGGAGAAAATCATCTTTCCAGAAGTCCGTGATTTTCCCAATGCTGTGGCACTGCTCATGGGTCTGCTGTACGCCCTGAACATCGATTATCCCAAGGGAATAAGGTACACTTTTGAAATAATCCAGAAGGTGCTGATGGACATTGGTGGAGGCCAGTGCTCAGCATTGGTTCATGGGTTGAGAAACAAGCTATTGAGGAAGAAGTTGTAAGCAGAGTTTAAGCCTTGACCCTGACCTTTAAGCTGAAGTGGACATTGAAGGACAGGTCAATGGACAGGACTGAGAAATGGACTCCTTTAAGTTTTATTGTCGGAGAACTGCACACACAAGGGCAGTGTGCATTGTTGCATGGCTTGGGATAGACTCTTTAGGAAGCCCTTGAAAGCTTAAAGCCAACTGTAAATATTGATGCTGTATAACGTGCACGTTTAACTGAACAATGTGAACATCGTATGAGAGGACTTATTTTTTGGGTACATGTTGTACTCCATTTAACACTTGCAGGTTTACATGCCTTAAGAAGGGCACGCACTGTGGATGTGTTGGGATATTTACACAACACGGTAACACAATGTATTTAGGACACAGTAACACACACGCAGTGGGTATTTGATACTTAAACACACAGTAACACACACAGTGTGCATCTGACACATAGTAACACACACAGTGTGCATCTTAAACATAGTAACACACGCAGTGTGCATCTGAAACAGTAACACACACAGTGTGCATCTGAAACATAGTAACACACACGGTGTGCATCTGAAACATAGTAGCACACACAGTGTGCATCTGAAACATAGTAACATAGTAACACACACGGTGTGCATCTGAAACATAGTAACACACACGGTGTGCATCTGAAACATAGGAACACACACGGTGTGCATCTGAAACATAGTAGCACACACAGTAAACACACACGGTGTGCATCTGACACATAGTAACACTTGGTGTGGATCTATATTGGAATTCAATCTATCGAGTATCGATCTATATTGGTATTGTATCACACACGGTGTGAATTTATTTTGGTATTATCACACACAGTGTGAATTTATTTTGGTATTATCACACACGGTGTGAATTTATTTTGGTATTATCACACACGGTGTGAATTTATTTTGGTATTATCACATGGTGTGAATTCATTTTGGTATTATCACACACGGTGTGGATTTTTATTTTGCTATTATCACACAGGGTGTGAATTTATTTTGGTATTGTCACATTGTGATATTATTTTGGTCTTATAGCACACAGTGTGTGGATTTATTTTGATATTGTATCAACGGTAAAATGGGACGGTAACACATGTGAATTTGGGGATAGTATCACACATGTTGTGGATTTGGAGCACCAAGGTTTTATCCACACTGAAACAGTTTTTTGTTTTGTTTTTCCTCCAGTGTTTTACCATTTGTGACTGTCCATGACCTTTTTTATTTTATTTTGTATGCTCTGGTTTGTTTCCCCATGTTATAACTGCACTATTAAATACATAGTGTATTGTATTAATAATACACTATGACTTTTAGTTAAAATGCATTTTATTTTTGTCTTAAAGGAGTAGTTACCCAAAAAGTGACTATCAAGTGGCTATCAATTACACACCCCAAGCCTTGAATTCATGGAAATTACTGTTGCATTGCTATGCCAATATGGTGACTGATGGAGACTCAGAGTGTGACTCTCCATTGAGTCACACTCTGATGGTCATCAAATGATTGGCTCAGGAATGCGACAATCTCAACAATGATTTCTGGCCTTCATGGGGTTTGCAATTGATAGAACATAGTCATTTTTGGGCGTACTGCTCCTTAACATTGTTGCATTTGAAATGTCATTAGTATTACAAAGTAATATTAAGTCCTGTTCAGGTGAACATTATTTCTACATTACATCCTCAGAATGTCAATGAATGTATTGGTTGGCACTACCTCCTGCCATTAGGGCAGTCAATGACATGTGTGACATCAATGTGTGGTAGGACACATTAATTGGCATAATGACAACAATTTAAGGGGGGAAAAGGGGAAAAATAATCAGCTACACTAGCTATCCATATTTGATATACTCTGAGGATATGATGTCATGAAATATTGGAAAACATGAAGCCATGTTGGTTTCCTAATGCTGTTCCGATGCATTATTTTTGTTCCAAAGGAACAATTGTTTTGAACTCAAATTACTCAAATTAAAGAGGCTTGAGTTGGATCTTGGTGTTTGTGGTTCATAAAGTTTTATTATGTCTGGGGTGAAAACAGGAGGAGCACCCGAATAAAATATATAGGAAATGTAAGTAATCTTTATGGTATTAAATAAGTTGATACATGTAAGTTAAACTCACTAGCATTGCAGTTAATTCAACCAAAACTTAAATAGTATTGACTTAAGGTTAAGTGATATCAACTAAAGGTATTAAGTGGTATCAACTAAAGGAATCAAGTGGTGAAGTTATATCAACTAAGGTGTCGAGTTATATCAACTAAGGTTTCTGTGTTATATCAACTAAGGTGGAGTTATATCAACTAAGGTTTCTGAGTTATATCAACTTAGGGGGAGTTAAGGTGGAGTTATTTCAACTAAGGTTTCTGAGTTATATCAACTAAGGTGGAGTTATATCAACTAAGGTTTCTGAGTTATATCAACTTAGGGGGAGTTAAGGTGGAGTTATATCAACTAAGGTTTCTGAGTTATATCAACTAAGGTGGAGTTGAGTCAAATAGAACCATTTAGTTGAGTTAACACCATTATCGTTGTTGTCTTGACATAAAATTTCATCGCAGCATGAACACTCATTTTTTTTAGTTGAAACAACGAGTTGGGTTTAACAGTGAACCGTCAATACTTAATAAACTTGACCTTTCACTCTGCACTTAGTCTGCTCTTTTTCCCCTCTACACCAAAGCTCTTTGCCAAAAATAGCCGATCTACAAGCTCACAACGCCTCGCAGCGTGATGCGTTGTGATCTTGTAGATCGGCTATTTTTGGCTACAGTTCTCAGAATATGGACACTAGGGTTCAAGTGGTTAATATAAAAAAGATTTTTTTCTCAAATTCATCACTCAAATATTTGGAGGACCCCCTGTAGTAACTCTGAGGACCCCCTAGGGGTCCCGGACCCCCTGTTGAAGACCCATGAAGTATATCATGACATGGTTAGCATTAGCAACGAGCTTTTGGGCCTTGTGGTTTAACATGACTGAATTGTCTTTGCTTCAACACTGTGTGTCTCACATTGACAACAGCCGTGGCTTTGTTAGAGAGCTTAGGCGCCGTACTAACACGCACACGCACACACACACACACACACACACACACACACACACACACACACACACACACACACACGTGTTTGAGAATAGCTGATCTACAAGCTCACAAGGAGTCACATGACTTGTGTTGGTGATGGATGGATAAATGATGGATATGATCTTCATAACGACAACATATTTCTCGTTAAGTCTTGGTCAGTGCTTAACGTTATGAGGTGCCATCAGTGTGTTGCCAGGTGCAGAACATGTACTGTAACTCTCTCCTCACTGGTCTCCCAGCATGTGCACTTAAGCCTCTCCAACTGATCCAAAATACCGCAGCACGACTGGTCTTCAACCAGCCTAAGTTCTCACATGTCTCCCCCTTCTCCTCTCCCTCCACTGGCTCCCGGTTGCGGCCCGCACTGAATACAAAACACTGATGCTGACCTTCAAAGCAGCCAAAGGTATGGCTCCTCCATACCTCCAAAACCTGATCAACCCCTACACCCCCACCCGTTCACTTAGATCAGCCAACACAGGGATGCTGACAGAACCCTCGCTAAAAGCCACAGGACAAAAATCCACTCGTCCGAGACAGTTTGCCCTCCTGGCCCCCAAGCTGTGGAATAAACTCCCTGTCGCACTTAGAACAACAGACTCACTCGTTAGCTTTCACCGTGGACTGAAGACTCACCTTTTCAGACTCCACCTAAACCCTTAGCACTACTGAAAAACTCAATGACCATACATGAAGCTAGTTAGCATTTGTTTTTAGGTTTTTTAGAATCCTTTTCTTTACTGATTATATATATTTTTTAGATTGATATTCATATGCATGTGCTATATTGTTGATGTTCTGACATGTTATCTTGTTTATTATAGTGATGTATTATCTGCTTATTGTAAGTCGCTTTGGATTAAAAGCGTCTGCTAAATGCCTAAACTGTAAACTGTAAACTGTAAGTCAGGGAATGTAATCAGAAAAAAAAAATCCAATCTGGGAATTAATTCCTTACCAAACATGTTCACCGATGTGTTTGTAAAAGTGTATAGAAACACGTCAAAGATTGGAGTTCAATTGCCATAGGCGATTCTAGCCTCTTCTATCAGGAGGTGCAAGAGTCAGACAGACCGAGTACTTCTATTACCTCATGCACACGCGCGCCAGCGGTTTTGTCCTGTTGTTTTAACGGGTTTCTGCGGTTTATTTTTTACCCAAATGTAACCAAAAAAAAAAAGGTGCAAAACAGGTGCTTCTTTTTCTAGACACCATGAGCAAATTTATTAAGTGTGCCTGCCATGCAATGCAATGGCAAAACACTTATTGTAATCCGCCATACTTAAGTCAGTAAGTAATGTTCTTGCAAATTTCGGCACGTAATAACTGCCGCACGATTTACGCCAGCCCCGCAATATATACATCAAAATGTGCGGCTCGGCCGGGAATGGTGTGCTATTACTTTTCTTTCCGATCCGCGTTACCATGGCAACGTAATTCGTAAAAAACTAAGCTCAAAACCCCCCATTGACTTTGAATGGGGGACTGAAAAAAACCCAGAAACTTTGGCCCCACATTTTTTTTTTTTTTTTTTATAAATCTTTATTCAAACATCATGACGTACAATTAACAAGACAATACGAAACAGACAATACAGTACGCGAGTTTCTAAATTCTAGGAGAGCAAAGGCAAAACCACGCCCCAGACTCATTTTTGAAGCTTGTGATTGGCTGAACCGGACGTAGGGAGCGCTCCGTTGTAGTCACTTGGACCGCGCGAGGTGCACCAAACGTTGCGTTTATCGTGCGCTGGCCCTGGGCATAAATATAACGATTGCATTCACCACGGCTTCGTAACTCGCGCGGCGCTCCGCCGGCCGCGCGGCCCTGGCCCGCTCTTCGCGGCCACTCGCGTCTGCGGCGCTCGGGGGCGAAGAGCAGGACCAAGGTCCGCTGGCCTTCGCGCCGCTTGCAATGTCGTGGACAATAACTGAATGTCGTTGAAAACGAGCGCTCCTTGCCTGCGCTCTCCTAGAATTTAGAAACTCGCATACAGTACAGTACAACACAACACAAAAGACAAGTTATCAATACATCAATATAAAACAAATCATAGCCAGGGGGAATTACTAAACGAAAATATTAAAATGTGAACACAAAAGAGTCGTTTTTTCAGCCTTCTTATTTTTTGAGTCACGAATTGTTTGAATATACTGCTTGGCTTCAATCTCAAATACCATGAATAATGGCTTAGAGTGACTAAATTTAGACTTATGGATATGAAATTTGGCCAGAATTATTATTAAATTAATTATAAATACCTCATGTCTTTTCTTGTTACAATTACTATCATAGCCAAACAGCACATTCTGCCAATAAAGATTAAAGTCATACTTTTGCCTAGCAACGTCACTTAAACTTTAAAATGCACACACAACTTTGGTCTTTTTCCGACCAATAGGGATGAGCTGTAATTGATTAAGCCCCGCCCCCTCTGTAACAGGAAGTGCCCTTCGCCAAACAGGAAGTGCCTCTACATCTCATGAACCGTTTGTCGTACAGACGCACGGATGGCGTCATATGACTTGATTAAGAGTCCTTAAGCTTAATTGGTGCTTCCTGCGCCAAACAGGAAGTGCCCTTCGCCAAACAGGAAGTGACCCTTTTTCTCATGAACCGTTTGTCGTACAGACGCACGGATGGCGTCATATGACTTGATTAAGAGTCCTTAACCTTAATTGGGGCCTATTTCGCCAAACAGGATGTGCCCCTCACCAAACAGGAAGTGACCCTTTATATCATGAACCGTTTGTCGTACAGACTTGTGGGTGGTGTCAAATGCTAATGCTAACACATGCTAATGCTAACAAATGCTAATGCTAACACATGCTAATGCTAATGCTAAAAAAAATGCTAATGCTAACACATGCTAATGTTAACAAATGCTAATGCTAACACATGCTAATGCTAACACATGCTAATGCTAACAAATGCTAATGCTAAACATGCTAATGCTAACATATGCTAATGCTAACACATGCTAATGCTAATGTTAAAAATGCTAATGCTAACACATGCTAATGCTAACAAATGCTAATGCCAAAAATGCTAATGCTAATGCTAACAAATGCTAATGCTCACACATGCTAATGTTAACAAATGCTAATGCTAACACATGCTAATGCTAATGCTAATGCTAACACATGCTAATGCTAACACATGCTAATGCTAACAAATGCTAATGCTAACCAATGCTAATGCTAACACATGCTAATGCTAATGCTAACAAATGCTAATGCTAAAAATGCTAATGCTAATGTTAACAAATACTAATGATAACACATGCTAATGTTAATGCTAACAAATGCTAATGCTAACGCATGCTAATGCTAATGCTAACAAATACTAATGCTAACAAATGCTAATGCTAACAAATGCTAATGGTAACAAATGCTAATGCTAACAAATGCTAATAAAAATGTTAATGTTAAAGCTAATGATAAAAATGCTGATGTAAAAAATTCTAATAATGATGTTAATGTTAATGCAAAATGCTAATACTAACACCAACTCTATACAAGGTTGCACACACTTAGCGAGCTGCAGGCACACTTAAAATTTCTTCTAAATTTTCTTTTCTAGTTATTATTGTGACCTAAGTATGGCGGATTACAATAAGTGTTTTGCCATTGCGTTGCATGGCAGGCACACTTAATCACAAACGAAACATCCAGTCAACACCAAATTTTAACCACAAGTCGCGGGTGGGATATTCAACAAATCCCCAAAAGCATTTCCACTTCGACCCTTAGGGGGCGCCACAGACGCGCAAAACGTAACCGTTTCATGCCAAAACGTGTTTTTCAGGGGGAACAACCCTCTCAAAACGAAACACAAGCGATCTCGGATGCGACACGACAACGCAATCGCCTGGCGAAACGGGGCGGGGCGGGCAACCACACTCGCAATTTCACAAATTGCACATTTTCTAGTTAGTGTGGTTGCCCTTACAGGGCAACACACTATAGTTCTAGGGAAACTTTATTTATTAGTGTGGTTGCCCTTACAGGGCAACACACTATAGTTCTAGGGAAACTTTATTAAGTGTGCCTGCCATGCAACGCAATGGCAAAACACTTATTGTAATCCGCCATACTTAGTTAATAATAATAACTAGAAGAGAAAATTTCTAAGAAATTTTAAGTGTGCCTGCAGCTCGCTAAATCTGTGCAACCTTGTGTAGCGGTTGGTGTTAGCATTAGCGTTATTTCATTTGACGCAACCCGCGTGTCTGTATGACAAATGGTTCACGAGATCAAGGGTCACTTCCTGTTTGGTGAGGGGCACTTCCTGTTTGGCGAAATAGGCCCCAATTAAGGTCATGGACGATTAATGAATTAAAGCTGCAAGCAGCGATGACCGGGCCCTCGCAGCTCTACCCACGTCACAAGGCCAGCAGCCAATCAGAAACCAAACAGGAAGTCAGCCATTTCGACTAATTAGTGGTGTTTTGGCGCATTTTTGGCCGTTATCACGGGTCGCACTTTAACGACAGTTTTGTGAGAAAAAAAAAGTTTTTTGAGAAAAAAAAGTTTTTTGAGGAAAAAAAAAATTTTGAGAAAAAAAAATTGAGAAAAAAAAAATGTGAGAAAAAAAAAATTGAGAAAAAAAAATTGAGAAAAAAAATGTTTTGAGAAAAAAAAATTGAGAAAAAAAAAATTTGAGAAAAAAAAAATTGAGAAAAAAACATTTTTGAGAAAAAAAATGTTTTGAGAAAAAAAAAAATTGAGAAAAAAAAAATTTGAGAAAAAAAAATTTTTAAGAAAAAAAAATTTTTGAGAAAAAAAAAATTTTGAGAAAAAAAAAATTTGAGAAAAAAAAAAATTATGACACCAGCCGCGAGTCTGTACGACAAACGGTTCATGAGTTATAGAGGCACTTCCTGTTACAGAGGGGGCGGGGCTTAATCAATTACAGCTCATCCCTATTGGCCGGAAAAAGACCAAAGTTGTGTGTGCATTTTAAAGTTTAAATCACGTTGCTAGGCAAAAGTATGGCAGAGTTATGTGGCGCCAAAGTTTCTGGGTTTTTTTCGGAGTCCCCCATTCTAAGTCAATGGGGTTTTTGGGCGTAGTTTTTTGCGAATTACGTCGCAATCGTATCGCGGATCGGAAAGAAAAGTAATAGCACACCATTCCCGGCCGAGCCGCACATTTTGATGTATATATTGCGGGGGTGGTGTAAATTGTGCGGCAGTTATTACGTGCCGAAGTTTCCCCCATTCTAAGTCAATGGGGTTTTTTGGCGTAGTTTTTTGCGAATTACGTCGCAATGGTAACACGGATCGGAAAGAAAAGTAATAGCACACCATTCCCGGCCGAGCCGCACGTTTTGATGTATATATTGCGGCGGTGGCGTAAATTGTGCGGCAGTTATTACGAGCAGAAATTTGCAAGAACATTACTTACTTACTTACTGACTGACTTAAGTATGGGGGAGTACAATAAGTGTTTTGCCATTGCATGGCAGGCACACTTAATAATGATCCCACAAAATTTCGGCACGTAATAACTGCCGCACGATTTACGCCACCGCCGCAATATATACATCAAAACATGCGGCTCGGCCGGGAATGGGGTGCTATTACTTTTCTTTCCGATCCGCGTTACCATTGCGACGTAATTTGCAAAAAACGACGCCAAAAAAC
The DNA here is from genome assembly GCF_963921795.1 of Nannobrachium achirus. Classification (NCBI taxonomy): domain Eukaryota; kingdom Metazoa; phylum Chordata; class Actinopteri; order Myctophiformes; family Myctophidae; genus Nannobrachium; species Nannobrachium achirus. Next base: position 63,560,081 of record NC_137814.1, read on the forward strand.
CCCATTGACTTTGAATGGGGGACTCGGAAAAAAAAACAGAATCTTTGACGCCACATAACTCTGCCATACTTTTGCCTAGCAACGTCATTTAAACTTTAAAATGCACACACAACTTTGGTCTTTTCCCAGCCAATAGGGATGGGCTGTAATTGACTAAGCCCCGCCCCCTCTGTATTCCTATTGGCTGGGTTTTAAACAGCCACTACTCCAGTTCACAGCATGGTACCGTCTTGAAACTTGGTGTCTGGACTTAAACGGCAAATAGGGACGTATTACTTAAGCCCCGCCCCCTCTTAAGCCCCGCCACTATCTTCCTATTGGCTTAGCTTTAAACAGCTTTATCTCCAGTTTGCAGCATGGTACCGTCTCGAAACTCGCTGTGTGTACTTACATGGCAAATAGGAACTATCTGTAAATGCTTAAGCCCCGCCCCCTCTGCCTTCCTATTGGCTGGGCTTTAAACAGCCATGTCTCCACTTCCCAAAACGTTACTGGTCACAAACTCGGTGGGTGGTCCCACAGTCCCAACGGCTAACCGCTAATGCTAATGCTAACAAATGCTAATGCTAACAAATGCTAATGCTAATGCTAACAAATGCTAATGCTAATGCTAACAAATGCTAACAAATGCTAATGCTAATGCTAACATATGCTAATGCTAACAAATGCTAATGCTAATGCTAACAAATGCTAATGCTAACAAATGCTAACAAATGCTAATGCTAATGCTAACATATGCTAATGCTAACAAATGATAATGCTAACAAATGCTAATGCTAACACATGCTAATGTTAATTAATGTTAATGCTAACAAATGCTAATGCTAACAAATGCTAATGCTAATACATGCTAATGCTAACACATGCTAATGCTAATACATGCTAATGTTAACACATGCTAATGCTAACAAATATGCTAATGCTAACACATGCTAATGCTATGCTAACACATGCAAATGCTAAAAATGCTAATGCTAACAAATGCTAATGTTAACAAATGCTAATGCTAACAAATGCCTAATGTTTAAAGGAAAAAATCAATGATAATGCTAAGGCTAAAAAAAATGTTACAGCTAATGATAAAAATGCTGATGTGAAAAATTCTAATAATGATTTTAATGTTAAGGCAAAATAACAATGCTAACACCAACTGCTATACAAGGTTGCATACACTTAGCGAGCTGCAGGCACACTTAAAATTTCTTCGAAATTTTCTTTTCTAGTTTACTTATATTTTGCAGGCAGAGGCAGCACAAGACATATAAAGCCAAACATCAAGTTAATCATCAAGCAATCAAGCAATCATCCTTATTACACAATGAACTGCAGCCTTCGGTTTTTGGCACTTGCATACTGATCAAATTGCTGCAGTTTAATTTCGTGTTCTTTCTCAATCTGTAAAATGCCTATATGGCACTCACATGCAACCTAGTGTGTTAAAGAAGACTGATTGAATTGACTGATTGAAATATTGATTGAATAATAGCAGTTAGCAATAGCAATTTGATCTGAATAAGAAAATAAGAAGTGTGATACATATACTGTAAAGCAAGACCATTGTTAAAATGTATGTGTATACATTTTTATTTTGACATTTGACATGTTGTTTTGTAGGCTATGTGTGTGACAATTGATTGACTGATTGAAGAATGTATTAGAAGTTTGCAATAGAAAAAAAAGTACAGTTTCATGACAGTACAACTCACTGGTACAAGGTCAACTAAAAGGAGACCCTAGAAAGCCGAGGCTTATTTCCACAGGAACCACGCTTTAAGTATCTCATATAACATTGAAAGACAGACGGATAGAACACAGTACTTTATCTAGGATAACATTAATTTCAAAAGCAGAAAAAGCATAACATCAAATACAAAGGCAGAAAACGGTGTGGCCCCCCCACACCGTGGGGGCTTAGTCTATTTACAAGTCACGGGTAGCAGCCGCCTGAAGGTGACTTTTCATACCAATTTTGAAGGAGGCTAGGGATTTGCTCTCCTTTAAGGCTTTTGGAAGTGTTCATGGTATAGCAGGAGAAAACAAAAACAAAGCAATAACAGATGTTAAAGAAAACAAGACACGATCACGTGGTATTATTATATTCATGTGACTACACCTAAACATCTTGATGTAAACATTATTATATTGATGTGACTACACCTAAACATCTTGATGTAAACATTATTATATTGATGTGACTACACCTAAACATCTTGATGTAAACATTATTATATTGATGTGACTCCACCTAAACATCTTGATGTAAACATTATTATTGATGTGACTACACCTAAACACCTTGATGTCAACATTATTATATTGCTGTGACTACACCTAAACATCTTCATGTAAACACATTCGACTACAAAAGGCAAAAACAACATTTATGTTCTGTTCTGTCTCTGTACTCATATTGCACACCAACAGATGTATGATGCATGTTGTAACAATGACACCTGTTGGCTGAAACAGGTCATTGCAGGGCTTTATAAACAGTACTATTCATCGTGGCATAATTCTTATTTTTGTCGTAGTGTGTAGTATGTTGTATGTACAAAGTAGTGGAAAAAGTACTCATATTTTATACTTTATAAGTAAAAGTATCAATACTGCAGCATAGAAATAGCCTACTCTGTTACAAGCAATAGTCCGTAATTCAAAATGTACTTGAGTAAAAGTACAAAAGTATTGGCATCAAAATGTTTGAAATAGCCAATCTGCAAGCTCACAATGTTGTGAGCTATGCCTTGTAGATCGGCTGTTTTCAAATAGTCAAGGTATAAAATAGGGCTAAAGTTGTTCATGTATGTTTTAAAATACTAGATCTGCAAAGTAACTAGTATTCAATGTAGTGGAGTAAAAGTATGGTCTATGGCAGGGGTCTTCAACCTTTTCAGGCCAAGGACCCCTTAGCTGAGAGAGAGATGAAGCAGGGACCCCTTAGCTGAGAGAGAGATGAAGCAGGGACCCCTTAGTTGAGACAGAGATGAAGCAGGGACCCCTTAGCTGAGAGAGAGATGAAGCAGGGACCCCTTAGTAGAGAGAGAGAGAGGGAGATGAAGCAAGGACCCCTTAGTTGAGAGAGAGATGAAGCAGGGACCCCCAAAACCTGTTCATAGATTCCATTTAGTTTCATTGTTTGACAGCACAATCATCAGTGTATTTTGGATTCATGTCAATTTGTGTTTTCAGATATTTAACCACTTGAACCGTCAATACTTAAAGCTATACTGTGTAAGATGCTCAACTAGTGGTCAGTAGCCCTATAGCAAACCGCGGTCGCGTTCGCGTCTTTCGCCCGTTTTTCGTACCTTCACACCCCCGCGTCTGCCTCCACAACGCCGAGAGCTATCTTTAGAGGGGTCCCTGGTTCCTGTGCGTTCAGGCATTCCGGAGAAACGGACTACTTCACCCTGCCTGGTAGGCGAGATTACCTTTTGAGTAAAGAGACACACGGGCGACTACAAATATGGCGACCCCACTTCAAGATGCGCTGTGATTGGCCGGTAGTGTACCATGTGTGCATGATCGGCGATGTGATTGGGCAACGTATACACAACGTATACAGATGATGCAGATTACGTCATTTTGGCGCGAAATCCGGTCCACGGCCAGGATCATAGAAAACATATAAAGAGAAGGCTTCAGAAGCTGAAAATAACGGAGTGGGTGTTCTAAAACTTTAGCGATTTAACAGTTAGGACAATTTTAAGATTTGTTTTATAAAAAAAGTTACATGGTACAACTTTAATAAACTTGACCTTTCACTCTGTACTTAGTCTGCTCTTTTCCCCTTTACAACAAGCCTCTTTGCCGAAAATAGCCGATCTACAAGCTCACAACGCCTCGTAGCGCGAGGCGTTGTGAGCTTGTAGATCGGCTATTTTTGGCTAAGGTTCTCCCAGCATGGATGCTAGTAAGTGGTTAATATAAAAAAGGAGTTTCTATCACACAAAGATTTGGAGGACCCCCTGTAGTAACTCTGAGGACCCCCTAGGGGTCCCGAACCCCCTGTTGAAGACGCCTGGTCTATGGAGCCATATAAAAGTTCAATATTTACAAGTATTGGAAATTGGAAATACTCAAGTCAAGTAGCCTGCAAATAACTCAAAATTGTACTTAAGTAGACTACAGTACCCAAGTAAATACATTTTCATGTCATTTGATTACATTTGTGCTGCAGAAACATAATGAATAATAATAATAATAATAATGCAGATGAATAAATGAATACTAATGATCTGATCATTACTTGGGGCTGCAGGCTGGTATAAATTATAATATAATATGAATGTCATTTCTTGTTCTGATGTTTGAGGAACGGCCCGAGAGTGCGTGTGAAGAAGCTTTAATCTCAGTCACGCTCATTGCGTGAGAGTTGGCAGCTCTGCGCCGACGTCGTATGAACGTCCTTTCAACGTCTTTTTTGCAACGCAGCTCAGGCGCAGCTCAGTCAGGGGTGACTCGGTCGGTGCGTCGTATCAACGTCGTTTCAACGTCTTCTAACAGAGCTCACGGTACACTCGGACGACGACGGTACACGGACGTCGTATCAACGTTGTATGGACGTCTTGCTTCGACTTGCTTGCGACGTCGTATTCTGACGTTTCCGGAGGGTCTGACTTGAACGTTGTATGGACGTTGCATGGACGTCCGTTGGTTGTGCGCCCCCTGGTGGCCACAGAGGTATGTTGAAAAGACTCAGTAACAGAGGTGGTATTAGAACATCACTTGAGTATTTCCAATTTCCAATACCTTTACTTCTACTCCAATATTAATCTCGGATCCAAATGTTGTACTTTTAATCCACTACATGTAGGCTATATTTGTAAGCTTTTGTTACTAGTTGGCCTACTTTGAAGATATACATTATGAAAACATAGACACTCCAACATAGAGACACAATAACCAATTCAGCCCTATTTTATACCTTGGCTATTTGAAAACAATATGTCAATGGGTCACAATGTGACGCCTTGTGAGCTTGAAGATCTGCTATTTTCAAACATATTGTACTTTTGGTACTTTTTTTGATACCAACACTTTCATACTTTTACTTTTGAATTCCAGGCTATTGCCTGTAACAGAATATTTCCACATTGCTGTATTGATACTTTTACTTAAAGGAGTAGTTCACCACTTTTCAACCTGTCTTCATATAATAGGTCCTCACTAATGTTCATGATAAAATATCACAATTTTTTTCTACTCAGTCCAAGTCTCCTATAGGAGAGCTGTGGGAAGTTCAGAATCCATCGTCTTGTGACATCATCATTTTCAAAAAAAAAAAAAATGTAATCAATATTTTTGAAAAAAATATTTAGATTTTTATTATCGCGAGAACAATGGCTTCCACTTTAAAATTGCAACTTTCCAGGAATAGAAAGCCTGCAGTTTCTATAAGCTGGATTGGCAATCGATGATGTCACAAGACGATGGGTTTCTGACCTGCCCACAGCCCTCCAATGAGAAAAAAAAAAAAAAAAGCTATTTTTGAGTGAGGACCAATTATATGAACATAGGTTGAAAAGTGGTGGAGTGCCCCTTTAAGTAAAGAATGTGAGTACGCTTTGCAATGTCAACGAGCCATCATTAAACTCCAGCCACAGCTCCAGCTGACTGCAGGGTGTTGAAAACTAAACTACTCGGTCTGACTCTGATCAAATCCAAGCAACACTCTAGAGCAGAGGTCTTCAACGTTTTCAGGCCAAGGACCCCCTAGCTGAGAGAGAGATGAAGCAGGGGCCCCACAACCTGTAAATTCCATATAGTTTCATCGTCTGACAGCACAATCATCAGAGTATTTTGGATTCATATCAATATGTGTTTTCAGATGTTTAACCACTTGAACCGTCAATACTTGATAAACTTGAACTTTCACTCTGTACTTTCACTCTGTACTTAGTCTGCTCTTTTCCCCCTCCACGCCGAACCTCTTTGTCGAAAATAGCCGATCAACAAGCTTGTAGATCTGCTATTTTTGGCTAAAGTTCTCAGAATATGGACGCTAGGTTCAAGTGGTTAATATATAAAGAAGGAGGAAAAAAAGTTTCTATCACTCAAAGATTTGGAGGACCCCCTGTAGTAACTCTGAGGACCCCCTAGGGGTCACGGACCCCCTGTTGAAGACCCCTGCTCTAGAGGACAGTAGCCCACCTTTCAGGTAGAGGTGACGATGGCCCGAATCCCCTCCCCTGCCCAGAACAAAAGGTGAGCAGGAACAAAAGGCGAACAGAATTCAATTTACATCCCAATGAACGACCTGGCTGCCTTCCCCAGCATACCAGTGAATGGGCAAGGAACGGGTTGAGCAACATTCTCTCAGTTAGCTGGGCTTTTGGGGGGCTTTAGATGGGCTTTATTTTAATTTTTCGACACGACGGCAGGACCTGATCCAAAATAAATATAAGGCGATCGCCTTTTCGCCTTAATGGGCGGTACGCCAGTGCAGCAAATTATGAAGAACACTTTTTTTTGTTCAGTCCATTGAATAGACAATTGGTTCTCAAAGTAGGTTCTAGGGACCCCTAGGGGTCCTTGATGCATCATAGGTACATTTCCCAGGGCTTCACATGTCCTTCGCCTTTTGCAAATGTACCGAAAAATAGAAGGAACTTTAGGCTCTATTCACCATATTCCTGAATCCGCCCCCGGCTTCCTGTTCATATCCTGAAAGAAAATAAAAAACATCATTTGGTTTCCTGTGTCCTTGCATTAAAGTGTCAGTAGAGGCGCTCTGGGCTCTGAATGAACCGGTGTTGCCATGTCTGCTTAATAAGCAATTAGTGTAGTTGTTTATTGGGCTTACTTTCTAATATTTTTTTAAACCAGTGGTTCCCAAATCTTTTCATATCAAGGACCCCAGATTAACATATTTGTCGCAGATCCCCATCTGAAAATATGTGGTGCCAGGGACCTCCACACAGATTTGTGTTGTTAAAATGTTTCAAAAATATTCATTTTTTTTCTCAATATTTTTAAATAGCAAATATACAAGCTCACAATGTGGATCTGCTATTTTCAAATGTAAATGTAAAGTAGTAAAACTGAACCTAGTTAATTCTATTGGGCTTATTTTTCATAGACCTGGCCGCTTGTTTCTTTGGCAATATCTGGCAACAGACAATTCCCTGTCACTTCTTCACTTGGGATCTCTTGTACTTAAGCGCTGTACAGACATTTGCGCGAAACATCTTCTCCGTATCGTTTGAGAATGGCCACTGGGGGCGCCGTACTAATGCATTGTCAATGGAAGGTTGTTTGGTTTTTTGTCGTTGCCGTGTCTCTAGCTCAACCACAGCCTGTCTTTTGGCCAAGAGACACGGCCACGACAAAACACCAAACAACCTTCCATTGACAATGCATTTGTACGGCGCCCCAGTGGCCATTCTCAGACGATACGGACACGATAGCTGTCACAAATGTCTGTACGGCGCCTTAGACTTGGGGGGAAGTGAAAAGATGTTTTTTGAAGCAGCACACAGAGAAAAACTCTCTAGCGCCCTCTGTAAAAGAAAATGGCAGCCTCCATAGAGAGGGCCAGGAATATGGTGAATAGCAGTAGTGGTATTTATTTTTGTCTCAGCTCACCCCTGTAAATAACTTTTATTCATCCAAGACGCTCCTGAATCACGATGCTACTTCATAGAACCTCCTACATTGTGTCGTATTACCAGGGACGTGCTGGGCCCCTGATTCAGCCCGGGAAAAAGAGTTGGAAAGGCCCTCACTGCCACTTAAAGATATGCCATTTCAGATCATGACAAGTGACAAGCCAGTGGGCCAATTACATGTATTTCGTCGTTGTCGGGTGGAAACCTTGTATGTCCAAAACCGTTTGATTTAAACTAGTGAAAACAGCCGATCTACAAGCACACAACGCCTCGCACCGCGAGGCGTTGTGTGCTTGTACATCTGCTGTTTTCACTACTTTTGCGTGACGGCCTTATATGATGAAGCAGGGCTTTACTTTGCAAAAAAAAAAAAAAGTACAAATCTGAAACTTGGAGATCCGAGGTTTCTGCCCGACAGTGACGATTTACTTTGTTGGCCGCCGAGCCCCCAAAATGGACCAACAAATTATTTAAATTTTTCTTTTCCTAATGGCCGGCCTGGGCCGGCCGGGAATGAACCAGCCGTTCGGGAGTTGTCCCGCTTTTCCAGATGGCCAGCACGTCCCTGCGTATTACGCTATAGGTATCGTATTACACAGGGGCGTCACGTCACAAGGGGGAGAAAAGTGGGACTGAGTTACTAGGGCCCACGGTGGAGGGGCCTTCATTAATTTGTACTTTAACTATTGAAAAATAGCAGATATTATACAAGCTCAGCTTGTAGATCTGCTATTTTTGAAAAGTCATGAAAATGTGTGCAAATCCTTGAATATATGTATTTTTTAAGCGAACATTTGTAGCTCAAATGTTGCTTCTGAACTACTTAATATTTTGAGATGGGGGTCTGTGGCCAAATATATAATTTCGGGGGTCCTTCACATGAAAAAGTTTGAGAACCACTGACATAAGCATTTGAAATATTCAAAGACTGTAGATCTGCTATTTTTCAATAATTAAAGCACAAAATAATGCGTAATAATGCGTTCCCAGTCTAAATGGGTTAAACTATGAAGAACATTGGTGGGGGGCCCGCAGTGAATCCTTGCACCCGGGGCCCAGGATTTGGTGTGACACCCCTGGTCACCACCAACCAGTGGCCTCAGTTCAGCAAAAGCTAGGGTATGGCCAGGGGCGTCAATTGGGTATGGCAGGGGTATGCAGCTGCCATACCCTGCATGGTCCAGGGGGGAAAATAAAAGTTAGTTCTAAATATGAATCCATGAATGTCTCTTTGTCTATCTGTGCTGGTTATTATGTTGTTAAATTACACTAAAATAACTACAAATGCAAAATTTAACAAAATGGTCACTTTTCAAGGTATTATAATTATATTTTAGGTATATATAATTATATATATATATACTTATTCTTTAAATACATATATCATGCCTGTTGCTAAGGTATGGCAATATGACTGGTGTCTTCGCGCGCGTGCAAGACACCAGTCATGTTGCCATACCTTGGCTTTTTCTGAACTGACGCCACTGGGTATGGCAAAGATGTGAGTCCTCATGGCATACATTTTGTATAACACGGTTCTATTGTGAATATAGCAGATCTACATGCTCACAACGCCTCGCGCTGCGAGGCGTTGTGAGCATGTAGATCTGCTATTTTCACAATGTCTGAAAAAACCCCCAAAAAAAACAAGTTTTGTCCGTTTTTTACACAGGTTTCTAGGGTTTCTTGGGCTGGATATGGCAGCCAGGAACGGTTGTTCAAGTACAGCTAAACTTGGTATGTTAGTAAACGTGCCACATGAATTGCACCCGTGCAGCTGACCTGCAGGAACCTGGGAATATACCATTCTGTCAAGATGGGGAGAATAAAAGTGTGGAGAATATAACCTTGTTAAAGTGACAATTTTGTCATATTTTGCATTTGCAGTTATTTTACTGTAATTTAACAACATAATAACCAGCACAGATACACAAAGAGACATTCATGGATTTATATTTAAATGTAACTTTTATTTTCCCCCCCTGGACCCAGGGTATGGCAGCTGCATACCCCTGCCATACCCAATTGACGCACCTGCCACCAACAAGTGCAATATAAATAACAAGGTGCGAGTTGGCATCTCGACAGAGACAGAGACTCACCCACCCACACACACACATACACACTCACAGCCCTCATACACCCAGGGACTTGCTGGGCCCCTGATTCAGCCCGGGAAAAAGAGTTGGAGAGGCCCTCATTGCGCGCTATAGAGAGAGATCTCTCTCTATAGCGCTGCTGCTGCTACTCAAAGATTTGCCATTTCAGATCATGACAAGTGACAAGCCAGTGGGCCAATTACATGAGTTATATTTCGTCGTTGTCGTGTGGAAACCTTATATGTCCAAAACCGTTTGTTTTGTATTTATCATTTTAAAAATGATTTAAACTAGTGAAAACAGCCGATCTACAAGTACACAATGCATCGCAACGCGAGGCGTTGTGTGCTTGTAGATCTGCTGTTTTCACTACATTTGTGCGACGGCCTTGTATGATGAAGCAGGGCTTTGTTTTGCGAGAAAATGTACAAATTTGAAACTTGGAGATACAAGATTCAGATTCAGATTCAGATTCCTTTATTTGCCATTGTGTATCACACATAGGAATTTGCTTTGGTAACATACAAGTGTGCATTCAATATTTTTTTCACAAATAACATGAAACCAACAAACACAAAACACCGTGCAGAAATAAATAATAAATAATATAATATAAAGTGCAGTAGTGTTCAGTAGTGCGACATATTGCTGATGTCCCTAAGGGGCCGGGGAAAAAGGGAAACCACCGTCATCAAGCAGCCTGGCGGCTGAGGGGAAAAAACTGTTTTTGTGGCGCTCTGTCTTGGCCCCCAGATGCCGCATCCTTCTCCCAGAGGGGAGCAGGGTGAGGAGACCGTGGCCAGGGTGGGAGGGGTCGGACATGATCTTTCTTGCCCTCCTCAGCGCCCTGGAGTCGTGCAGGGACTTGAGGGAGGGCAGGGGACGGCCAATCACCCTCTCTGCAGAGCGTATCACCCGCTGCAGCTTGATAAGATCTTTTGCAGCTGCAGCGGGGAACCAGGTGATGATGGAATGTGTCAGGATGGACTCGACGATGGCCGTGTAGAACTGTGTCATCATGGACCTCGACAGTCTGTATTTCCGCAGCTGCCGAAGAAAGTACAGCCTTTGCTGGGCCTTTCTCAGAAGGGCTGTGATGTTTAGTTCCCACTTCAGGTCCCTGGAGATGATCATCCCCAGGAACTTGCAGGACTCCACATAGTCCACCTGAGTGCCACCCAGTATGATGGGAAGGGGCGGGGCTGGGTCCTTCCGGAAGTCCACCACCATCTCCACTGTCTTAAGGGCATTTAGCTCCAGGTTGTTATTTCCACACCAGCTTCGCAGTCGCTCGATCTCCCTCCTGTAGGCTGACTCGTCCCCCTTGGAGATGAGGCCCACCAAGGTGGTGTCGTCCGCAAACTTGAGGAGCTTGACCGACGGGTGTAGGGAAACACAGCTGTTGGTGTACAGGGAGAACAGTAGTGGGGACAGGACACAGCCCTGTGGGGAACCGGTGCTGGTGAACCTAGAGCTGGAAATGTTCTTCCCCAGCTTCACCCGCTGAGACCTGTTGGTTAGAAAATCCGTAATCCACCTGTGAGTGGAGGCAGGCACTTGCAGCAGGGACAGCTGGTGCTCCAGGATAGCTGGTAGGATGGTGTTGAAGGCCGAACTGAAGTCGACGAACAGGATCCTGGCATAGCTGCCGGTAGTGTCCAGATGTTTCAGTGTGTGGTACAGAGCCATATTCACGGCGTCCTCCGTGGATCTGTTCGCTCTGTACGCGAACTGCAGCGGGTCCAGCACAGGATCAGTGATGCGCTTCAGATGGGCCAGGACAAGGCGCTCCAGGACCTTCATGACCACAGAGGTCAGGGCGACGGGTCTATAGTCATTAAGGCCTGTGACCTTGGCCTTCTTGGGGACAGGAATAATGGTTGAGGCCTTGAAGCATGCTGGGACCTGACCCAGCTCCAGCGAGGTGTTGAAGATGTTAGTGAACACCGGGGCGAGCTGGTCAGCGCAGTGCTTCAGGACAGAGGGGGAGACAGAATCCGGGCCGGACGCCTTCCGGGGGTTCTGGCTCCTGAACAGCAGTTTAACCTCTCTCTCTGTGACAGTGAGAGGGGGTGGGGGGGGGGGGGGGGGGGGAGAGTGGTCGTGGCCGGGGGGGGTGGAGGGGGAGGGCAGGGGGGAAACTCTCCCTCTCAAAGCGACAGTAAAACTCATTGAGCTCGTTGGCGAGGGGGAGGTTGTCAGACGCCTGCGGGGACCTAGTCTTGTAGTTGGTGATGGTCTTGAGGCCTTTCCAGACGGAGGAGGAGTTCCCCTCAGAGAGCTGCTGCCGCAGTTTCTCCGAGAAGCGGTGTTTCGCCTCCCTCACCGCTTTGGCAAACTCATACTTAGCTCGCCTGAACAAGGCCACGTCGCCGCCACGCCTGGCCACCTCCTTCCCCGACCTTAGCCTCCTGAGATGGGCTGAAAACCAGGGCTTGTCGTTGTTGAAGATCTTCCTGTAGCGGAGGGGGACACACACCTCCTCGCCGAGGCTGATGAATGATGTCACAGTGTCCGTGTATTCATCCAGGTTATTTCCAGCCACAGGCCCCGCCCACTCAACAAAGTCCTGGTCACAGCCAGCATTTTCCAGCCAGGCACAGAGTCGCTCACTTGCCTCACTGGACCACACTCTGAAACTCCGCACTACAGGTTTTGATATTTTTAATCTCTGCATGTAGCGAGGGATCAGATGGATGGTGATCACCCTTGCCCAGAGCAGCACGTTGGACAGAATGGTATGCCTGCCGGATGGTACAGTAGCAGTGATCTAGAATGTTCCCACCCCTAGTAGCACATGTCACTTGCTGTCTGTATTTAGGGAGAACCCGACTCAGATGAGCCTGGTTAAAGTCCCCAAGCACCACAGCAAAACTGTCCGGGTATTTGCGTTCCGCCCCCGACAGCTGTTCTGCTAGTGTATCCTCTGCTGCGGTGACGTCAGCATCCGGAGGAATGTAACACACACGAGGAGGAACGCGTTAAACTCACGGGGGGAATAGAATGGACGACAGAGGATGAAAAGGGTTTCAATGTCAGGAGAACAGTGTTGTTGCAACACTGTCACATCAGAACACCAGCGGTTGTTCACAAAGAACATTAATCCTCCTCCACTTGACTTCCCAGCCGCCGCGAAGTCTCTGTCACAGCGAAACGCGGAGAAGCCATCTAACTGTACAGCCCCGTCTGGGACTGTCGCCGTCAGTTTCGTCTCCACAAACGCGGAAACAGCCGTGGAATGGAAGTCATACCCCCGCGAAACAAGCAACCGGAGTTCATCCATTTTATTGGGTAAAGAGTTCACGTTGCAGAGGAATATACCTGGCAGCGGTGGACGCGAACCTCTCCGCCGTAGGCGAACCAGACAACCGCCTCTCTTCCCCCGTTGTCTTCTGGTCCAGCGTACAGCACTGGCAAAGAACGCTGTCCCCCTCAGCAGAATATCCAGTACATCCGTGGAACGGGTGAGTAGTGTTGGTAGAATGTCCAGTGGGGTAGAACACCCAATGTTCAGCAGCTCTTCTCTTGTGTAAGAAGGCTCACACGATACGTACAACACGAATAACAAACAGAACACAACACACGTAGTCACCATAGCAGCCCTGGGCGGCGCCATCTTTGCTTCCCACTCCTCACAAGGTTTCTGTCCGACAGTGACGATTTACTTTGTTGGCCGCCCAGCCCCCAAAATGGAACGAAGGCCGACATTTTATTTATATATTTTTTCCTAATTGGCCGGCCTGGCGGGAGTTGTCCCGCTTTTCCCAATGGCCAGCACGTCCCCATACACCCACACCTCACCCACACACCCACCTCCACCCACCCACCCACCCACTCACACACACACACACACACACACACACACACACACACACACACACACACACACACACACACACACACACACACACTTATTATTATTATTATTATTATTACCCAGTACAGGCAATGTGTGACTGTGTTCACATGAATTTGACTTTGTGAATGTGAATTGATGATGATTTAAACATTGGTCTAAATGTACATTTGATGTCTTATATTGTCTCTAACGTTGTTTCTACAGGTACATTGCACTGGCTGGGCTGTCATTTATAAAATATAACCCCCAGGAATTAAATAATTTACTATTAAACCCCCCCCCCCCCCCCCCCCAGTTTGACATGCATTGGGCTACGGACCCCCATTTAATGGCATTTCTATCTCTGAGACCCCAATTTAGAGTGTAAAATCAATGTTAATGTTAACTCGATGTTAATGTTTACTCTAGGGTCCAATTGGTTCCATTATACACTCTCAAGAGTCACAGACCCTTAAGGGTCCATTTGGTTCCATTTGTTAAACTCTCAGAGTCACAGACCCTTGAGGGTCCATTTGGTTCCATTTGTTAAACTCTCAGAGTTACAGACCCTTAAGGGTCCATTTGTTTCAGGGTGTACACTCTCACCCATAAGGGTCCATTTGGTTAGTTTCATTTGTACACTCTCAGAGTTACAGACCTGTAAGGGTCCATTTGGTTGGTTTCATTTGTACACTCTCAGAGTTACAGACCCTTAAGGGTCCATTTGGTTACACTCTCAGAGTTACAGACCAGTAAGGGTCCATTTGGTTCCTAACAATCATTTAGCTGGAGACCTCCTGGAACCCCCTCGAGGACCCCTGGTGGTCCCCGGACCAGTGGTTGAGAACCACACGCAGCGGAAGTGGTTTCCTGGTGCCACTTAATATTTCCCATTCATTTTCCCCATAGACTTTTACAAAAATATTGATAACAATTATGTTAAGCCTCGAACCAAGCCATCCAGGATGGCAGTGAATCATGACCATACAACCTTTGTTTCTATGAAAAGAACATTTTGAAAATCGCTAAACAAAGGGTATATTAAATGTAGTATATCAAATAATGTAATATTAAAATATGTTTTCACATAGGATCAAAGGTTGTATGGTCATGATTCACTGCCATCCTGGATGGCTTAATTGGTTCAAGGCTTAACATAATTGTTATACATATTATTGTAAAAGTGGCAAAAATTAATGGGGAATATTAAGTAGCACCAGGAAACCACTTCCGCTGCGACACTCTATAGCACAGTGGTTCTCAACCTTTAACATGGGGACCCCCCGGAACCCCCTCGAGGACCCCTGGTGGTCCCCGGACCAGTGGTTTAGAACCACACTGGCTCTATAGCACAGTGGTTCTCAACCTTTAACTGCCCCCCCCCACCCCCCACCTTAGGAGAACTAATTGAGGCTAATTGAAACATTTTGTTTCAAATAACACGGTTCTATTGTGAAAATAGCAGATCTACATGCTCACAACGCATCACGTTGCGACTCGAGGCGTTGTGAGCATGTAGATCTGCTATTTTCACAATTTCTGCCTCTAATAAAAGTCCTTAAATTATATACAAACTTTATGTTGGTTTGTTTACTGTTGAGTGAGAAAACAACATTGCACATTAAGTTAATCATCTGTGGGGACCCCCCTGGGGGTCCAGACCCACATGTTGAGAACCACACTGACTCAAAGCACATGGTGCTTGGCCCCGCCCCCTCCTGCTTGCAGAGAGAACAGACAGACATACAGACAGACAGACAGACAGACAGACAGACAGACAGACAGACAGACAGACAGACAGACAGACAGACAGACAACACACCTCAGTATCACAATATCATCTTTATCGATATTCAAAAACACTATTACACCAAGAGTAGTGCTATGATGGTGGAGGTTACCAGGACTGTTGTTATGTGCAGAGTTTCAAAGTTCCAACCTCCTTTCCACTCTCATTTGGAGTCATAACCAGTAGTTTAGAATACAATATGTACCTAAGAAAGGTTGCTACACAGCCAATCTGTGAAGAGACAAAAGTCCTGTAGTTTAATCTCCACTTTTTCTATTTCACTCAGACCCATATGGGATGCAATAAACATGGTAGAATGTCACTGTTTGTTGCAGAAATCTGATTTATTTGTGTCAATCTTCACTACATTAGGTACAGGTATCAGTTCTGCCCATAGGAGGCGCCCCAAATGTAAAAAGTAGAACCTTATGTTGTAGAAACACCAACACCATCCCCAGGACTGATGGTTGCAACCATAGCAGATCTAAACAGCCCTGGGTAGGCCACCTAGCCTGGTGGAGATATGCACTCTGCAGAGCACCCCTTATAGTTGTGTGTTTAGTACTATTTATTTAATTGTTTCTATGTTTGTCTTATTGACAAAACCCTAACCCTAACCCTAACCCTAACCCTAACCCTCTTATTGATGTTTCTTTCTGTTTTTATTGTTTCAATGTCAAGAACCCAAAACACAAGCATGTTTGACTCTTATTGTTATTGTTCTATTATGGGGCATAATGAATAAAGATTATTTAACCATAAACACATAACGTCCTAACCCAGGGGCGTCACAAGGGGAGGGGGGAGGGGGACTGAGTTACTAGGGCCCAAGGAGGAGGGGCCTTAATTGTTTTATAGTTTAGCCATTGAGAAATAGCAGATATACAAGCTCACAGCACTGCGAGGTTGTGGATGTGCTATTTTTGAAAAGTCGTGAAAATGTGTGCAGATCTTTGAATATAAATAGGCTTGTGTATTTTTTAAGCGAACATTTGTAACACAAATTTTGTTTCTGGGGGGTCCCTGGTGCTAAATATTTTGAGATGGGTGTCCGTGGCCAAATACATATCATTTTAGGGGTCCTTGACATGAAAAAGTTTGAGCACCACTGACATAGAAACATAGGTTTTTAAAATGTTCAAGATTTTTCTAAAATAGCAGATCTACAAGCTTTAAACGCAACTCTCGATGCCGCGCTGTGAGGTTGTATATCTGCTATTTTCAATAGTTAATGCACAAAATAATGATTAATAATGCGTTCCCAGTCTAAATGGGTTAAACCCCTCCCCCTATGAAGAACATTGCATGGGGGGCCCGCTGTGAATCCTTGTACCCAGGGCCCAGAATTTGGTGTGACACTCCTGCCTAACCCGAGATAATTATGGAAACTTTTATGATTCCAGAAGTGTTGACCGCAGAGCAGAGTCTCCAACACCCAGCTGTGTGTCTATGAAGAGTGACCGCTCCAAAGGACATCCTCCAGACTTGAGTGAACCTATTACTTTTCTTTCCGATCCGCGTTACCATGGCAACGTAATTCGTAAAAACTACGCGCAAAAACCCCCATTGACTTTGAATGGGGGACTCGGGAAAAAAAAACAGAAACTTTGGCACCACATAACTCTGCCATACTTTTGCCTAGCAACGTCACTCAAACTTTATAATGCACACACAACTTTGGTCTTTTTCCGGCCAATAGGGATGAGCTGTAATTGATTAAGCCCCGCCCCCTCTGTAACAGGAAGTGCCCTTCGCCAAACAGGAAGTGCCCCTTTATCACATGAACCGTTTGTCGTACAGACGCGTGGGCGGCGTCATATGACTTGATTAAGAGTCCTTAACATTAATTGGGGCCTATTTCGCCAAACAGGAAGTGACCCTTTATCTCAAAGGACTCTGATGAAGACGCCGAAGGGCGTCGAAATGTTGTCTTCTTAATGTTATAATAATAATAAAGAATCTACTTTGGGAGCGAGCCACCAGTGTGCGGACCTCATCTTCTTTTTCAGGAATGTGGGAAAACCTTCACTCAAACTGCTCACCTCAAAAGACACATGAAATCTCACACTGGAGAGAAGCCATATAGTTGTGACCAATGTGGAAAAATCTTCGCTTATAAGGGTAACCGCAAAGTACACCTTCGAATTCACACTGGAGAGAAGCCATATAGTTGTACTCCAGTACCTGGCTTAAAGTCCTGCTCGCAATTTGGTGTTAGGGGAGTTTCTCACCTGAACTGAGTCAGTGGGTCCCTAGACATGAAAAATCACCGAGGTGCTCGTTCGCCGTAGTGCCACGAATGGCGCAATGGCCATATCAAATATGGCTGCCATCGGCTATGATGAAAATACAACTTTTCTGTTTCTGGGTATATATGCACATGTAATACCTCTATTTGGACTAATTGTGGTGTGGGGAATTCATTTCTGACATTGTTTTGACCATTTTGGGTGATCTGGACCTCGAAAAGGTCATGGTCAAGGTAATTTTGCTATTCCGAAGACCGTGGCCATAACTTGGCCATTGTTAGGAGTAAAAACAGGTGTAATAGGTCTAAATCAACTAATTCTGACATGTATAATTCATTTCTGACATTGTTTTGACCATTAAGGATCAACTTGCCTTTGAAATATCAATGTCAATGCCATTTTTCAAAAACGATTTTGTTCATTACTTGCACTTTTATAGTATTTTTTCATAAGTTGTTTTGTTTATTACAAAATACATACTAGTGAGAAACACAACAAGTAAACATCCCCTTTAACTTTAATGTGGGGTTTTAAATGGGTGTTTAAATGAGAAAATAAGACCATTTACGAATAAAAGTGACAAATAAAATCACACAACAAAATCACACACAAAATGAAATAACAATTTCAATCAAAGTGCACCATATTGTGATTGTGTTTATGCAAGTTGGTATGATGTGTTTTTACAGGATGGATTTGTCATTGTTCCATGGCAAAATATGATGCACAGAACTCTATCAGCAAGGCAGTCATATCGTCGAGTGTCACGCTTCAGATATGGCAGGAGTGTACTTAAGTCAAAGTGCTCCTCCCATCCATCAGAGCTTGACATTGCCTTTGGACAGGTATATTTCCCATTAACGTGTCCGGACACAAAAGTCACTTCTCCGGATAAAAATGTTATACATTGAAATAGAATTAATAACAAAAGGACTGCTAATGACCCCCCTTGCTCCCTCCACTCCATAGTATTGGCAGTCCATAGTCTGCATACAGCACAAAGCTGCTAGGAGCGCCACAGAAAAAGTGAAACCAAGAGCCACTTGTCCTCATTTTTAATGCACGGACAACAGGACATGCCCTGTTCCATGTTCCATTGGTTCTCTTCTTTCCTCAGGTTCCTTGGCTGTTGCAAGCAGGTGGCAAGAAATGCACTAGAAAGGTGCCTTGTTGGTCTCAGCAGTTGTACTTCTCTGCTACCAATGCTTAGTCTTGTTCTGTAAAGGTCTTTGCCTCTACACATTTTGTTAGATATTGTACTCGGTCAGAAACCATAACTGCATGTTTAATCCTCACCTGGCCCATGTTGTAATCTCCTGTCTCCAAGGCATAGGCCTACAGTATGTGCCTTGATCACTGTCTTAGCTATTGGTACTCAAGGATGAGAGACTGCTTGATGCAGTGGAAGCATGTGCTGATTCTCACCAGTGCCATACTGCTGCCAAATCTCCTTCATCCCCAGCTTGGAAATATGGGGTGAAGTATAGCAGTTATGCGAAGGAGACAACAACTCTCTGGGGTCCGCTCATAGTTCCGACATCCCATTATTCCGACCATTAGGTTAGTGAAGGTTAGGGATAGGCTTAGTTATAATGGAGTCAGTACATGCAGTCATGCACCATGTGTCAGCCTTCTCAATCCTATTCAAAATGTCTGGGATCTCTTCTCCTCCAGCCGCCTATGTCATCATCACCAGAGACAACAGAGCTGACAATGGTAAATGGACTGCATTTACAGTATTGCTTTTCTCCAAAGCGCTTTACTATGTATTTCACATTCAACCATTAACACACACATTCACACATACATTCACACCATGAAATCATGCAAGGTGCTCATCAGGAGCAGTTAGGGGTTCAGTGTCTTGCTCAAGGAACCTTCCATACATAACCAGGAGGAGCCGGGAATTTACCCTGGAACCTTCAGATTCCAAGGCAGCCGTTCTACCTACTGAGCCACTGTCGCCCAACAATGTGGGTAGCATTGACACAGGCTTGATTGGACACCATATTCCGAACACACAGCTGGTGTTCTCCTCAGACACCCAGAATTTGTAAAGTTGTTGAGGGATGGGTGCGTCTGTCGACTCTGTTAGCTCTGATGATAAGGGGCTGGTGGTGAAGAGATCCCAAAGATTGAACTAGATTGAGGAGGATGACACCAAGCTGGTGGTACATGTGGAGTCAACTGGCCATTATTACTAAATCTATCCATAACCCTAACCTAATGGACGGAATAATTGGACCCCAGGATTATGAGTGGACCCCAGAGAGTCATAGTCTCCTTCGCATTAATGCTATACTACATGATGAAGTAGATCTGGTAGCAGTATGGCTCTAGGGGCGCAGCGGCACATGCTTCCACAGCGTCAAGCAGTCTCTTATCTTGGAGCACCACTAGCCACGACAGTTATCAAGGCACATATGCCTTGGAGACTGGAGACAACTGCATGGGCCAGGTGGGGACTAAACATGCAGTTATGGCTTGGCTACAATATCTAACAAACTTTTGAGAGGCAAAGACCTTGACAGAACAAGACACAGCATTGGTAGCAGAGAAGTACAACTGCTGAGACCAACACGGCACCTTTCTAGTGCATGTCTTGCCACCTGCTTGCAACAGCCAAGGAACCTGAGGAAAGACTAGAACCAATGGAACATGGATGGATGCAAGGAACACTTAGATACTCGACAGCTGACTTGCTGATGGAGTTCGGTGCATCACATTTTGCCATGGAACAATGGCAAATTCATCCTGTAAAAACATACTAACTTGGAAGCACACAATCACAATACTGGTGCACTTTGAGAGAAATTGTTATTTAAATTTGTGTGTCCTTTTGTTGTGTGATTTTTGTTGTGTGATTTTATTTGTCACTTTTATTCGTAAAATTGTCTCATTTAAACACCCATTTAACCCCCCCCCCCCCCCTTTAAAGTTAAATGGGGATGTTTACTTGTATGTATTTCTCACTAGTATGTATTTTGTAATAAACAAAACAAACTTGTGAAAAAATACTATAAAAGTGCAAGTAATGAACAAAATCGGTTTTGAAAAATGGCATTGACAATGATATTTCAAAGACAAGATGATCCTTAATGGTCAAAACAATGTCAGAAATGAATTATACATGTCAGAATTAGTTGATTTAGACCTATTGCACCTGTTTTTACTACTAACAATGGCCAAGTTATGGCCACGGTCTTCGGAATAGCAAAATGACCTTGACCATGACCTTTTCCAGGTCCAGATCACCCAAAATGGTCAAAACAATGTCAGAAATGACCCAATACCCCAATTAGTCCAAATAGAGGTATTACATGTGCATATATACCCAGAAACAGAAAAGTTGGATTTCCATCATAGCCGATGGCAGCCATATTTGATATGGCCATTGCGCCATTTGTGGCACTACGGCGAACGAGCACCTCAGTGATTTTTCATGTCTAGGGACCCACTGACTCAGTTCAGGTGAGAAACTCCCCTAACACCAAATTGCGAGCAGGACTTTAAGCCATGTACAGGAGTATTGTGAGAAGTGTGGGAAAACCTTCACTCAAACTGATCACCTCAAAAGCCACATGAAAACTCACACTGGAGAGAAGCCTTACAGCTGTGACCAATGTGGGAAAAAGTTCGCCTTCATGTCTAATCTTAAAGAACATGAGAAAATGCATACGAGAGAGAAGCCCTATACTTGTAAGGTGGGAAAACCTTCACTAGTAAGGGTCAACTCAAAATCCACAATAGAATTCACACTGGAGAGAAGCCCTATTGTTGTGAGCAGTGTGGGAAAACCTTCGCTCATAAGAGTAACCTCAAAGTACACAAGATAATTCACACTGAAGAGAAGCCTTACTGCTGTCCCCAGTGTGGGAAAAGGTTCAATCAAATAAATAGCCTTGAGATACAGACGAGAATTCACACTGCAGTGAAGTCTTTAAGCTGTGAAACAGAAGAGAATTCACACTGCAGTGAAGTCTTTTAGCTGTGAAACATGCGGGAAGTGTTTTACTCTGTATTCAGTCTTAAAATCTCACCAGCGCATCCATACTGGAGAGAAGCCTTACTGCTGTGACCAGTGTGGGAAAAGGTTTGCCCGCAATGAGCATCTCAAATCTCACCAGCGCATCCATACTGGAGAGATGGCTTTCAGATGTGCTTCATGAATAATCCAGCCAGCAACACCCCTGGTGTGTGTGTGTGTGTGTGTGTGTGTGTGTGTGTGTGTGTGTGTGTGTGTGTGTGTGTGTGTGTGTGTGTGTGTGTGTGTGTGTGTGTGTGTGTGTGTGCGTGTGTGTGCGTGCGTGTGTGTGTGTGTGTGTGTGTGTGTGTGTGTTATGCATGATTGTTTTCAAAAAGAAAGAAAGAAAGAAAGAAAGAAAGAAAGAAAGAAAGAAAGAAAGAAAAGCTGAAAATATAGGCTTCTGTCTGTTCTCTGCCAGGGAATATAGCTATAGTTGGAGATTTCCCCAGTATTCCCTTTAAGAGGTCTGTCATTTCTACTGTTCTGTTTTCACTTGTCTATAATGTTTAGTTCCAGTATGATCTATTATCGTGTCACATTGTATCGTTGTTGATTATAGAGCAGCCTCTTATTACACAAGAGGATGTGCGTTATCGTGATTATTGGCAA